>NW_006399902.1:179182-205076 GCF_000299155.1 Elephantulus edwardii | reverse complement strand
TATGAGGTGGATTGATTCAGTGACTGGGATAATCGGGATGGGAGTGTCAGAGACAGTGCGATTGGCACAGGACAGAGCAGAGTTTAGGGCTGTTGTAGATAGGGTCGCTATGAGTCGCAAGCAACTCGACGGCACATAACAACAACAACAACAACATAGGCATAATTGGAAAACCATTTGCAGAAAACTTAAGCAAGACTCACACCTCCCACCTTATACAAAAACCAACTCAAGGTGAATCAGGGACCTAGATATAAAACCAAAGACTATAAAATCTATCAGAGGAAATCCAGAAAGAACTCTAGAAGCCCTAATTCACAGCATGAACAGTCTTGCAAGCATAATGAAAAACCTACAACCAGAACAGAATAAAATAGATGAATGGGATATTATAACAATGAAATCCCTATGCACATAAAAAAATGTCTACAACAATATCAAAGAGTTGGAAACAGCCCAAGTGCCCATCAATAAACAAATGGATAGAGAAGCTGTTATATATTCAAAGAATGGAATACTATTCTGCATTGAAAAACAAGGAATTAATGAAATATTATACAAAATAGGTGTCCCTGGAGGACATTATGCTGAGTGAAATATCTCAATCACAAAATGACAAATACCGCACAGTGCCATTTTTGTAAAGTGAGATTGACATCGGGATTGGGGGTAAACTAAGCGGGGATAAATACTACAATGAAACAGATGAGGGAGAGAACTGTTTAGGAGGAATATGTGATTAGAAATTATTGTCATGACAAGAGTCTAGAATGAAAACTGCATAGCAGAGTGGACTGCGGGGGTGGGGGATAGGGGAGAATTGTATAACAATGAAAGAATTTTTTTTTTTACTTTTCAAAGAGAAAAGCAAACTTGTGGGGAGGGTGGGCAGGGAGGAAAGTGTGCAACAATAAATGAATGGAAATCCAAAGTCTTTGTAAACTTCCATTTAAAAAGAAAAGACATTTTAAAAAAACACCAAAAAAACCTACTTTCTACCAGCAGGGTAAGAAGGAAACCCCCAGACAGGTAAAAAATGTTTGGCAATAACATATCTGATAAGGACTTATCTAAAATGTATAGAATACTCCAGAACCTCAGCAAGCAAAATATAACAATCCAATCAGAAAATAGGCAAAGTATATGAATAGGTACTTCACTAAAGAGGACATTCAGATGACAAACAGACACATGAAGAAATGTTCAAAATCCTTAGCTATTAGAAAGATGCACATCAAAACAACTATGAGATATCATCTCATCCCTGTGACAATAGTAAAGTTCAACAGGGCAGCAAATAATAAATGCTGGCAAGGTTGAGGAGAGATTGAAACTCTTATTCACTGCTGGTGGGAATGTAAAATGGTACAACCACTATGGAAGGTGGTCTGGCACTTTCTCAGAAAATTGGAAATAGAAATACCATTTGACCCACCAATTCCATTATTAGGATATTTCCTAAAGAAACCAGAGCTGCCATCAAAACAGATGTATGCACAACCCATGTTTATTGCTGTGTTATTCACAATAGCAAAGAGATGAAAGCAACCAAAGTGCCTATCAACAAATGAATGGATAGAAAAACTGTGGTATATTCACACAATGGAATAGTATGAAGCATTAAAAAAACAAGGAACTAATAAAATATTACACAACCTGGGTGATGTTGGAGGACATTATGATGTGTGAAATATCTCAGTCACAAAAATCACCAAAAAATTCACATAACTTCATAATGCCACTGTTATAAAACAGGACTGACATGGAGGTTGGGAGGAACCTGAGAAAAGAGGTGATAAAGAATGAACACTGCATTGGAACTGATGAAGGAAAGAACTGTTTAAAAGGAATATATGATTAAGCATTATCTGTATGACTCTAGTCCAGAATAAGAGGTACATAGCAAAGTGGACCGGGGGTAGGGGGGGTATAGGGAGTAAATTATGCAACAATGAATATTGTTATTGTTGTTGTTGTTGTTGTTGTTGTGTGCCAGTGAGTCACCTGCGACTCATAGCTACCTTATGTACAACAGCCCTAAACCCTGTTCTATCCTGTGTCAATCTCACTGTCTCTGACACACCTACCCCCATTACCCTAGTCACTGAATCAATCCATCTCATAGAGGGTCTTTATCTCCTGCGCTGTCCCTCTACCCTCCCAAGCATGACATCCCTCTCCAAGGACTGGTCCCTCCTTGCAAAATGTCTAAAGTATGTCAGACGAAGCTTCAGGATCTTAGAATTGGGAAGGGTGTGTGTCAGGGTTGTATTCTATCTCCATACCTGTTCAATTTATATGCTGAGCAAATTATCTGAGAAGCTGGACTTTATGAAGAGGAATGTGGCATCAGAATTGAAGGGAAACTCATCAATAACCTGCATTATGCAGATGATACAATCTTACTTGCTGAAAGTGAGGAGGACTTGAAGCACTTGTTGCAGAAGATCAAAGAATGAAGCCTTCAATATGGACTGCATCCCAATATCAAGAAAGCAAAGATTCTTACCACTGGACCAATAGATAGTGTCATGATGCATAGAGAGGAGATTGAAACTGTCAACAGTTTCATCTTGCTTGGATTCACAATTAACACCCTTGGTAAAAGCAGTCAGGAAATAAGAAGACACATTGCACTGGGAAAATCTGCAATTAGGGACCTCTCCAAATTACAGAGGAGTAATGATGTCAATTTGAGGACTAAGGTGCATCTGATTCAGGCCATAATCTTTCTATGCATCTGAGAGCTAGACAATGAATAACAATGACAGAAAAGAATTGATGCCTTTGAGCTGTGGTGTTGGAGAAGAGCACTGAACATCCCATGGACGACCAAGAAAACGAGCAGATATGTCCTGGAGAGGATGCAGCCAGAGAGCTCTTTGGAGGCAAGAATGATGAGGCCTCGTATCACATACTTTGTACATGTTGCTAGGAGGTACTATTCCTTGGAGAAGGACATGATGTTAGAAAGGGTGGAGGGCAGGTGAAGAAAAGGAAGACCCTCAACCAGGTGGTGACATGGTGACTGCCACAACAGGCTCTTGTGTGTTAGGAAGTGTGAGGATGGTGCAGGACAGAGCAGGGTTCAGATCTTTGTTCATAGTGTTGCCAATGTCAATAATACTTAGAATGTTGATGACACAACCTTGCTTACTGAAAGTGAGTCATAGTGTTGCCAATGTCAATAATACTTAGAATGCTGATGACACAACCTTGCTTACTGAAAGTGAGAAGGACTTGAAGCACTTCCTGCAGAAGATCAAATTCTACAGTCTTCAATATGGATTGCATCTCAGCATCAAGAAAAAAAAATTCTCACCATTGACCATCTGGCAAAATTACAACAGAAGGAAAAAAGATTGAAATTGTCAATGACTTCATCTTACTTGGATCCACAAAAATATACTTGGTACCAGCAGTCATTGCACTGGGAAAATATGCAACCTGGGACTTCTCTAAAATATTGAGGAGTAATAATATCAATTTGAGGTCTGAGATATGCCTGATTCAGGCCATGGTATTTTCAATCACTTGCCATGCCACTGAGTTCTGGACAGTGAATGAGGATGGCAGAAGAAAAATTGATGCCTTTGAGCTGTGGTGTTGGAGAAGAGTACTGAAGATAACTCATGGACTACCATGAGAATAAAGAGATATGTCTTGGAGAAAGTTCAGCAAGACTGCTTCTTGAAGGAAAGCATGGCAAAACATCATCTCACATGCTTTGTGCATGTTGCTAGGAGAGGCTAACCATTGGAGAGAGACATCATGGTCGGGAAGGTGGAGGCGTAGCGAAAGAGAGGAAGACCCTCAATTAGATGGATTGACACCATGACTGTAGCAATGAGCTCAAGTGTGTCAGAGATTGTGAGGATGGCACAGGATAAGGCAGGGTTCAGATGTGTTGTTCACAAGGTCGTTATAAGTCATACTTAACAAGGCTTAACAACAAGAACACTGATGAGTCTGGAAGACATTATGCTGAGTGAACTATCTCAGTCACAAAAGGATAAATACTGCATAGGATCACGGTTACAAAATTAGGATGAACATAGAAGAGAGGAGAGCAGGGAAACAATGGATAGAAAATGAACACTACACTGGAATGGAAGAAAATAAGACTATCTGAAGGAGATGGATTAGATATTGTGTATATGGCAGTTGGCAATCTGGAACAAGACATACATAACTAAGTGGGTTAGGAGAGGAGGAGGGAGGAAAATGTGTATCAATGAATGAATAAAAGCTCATCCTTTCCTGTAAAATTTCACTATAATCACAATAAAATTTTAAAAAAGAAAAAAATAAAGTAACACAGAAATCCAGTACATACAATAGTTTGTTTCTCTGTTAATCAGATGGACATTTAGGTTTATTCCATTGTTTTGCTCTTGTGAATAGAGCTGAGATGAACATTAGTGTATACATAAGGTTATTGCTTGCTTTTTATGAAGTAGGTCACCAGGTCTTTCTTCCTAATCTGTCTTAGCTTGGAAGCTCTGGTGAGACCTGTCCTGAGCCATAGTAAAACAAAAAGCCTCCACTGACAGTCTGGTGAGACTGTGCATAGGAAGGTCTATTGGACAGGAATCAAGTCTGGGTCTTCCACATGGAGGTGAGAATTCAACCACTGGACTAATGCCTCGTATCAAAAGATCTAGTCAGAATAATGCCTGACATGATGGTAGACCTTTCTAGAATGCAAAATGCTTGCATTGTGCTGTCTTCTGTGCTCTTATAATCCTGGGAGCTAAGCAAGGATGGCTCTCACTGCCATTCAGCAAAATCTCATCCTGAGGCAGGGCTTTTTTTTTTGCCTTTTTTAAATTAATTTTTTTTATTGGGAAAAACATATTGGGGGTACAAGGAGATGAGGGTTGGGGGCAGAAGGGTGAGGATGGGCCAGGATGCAGTTGCAGAGCTGCACAGTTTGGTCGGTGGGGGGAGCAGGTGAAGGAAATGATGAGGGTCCAGTGGGGACCAGATGCTACAGAGGAATGACAAGCATTTTCCAATAGTAATTAAACCAACTGTCTTATTGATTTGGGAATTGGATGCCGACTCTCTGGCTTCTTCATGCTGAACAGGGGCATAGATATAAAGGGGGGAAGGGAGGACGCTTTATCACCTTACTGGTGGTCTTGGGTTACAGCTGCTTGCCTTCTTGCTCCTGAGGGCTGCGACGGTTCGCCCCGAGCCGGGGGCCAAGTGCAGCGCGCCCCGGGCAGAAGGCCACAACGGCTTGCCCCAGCAGAGGGCCGAGGGCAGCCCACCCCGGGCAGAGGGCCGCAACGGCTGACCCCAGGCAGAGGGCTGAGGGCAGCCCGTCCCGGGCAGAGGGCTGCGACGGCTCGCCCCAAGCCGGGGGCCGAGGGCAGCCTGCCCTGGGCAGAGGGCCGCGACGGCTGAAGTAGTCTTTTTTAAAAAAAGAAGAAGAAAAAGTGTGTGTGTGTGTGTGTGTGTGTGTGTGTGTGTGTGTGTGTGTACCGTCAAATTGGATCTGACTGGTACAGGAGACTGCCCCTCCTTCTCCAGCAGAGCATGAAGTAGAGTCTGGGTTCCCCCCCGCCAGGTGCCTGTCAGGGCCCAGCAGTGGGCAACGAGCTTAAAGCCCCTGATGGCTCTGGGCGCTGACTCTCACCAGTGGCTATGGATGAAGTCACAGACGATTTTCAGCCAGTGCCCCGAGGCAGGGCTTTTTAACCACCTGCATGACCTAGAGCAAAATTCTCACCTTACAATTCATTCACTCATTTATTCACTAGTGCAGCAAATATTCATAATATGCCTCCCCACCATTAAGTCAATTCCCATTCATAGCAACCCTATAGGACAGAGCAGAACTGATTCAAAGGTTTCCAAGTCTACAAACCTTTACGAGAGCAGACTGCATCATCTTTCTCCCTCAGAATGGATGGGGGATTAGAACTGCTGACCTTTCCATTAACAGCCCAACACTTATTCCACTACGTCACCAGGGTCCTGATGATGCTTCATTCTGAAGCTGTATCAGTGAACAGGATCAACTGTGTTGTGCTCCTGTTTGCATTCTAAACAACAGAATATTTAGAAAGAGGTGTTGCTATGTACTGTTAAGTCAGAATCAACTCATAACTAACTCTCCAGAGTGTTTTCAGAGGCACTAAATTAAATAGAAGGAAACTGTCCATCTTACTACCAAGGAGCAGCTGGCACATTCAAACCTTGAGTGCTTTGGGGTTGACAATACAACTCCCTACCACTAAGCCCCCAGAAGAGAGAACAATAAATAAGAAATGTTAGGGGAGCTCTGGTGGCCTAGTGGCAAGGAGCTGCTACTACAATCCCAGAGGCGCACGGTTCGAATCCACCAGATGCTCTGCCGGGGAAGGAGGGACAATCTCCTCCTGTACCAGTCAGATCTGATTTGATGGTACACTCACACAAAAATAAAAAAATAAATAAGAAATGTAACCTTAAGCAAATTAACTCATTTTTTGCAAGGGTGTCAAAGGGTAGAGATGAGTGGTCAAGAATGGGGTAACCAGGAAAGGCTCTGACTTCTGATGGAAGCCAGGAGAAGAGTGGGGCAGAGTGGTTTCTAGGTGGAGAAAGATTAGCCAAAGATGTTGCCATAGAGAATGTATAGAATGAGTCCATTTTTGTTTGTTTTATTTTTAAAAGATGGATGTGTCTAGCAGATTGGAAAAAAATGTTGTTTTAACAGATGGCAGCAGACTCCCAAGGGAGAGAATTGCTTCTCTTGAAGATAACACTCTGATAAACCACTTGAGGTGGAAAGTGTGAACCCAAGGGCATCAGCTCAGAGAAGACTGCCAGTAAGAGACAGCACGTCAGAAACACACAGGAGCTGGGGAGGGGGCAACAGATAGGGGAGGGAAAGAATCTGGATGCTGAGCACCAGGGCAGAAGGGCCTGAGGACCCTTCTCAAAGCTGATGCCAAATTTTAATTCCAATTACTGCATTCCTGAGTGCTGGCGCCACCCCTTATCACAGGAAAGTTTGCAATGCATGGGATAAGTTCTTCCAACAGAGATTTTTCTGAAAGTGGAGGGTCACCAGGAGTAACAACACCCCAGAGCAGTTCAAAAGATGCAGAGCGGAAACAAACACTAAAAGGGAGTTAAGAAGTAGGAGTCAGAGGGAGCTGTGGTTACTTAACACGTTGCCGCAAATGACGGCAAATGTGTTTCTAAGCATGGCCATCAATTTAAAAAGTGTGCGGCAACGATAAAGGCTAGCTCCTGTGAAGTTGATCTTGGCTCTGAGGAACCCCGTGGTGTCAGGGTAGAACTGTGCTTCATAGGGTTTTCATCAAGGCTTTCTTCTGAGGCAATTCTGAGTGGGATCAACTGGAACTTCCAGCCTGTTGCTTAGCAGCCAAGTACTATAACATATATACCACCCAAGGACTCCCATAATCAGTTTTTTTTTTAAAGTTACTATGGATTTAATTCCAGAACTTCAGAGTTCCACAGGGTTTTCAGTGACTATAAATGTAAAAAAAGAGCAAGGACCACTACATGGTATCAACCATATCTGACCTTTAACAACTTCACAAAGGTAAACAGCCCCTGTCAATAGCATGTACAACACAAAATCAATTACCATGAGGTCAAACACGTCCCCCATGCTCTCATACCTCTTTCTACTCATCTACACACCAATCTTACTAAGTCCAAAATCTTGCTGAGTCCAAAATTTGATGCAGTATCTCACAGAACCATATTGTGGAAATCAAAAGAATATACTCAAGGATGGCTTCCGAAATGTGCTCAGTCACCTTAGCCTTGAGCCTCATGGCTTTAGGTCAGTGTTACAAAGTTCTCAGTCCTACAGATTAGGGCCTCCTACCCCTAGTTGGGGTAATTCCATTTTCTACCTTTAAAACTTTCCGTTTTCTACCTTTAAAACTGGAGACGTATTTTCCATAAGAGGATATTTTGTCCCAAAACCTTCAGTTGCTGATCAGCTAGTATTCCATCATTGTCTTAGTTCTCCAAATGCTGCTGTAAAAGACATACCACAAGGGGCTGGCTTTGACAAACAGTAATGTATTCTCTTTCAAGTTGGGAGGCTAGAAGTCCACATTCAAGGTGCTAGGTCTAGTGCAAGGTCCTCCCTCCCCATTGGTTTTGGAGGAATGTCCTTGTCACCTTCAGCATCAGCAGGGCCTGCATTCTGGGGAGGTTTCCACAGGTCCCCAACTTCCACGATGTCAGGGAGCTTCCTCACAGAGACCTGAGCCCAAAAGGACACCCCCATTCCATCCCAGACAAGTCCTTCTTTCCTGATGACACAAAGGCTTCTTGACTCTCTTTTCCCCTTTTTCAGATATTTTTGGAAGAAAAGGTAGAACAGGCCACACCCTAGTGAAACACCCCTTACTTCACACTGAGAGGTGTTGTATTCCAGGATTAATCTTCTACCATTATTTGGTTTATCTGCTCATGGTGGATCATTACACAGCCCCCACCTTGTCTCATTACATACATGTATTCTGTGGAAACACAATTAATTCAATGGCAACCCTTAAACCTCACTAAGTCACAATATCTAATGTATCAGGCTCCCAACCAAAAGATTGGTGGTTCAAGTCCACCAGCAGCCACTTAGGATCAATAGGCACTCTCCTTATGTTGTCATGAACCATCAGGTTAGAACAGACTCATAGCTGACTCCCCAGTGGGTTTTTAGAGTATGTAAAATGCACAGGAGGAGACTGCCCATCTTTCTCCCACAGAGCAGTTGGTGGATTTGAACCTCATGCCTTTGGGTTGACAGCACAGCTGCTTATCCACTAGGTCGTCCAGAGCTTCCTTGTAAATATTTGTAGTTGTTGCAAGTCATGGAGTTGGATCTGACCCATAGATGACCCTCCGACAAGTTTTCAGCGGCAATTAATCACATGGAAAGAGATGGCCCATCTTTCTCCCATGGAGCAACTGGTGGATTTGAACCATGTGCCTTTGGGTTGCCAGTGCATTCCTTACCACTAGCCTACCAGAATTCCCTTACAGCATTGGAATTTCAGTGTAGTCAGAATTAACTGGATGGCAGTGTATAATTCACATTTTGGAATCATATTCACCACACACTCAAATGTGCAACTTTTCACAGCATGCAACAAAGACCTAAGGGAGGATCTTTGTATTTAAAAGTTGAATGTTATTATATTTTGAAGGCACATTCTTCTAAATGGTACAGCACTCTTCTGTCAATATGCTATACTGAGGTAAATCTGGGATTGCTATGATGCTGAACCTTGTGCCATTGGGATGTCAAGTGGTATAATAGTTACTCATGGTGGACAGTGTTTGATGGAGCTCCCAGTTTAAGACAGGTTTGGAAACAGGAGTGGCATTCACTTCCTAAATAACATGCCTCTGGAAATTCTATGAACTTTGAGAAATGACAATAGCTATAGAAAGGCTTCAGGTCTTTTGTTCATAGGAACACTATGAGTTGTGCTTGACTCAATGGCAATCAACAACAACAACAACCCCTAGTTGTACAACAAACTTGGGCAAAGGTTCTTAGCTCTGGTTCCAATGGTGTAGTGGTCCCAAGGTCCCATCTCACGTCAGGTCTGTTTCTCTCCTGTGGCTGCTATGGCTGGTGGTCTTGTAGGTGCTCTTGCTTACTCTTTTCCTGGTGGTGGGGTTTCTTCACTGGCGGCAGGAAGGTCTCATTCTCCTGCTGGATTGCTCAATTCAGTGGTGAGACCATCCAATTAATTGCTGAAGCATCCCTGAAGGGTTAGTGACAATAAGCAGTCTGCTGTACCAGGACATGTTCCAGGAACACCTGAGACTCTTGAAAATGAGGGACCTTAAGGAGGTCCAGGTTGAAAACAGCCTAGATCCAATTCTAAGAGCTATTTCTTGTCAGCAATCTTTTGAGTCTCTGACCTTTAAAGGGTTAAGTACACCAGAGGAATTCTTGCTAACAGGATCTCCTGGAAAGCCTCAGCACTTCCCCTGGAATCAGATGTACATACCCCTTTGTCTTCTTGGAATAAGGTAAAGAACCCACAGCCTTGATTAGTCAGGTATAACTTGGTTTGGTAGGATGTTTCCTGTTTTTTCTTTACCCTGCAAAATGTATTCGTAAATTTCTTTAAGTATGCTATGTCCCCTTTGTAATAAAAAGGAGGATGGGGAAACTCTGTTTTGCCATTTGCCTAGTAGAGCGCTGGTCCTTTGTCTCCACATCTCTCGTGAGTCTCTGCCCTCTGCGACCTGCAATCACAGAACACCCGTGAACTACAAATCACCTGTGTGGATAGGCTAAAATGTCCCATTCGCACATTCCCACCCACCTACTTGGCAAAGTCAAACTATGGGTAGGAAAGTCATATTGAATGGTAAACTCCGCTATGAAATTTCAAAATAAGATTGCCGCATCTTTCTTCTGTGGTATCTTCAGCTGGATTTGAACTCCTAGACTTTCAGTTAAGAGGCAAGCACTTAACCACTTGCACCACTCTTCCCCCCAAAATTAAACCAAATCCACTGCCACTGAGTCAATTCTGACCCGCAGCTGCTCTCCCTCTAATTTCCAAAGCTATAAATATTTTTTTTCCGAGTTGCCTACGACTCCACGGCACTTAACAACAACAACATGTCCTAGCCAGTCACCATGGGTTTTTTTTTTAATTTTTTTTAATAATTTTAATGAACATTTACAGAGAATTTGGATTTCCATTCACATTGCTGCAGTTCTCTCCCCGCCCAGCCCTCTCCCCAGGCCCCCCAGTTCGCTCCTCTCTTTCAAAAGTAAAAGAAATGCTCCCTCCCTGGTACACAATCCCCCGCGCCCTTCCCACCACCCCAAGTACATTCCACTATGCAACCTTAATTGTGGACTCTTAGGATAACCATAATACCCTATCATACATCGCTTTTCAATTGTTCAGTCCCTCATCTGTTTCAGTGCAGTATACACAATTTATCCAGTTTTTCTCAGTCTTACCCCCACCCTGATTTCAGTCCCATTTTACAGCAGTGGCACCATGCAATATTTGTTCTTTTGTGACTGAGATATTTCACTCAGCATAATGTCCTCCAGGCTCACCCATTTTGAATAATATTGAATGAGTTCCTTGTTTTTCAATGCAGCATAGTATTCCATTGTGTGAATATACCACAGCTTCTCTACCCATTCGTTTGTTGATGGGCACCTGGGTTGTTTCCAACTCCTTGCTATTGTGAACAGAGCTGCGATAAACATGGGTGTAGCTATAAATCTTTTACGGAAGGAAACTGTCTTCTCTTTCTCCCATGAGGTTCCTGGTGGGCCTCAAACCTCTGACCTTTCCGTTAGCAGCACAATACATAATGCATTATGCCACCAGGATTTATGCATTCCTCTGTTGCAAGATTCTACTGAAGATTATCCAAAAACGACTAGAACAGCACATCAGCAGAGAACTGCCAGAAGTCCAGGCTGGGTTTAGAAGGGGTCATGGATGTTAGATGGATCTTAGCTGAAAGCAGGGAATACTAGAGGAATGTCTATCTGTGTTTCATTAACTATGCAAAGGCGTTTGACTGTGTGGATCTTAACAAACTGTGACTGACTCTGAGAAGAATGGGAATACCAGAACACTTGATCATGCTAATGAGAAACCTATACTTGGACCAGGAGGCAATGGTCAGAACAGAGCAAGGGAACACTGCATGGTTCAAAATTGGGAAGGGCATACGCCAGGGATGCATCCTATCTCCATATCTTTTCAACCTATATGCAGAACAGATTATCCAGGAGGCTGGGCTCTATGAGGAGAAATGTGGGGTCAAGATTGCATTATGCAGATGACACAACCCTGCTTGCTGAAACTGAGGAGGACCTGAAATGCTTGCTGCAGAGGATCAAGGACTGCAGCCTCCAATATGGATTGAGGCTCAATGTCAAGAAGACAAAGATTCTCACCACTGGACCAATTGGCAACATCAGGATGGATGGTGAAGAGATTGAGATTGTTCACTGCTTTCGTTTGCTTGGCTCCACAGTCAAAACTCTTGGTACCAGCAGCCAGGAAATTAAAAGGTGCATTGCCATGGGAAAGTCTGCTGTTAGGGACCTCTCCAAAATATTGAAGAGCAATGGTGTCTCTCTGGGGACTAAGGTGAGTCTGATACAGGCCACGGTCTTTGCAATCACTTGTTATGCATCAGAGAGTTGGACAATGACCAAGGAGGATAGAAGGAGAATTGATGCCTTTGAGCTGTGGTGATGGAGAAGAGTATTGAGAGTACCATGGACTGCTAGGAAAATAAACAGATTCATCCTGGAAAGGGTTAAACCAGGTGGCTCCTTGGAGGCAAGGATTCTGGAGCTTTGTCTGACATATTTTGGACATGTTGAAAGGAGGGACAGGTCCTTGGAGAGGGACATCATGCTTGGTAGGGTGGAGGGACAGCGCAGGAGGGGAAGGCCCTCTATGAGGTGGATTGATTCAGTGACTGGGGTAATCGGGATGGGTGTGTCAGAGACAGTGCGATTGGCACAAGACAGCAGAATTTAGGGCTGTTGTACATAGGGTCACTATGAGTCGCAAGCAACGGCACATGACAACAACAACAACTGTTGTCAGCCAAGGGAAAAGACAGACACTCAGGAGTGGAGGTCAAGCCTGAAGGCAGGAGGCTAACAGCTGGAAGAACTGCAGCCCCTATGCTATGCCTTTCTAGGTTTTTATTGAGAATCATCAGGAAGTAAACAAAAGAAGATCAGAGGGAATAAATAAAAACAAAGGATCATGGGGAAGTAAATCTCAAAGAGAAACCTTTTGTAAATAAGACTGAATCTTCTCTATTGTTTACCTTATGCTTATCTCAGGAAGAAATACAAATGAAGAATTATGGTAACACCCAAAGTCTGCCTTGGTGCTACAATGGGAATTCTAGCTTGTATTACACCTCCCTCATCTCCCGATGTAGCATTTGGTTAAATATTAATATTCAATCTGATATTTGACTTCTCACACCCCTCCAAAGCCCCTTTCAAAAATAAAAGTTTTAAAGAAGGAATTGGATTTCTTTTTGGCACAAAACAAAAGGTTCAAGCCAATCATTTGGCTTAATCTTTTTTTTTTTTTTCCTAACAAAAACTTTAGTCTTTATTTTAAAGCAACCTAGTTTAAAAAATGATTTGAGTGCTCACTTCGGCAGCACATATACTAAAATTGGAATGATACAGAGAAGATTAGCATGGCCCCTGCGCAAGGATGACACGCAAATTCGTGAAGCGTTCCATATTTTTGATAGAACCAAGTGTCTGTCCTGCCTCCAATAAACTTTTCTAAAATTAAAAAAAAAATTATTTGAAGGTAAGAGAAAAGCGCACAAGCCCTGCTTAGAGACACTCAGGTGGATGGATGGACAGCAACCCTATGTAAAATAGCTCTGAAACCTACTCTATACTGTGCCAACATTATTGTCTCTGACACATCTACCCCCTAAACCCCACTCACTGAATCAATCCATCTCATCAAGGATCTTCCCTTCCTGCATTGTCCTCCATTCTCCCAAGTATAATGTCCCTCTCCAAGGACTGGTCCCGTCTTGTAACGTGCCCAAAATATTTCAGACGGAGCTTCAGAATTCTTGTCTCCAAGTGGCAGTCTGATTTCCCCCTCTCCAAGCAAACCTGTTTGTTCTCTTAGAAGTTCATGGTATATTCAATATTCTTTTCCAGCACCACAGCTCAAAGGCATCTATTCTCCTTTCATCCCTAGTCATTGTCCAGCTTTCTGATGCATAGCATGTAATTGTGAAGACCATGGCCTAGAGCAGGTGCACCTTAGTCTCCAGACTGACATCATTGCTCCTCAGTACTCAGAGAGGTCTCTGACAACAGGCTTTCCCATTGCAATTCATCTTTTTATTTCCTGGTTGCTAGTACCAAGGGTGTTGATTGTGGCACCGAGCAAACTAAAGCTGCTAACAATCTCAAATCCCTTTACCATCTATCGTGATGCTACTAATCCCTCCAGTGGTGAGAATCTTTGTTTTCTTGATGTTGAACTTCAATCCATATTGAAGACTGCAGTCCTTGACTGCAGCATGTGCTTCAAGACCTCAGTTTCAGCAAGCAAGGTTGTGTCATCTGCATAATGCAGGTTGTTGTTAAGTCTTCCTCCAATCCTGATGCCACCACACTCCTCCTCATAGAGCCCAGCCTCCCAGATTATCTGTTCTGCATATAGATTGAAAAGATATGGAAATAGGACACATCCTTGGTGTACACCAACTGCCTCCTGCTCCAAGTATAGGTTTCGCATAAGCACAGTCAAATGTTCTAGGATTCCCATTCTACTCATCAAATCAACTACAATTCACAGCATCCACAAAATCTCTGTCATGTTCAAGCCCATTGTAGTCACTGTGTCAATCCATCTCATGAAGGATCTTTCTTTCTCTGACATTCCACCTTCCCCAACATGAAGTCTCTCTCCAAGGACTGGCCCCTCCTAACAACATGTCCATAGTAAGTGAGACAAAGTTTCACCTTCCTTGCCTCTAGGAAGAGCTCAGGTTGCACTTCCTTCAAAACAGACTTGTTTGCTCTTTTGACAATCCATGCAATTTTTCAATACTCTTCACCAGCATAATTCAAAGGCATTAATTCTTCTTCCACCATCCTTAGTCATTTCTGTCATCCTTAGTCATTTTTCAACTTTCAGATGTATAAGAAGCAACTGAAAATGCTATGGTTTGAATTGGGTTCACATTGGTCTTTAAATTGACACCCTTTCTCTCTAGACTATGACTCTGGGAGGATTCAAACCTATAATCTTTGAATCTTTTTTCAAGTGATGCTAGAAATCCAGTGTTGAAACTGAGGAGGGCTTGAAGCATTTGTTGCAGAGGGTCAAGGACTGTAGTTTGCAATATGAATTAAAGCTCAACATCAAGAAAACAAAGATTCTTACCACTTGGCCAATTGGCAACATCATGATAGCTGGAGAAAAGATTAAGGCTGTTAACAATTTCAGCTTGCTCAGTTCCACAATCAACACTCTTGGTGTCAGCAGTCAGGAAATAAAAGACTAATTGCATTAGGAAAATCTGCTGTCAAGGATCTCTCCAGAGTACTAAAGAGCAATGATATAAGTCTAAGGAACTAAGGTGCACCTGATCCAGGTCATGGTCTTCGCCATTATTAGCTCTGTATCAGAGAGCTGGACTATGACCAAGGATGACAAAAGAAGAATCAATGTCTTTTGAGTTCTGAGCTAGAGAAGAGTATTGAAAATACCATGAACTTCCCAGAGGTGCGCGGTTCAAATCCACCAGATGTTCTGCTGAAGAAGGAGGGACAATCGCCTCCTATATCAGTCAGATCCAATTTGATGGTACACACATAAAAAGAATAAATTAATTTGATGGTACACACACAAAAAGAATAAATTAAAAAAAAAAGAAAATACCATGAACTGCCAAGAAAACGAATAGGTCTAACCTAGAGAAGATGAAACCAAGCTGCTCCTTAAAGGCAAGAATTTTGAGACTCCATCTCACATACTCTGGGCATGTAGCCAGGAGGGAACAATCTTTGGAGATGACTATCGTACTTGGAAGGGTCAAGGGACAGTGCAGGAGAGGAAGACCTTGGATGAGGTGGATTGACATAATAACTAGGATAATAATGGTAGGTGTGTCACAGATGTGAGTTTGGCTCAGGATAGAGCAGGATTCAGAGATATTGTGCACAGGGTTGATATGAGTCATAGTCAACTCAATGGCACAGAACAACAACAACAATTCTATAGAACTTTGGAGAAGTCCTTGACAGCATATTTCTCCGATGCAACATATGTTAGGATTTCTCAGTTGCTGCTAGCATGGGTGTTGATTGTGTATTTGGGGAGGGCAACACACAGCTCAATCCATGACACAGCTACAGTCCAGGCCTGGGTTCTGGGTAAGGTTTCATCTATCTACAGCCTCCAGAACCTGCCTAAAGTCTCAACCTTTCCTGGCAAATAGGCCCTCATAACAGAGCAAACTGCAGGCCTCAGAAGGCCAAGAAACTGCCTCCCTGTCTCTTGGAGACTCTATTCTTGACTCTTGACACCCATCCCCATAGCTGAGGAAATAGAACTGTCATCCACTGCCACAGGCCAACCTCCTCCTTGGATTCTGGGCCAGGAAAAATGTGGTTACAGAAGGCACCTGGGGAAAGTTCAAAAGATAAATAATAGGAAGAAAACTCTTAAAGAATTAGACTTTCTGAACATGTTATAAAAATAGATGAACCTTGAAAATGTTATGCTGTGTAAAATAAATGAATCATAAAAAGATAAACACTGCATAATGCTTCATGAACTATCTCCCCAAAAACCCTCAAAACTCATTGCCATTGAGTTGGAACCAACTCACAGTTGACCCCCTAATGGGTTTACGAGGCTGTAAATCTCACAGGAGGTAATCTCCTATCTTTCTCCCTCAGAACTGCTGGTGAAACACCCATCCCCTAAACTGCCAGATGGGCACGGCCATTGAAGTAGCAGTGCAGCTCCCTACAGACTAGGCCACCAGAGCTCCCTATGAAATATCTGGAATAGGCAAATGTATGTAGACCAAAGCTTATCTGTGATTATAGGGGGGAGGCTAGGGGAAGCTGCAGCATTGTTTGGAGTACTAAGGGTGATGGGAAATGTGGAAAAGGACAGAATGAATACAACATGCACAGAATTCATGTCACTGAATTAAAGTCAGGTTAAAAAATGTTGAAATGTAAATATTTTGTCACATAGATGTATTTGTTGCACACATACACAGTTAAATGTAAGAACGTCTTTTGGTAAGCAGTTCACATCATGATCAAGAGCTGTGGTGTTAAATGAATTGCCTCATAGGGTCTTTCTAACTATTATCTCCACACTCCCACCAAATATGAAGTGCTTGTGGTCTGTGGATTGGGTTGCTCCCTAATATTGTATATAAGGTGCACAGTACCCAAGTGGGTTAACTTAAAAAAAAAACACAACACAAAAAAGTCCCCTACTGTCATTGAGTAGGTTAAATGCAGAATGTCTATGGCTCAGGAAAAAGATGAGACCGTCTGTTTCCATAAAGATTTACAGCCTTAGAAACTATGGGGCCATTCTACTGTTCTACAGAAAGATTAGTACATTTTGTGATATGGAACCACACAACTAAATGTATGGAACCGTAAAGTGAGGATTGTTTACTTTTGTTATCCATCATGCTCAAAATGAACCATCTCAGAGGTAAAATGGAAAACTCATTACCCTCAAGAAAGAAGAACCAGGAGTGGAGCATGCGTGATCTTTGAGCTCCAGAATCCTGTGCTGAGAATATGGTCAAACCAAGAGACAGAGGTATAACACATTGCTGAGATGGCAAGAAGCAGAAGCTGAGGAATTGGTAGCAGCAGATCCATTCAAGGAGACTAATAAAAGACTGAGCTTTGGTATTCTTGGCCAATGAAGCCAAAAACCTGGGTACTAGATTTGCCACCTCACAAAGCTAGACTTGAACCAAATACATCTGAATCAAATAGCTGAATCTCCCATTCTAAGTGATGAGAGGGAGATCTGTCACCTTTTCAATACTTCTGAGATGTAAGTATTTAATAAAATACTGCCCTTATTAAACTCAGTGCTGTAGAGTCAGAACTGATTCATAGCTAGTGCTCCAGTGGGGTTTCAATGGGTGTAAATTCACAGATTGATTGCTCAGCTACCTCCTGCAAAGCAGCTAGTAGACTTGAACTGCCTGCCTTTTGATTGGCAGCACATTAGGCCACCAGAGCTCCCAAGCATATTGATTGTTGTTGTTGTTGTGTACCATTGAGTCAGAATCAACTCATAGCTGACTCTCCAGCAAGTTTTCAAGGGCAATAAATCACATAGGAGATTGCCCATCTTTCTCCCATGGATCTAGTGCATTTGAATCATGAATCTCTGGGTTTCCAGTGCAATTCTTTACCACTAAGTCACCAGAGCTCCACACATACAGATTGTTGGGTTTTTTTAAATTGCCTTTGAGCCACCTGCGACTCATACCTGCCCTATACACAATAGCGCAGAACTCTGCCTTATCCTAAGCCGATCTCACTGACACTTAATTTCATTACTCCAGTTACAATGTTAATCCATTTCATCCAGCATTTTCCTTTCCTGCATTGTCCCTCCACTTTTCCAAGCATGATGTGTTTCTCAAACAACTGGTCCCTGCTGACCACATGCATAAAGTATGAGATGGAACTTCAAAACCCTTGTCTCCAAGGAGCAGTTTGGGTTCACCCTCTCTAAGACAGATCTATCTGTTCTCTTGGAAGTCCGTGGTATGTTCAATACTCTTCTCCAGCATCACAATTCAAAGGTATCAATTCTTCTGTTATTCTTAATCACTATCCAGTTTACTGATGCCTAGCAAGTAATTGTGAAGACTTTGGCCTGGATCAGGCACATCTTAGTGTCTAGACTGACATCATTGCTCTTTAGCACTCTGGAGAGCTCCCTGACAGCATACTTTCCTAATGCAATTTGTCTTTTTATTTCCTGACTGCTGGTGCCAAGAGTGTTGATTGTGGAACTTAACAATTTGAAATTGTTAACAATTGTTAACAACCTCAATCTTGTCTCCATCTATCATGGTGCTTCCAATTGTCTTGTTGTTGTTTTTGTGTACCATTGAATCAGAACTGACCCATAGTTGACCCTCCATTGGGTTTTTAGAGGCAGTTAACCTCACAGGAGGAGACTGCCCATCCTTCTCCCGCAGGGCAACTGATGGATTTGAACCATGTGCCTTCAGAATTGCAGTACAGTTTCTTACTACTAGGCCACCAGAGCTCCCTTCCAATTGTCCTAGTAGTGAGAATCTTTATTTTTTTTATGTTGAACTTCAATCCATATCTAATTTCTGCAGCAAACATTTCAGGTCCCACTTTGTTTTAATAAACAGGTCCGATTATGTTGTTTATAGGGTTTTCAACGACTTGTTATTTCAGAAGTGACTGATCAATGCTTCTTCCTAGTCTGGCCCAATCTGACAGAGAAGTGCTGTGCCCATAAAAGCAGATGATAAACAAGTAAATATATACATATCTAAGCTATTAAGACAAGCAATAAGCAAATAACTTGTCCAATACAAGAAACTGACAGACAAATGAGTATATTCATACAAGTAAGCCCTAAAGACAAGCAATACAGATATTAATACAGATAGCATGGTGCTGGTGGAAGAAGTTCCCTCACCCAAGTGGTGGAGCAAGGTCTGGAATGCCTAGAGATACCATGATGCCAACTCAGCAGGCCAAAGGCCCAAGGCTGGGAGAGTTGGGCTGATGCCCAGTCATCCAAAAGCAGCTAGAACATGCATTCACAGAGAACTGCCAGAAGTTCAAACTAGGTTTAAAGATGTAGTGGCACCAGAGATATCATTGTTGATGTCAGATGGATCTTTACAGAAATCAGAGAACACCACTAAAAGAATTTGTGTTTTATTAACTATGCAAAGGCAGTGGATCATAACAAATTGTGATTTATATCAAGAACAGTGGAATCGGGGTGGGGGGCAGCGGGGAGGGCTCGGCCAGGAGAAAAGTGCAACAATGAATAAATAGAAATCCAAAATCTCTGTAAATGTTCATTAAAATTATTAAAATTTTAAAAATTTTTTAAAAAAAGAGTGGAATCCCAGAACATTTAATTATGCTCATATTAAACCCAGACAAAGAAGCTGTTGTAAGAATAGAGCAAGGGAACACCAAATAGTTTAAAATTTTTAAAAGTGTGAGTCAGTGGGGAGAAAAGTGTAACAATGAATGATTGGAATTCCAAAATCTCTGTAGATGTTCATTGAAATTAAAAAAATAAATAAATAAAAATTAAAAAGTTTTTTAAAAAAAGAAATAGAAAGATTCAATGAGGACTTGAAAAGACAGGTGTAGATCAATAGTAATTATATAAAATGCAATGCATGAAACAATATAAATGAATGATTGTATAAAACACAATGTACACAATTGATACACAGTGTAAATTAATTATTGTATGAAAACAAATTTTTTAAAAAAGATTTTAAAAAGTCCCCCCCCACAAAAAAAAGTGTGAGTCAGGGCTATATCCTTCTCCTGTATAACTGTTCAATCTGTATGCTGAGAAAATCATTAGAGAAGCTGGACGTTATGAAGAAGAATGTGGCATCATAATATGAGGAAGACTTATTAACAACCTGCATTATGCAGATGACACAATCTCGCTTGCTGAAAGTGAGGAGAATTTGGGCGGGCCATCTTCGGCCCCCGGCTAGGGACGGGCTGTCACGGCCCTCAGGGTGAGTTCCTCAGTCCCCAGGTTGTGCCATCTGACCCCTGAGTAGAAAAAAATGCCTATGGTGTCCAGAGAATTTTAGCTAGGCTACTTTCCGCCACCCTCTCCCCCAGTAAACCTGAAAGTAACACCCCCAAAGCCCTTCTATTTGTAACTCACAAGTTTGTTCTCTCTAGATTTGCTCCCTTTCCTACAGGTAACCTTAACACTGAGTTTTACTCCAGACCTGACCCTGAACCCAATGCCAGTGAGAAAAATGAAATACAACTGCCAGCTAAGGAAGCAAAGGAGAATGGAGCCTCCGGGTTCAACCAGCCATCCCCACTGGACTCACCTGGGAAAACACTTTGCAGTCCAGAGGGGAGCAAATGACAGGAAAATATCTTCTAACAGAACAAGAAGGCAAGCAGCTTTAACCCAAGACCACCAGTAAGGTGATAAAGTGTCCTCCCTTTCCCCCTTCACATCAATGCCCCTGTTCAGCATGAAGAAGCCAGAGAGTCTGCATCCAGTTCCCAAATCAATAAGACAGTTGGTTTAATCACCATTGGAATATGCTTACCATTCCCCTGTAGCATCTGTTCCCCACTGGATCCTTTTCATTTCCTTCACCTGCTCCCCCCACCAACCAAATTGTGCAGCTCTGCAACTGCACCCCTGCAATTTTCACCCCTGCCCATCCTCACCCTTCTGCCCCCAACCCTCACCTCCTTGTAGCCCCAATATGTTTTTCCCAATAAAATTAAAAAAAGAAAGAAAGTGAGGAGAATTTGAAATGCTTGCTACAGAAGATCAAAGACTACAGCCTTTAATATGGATTACATCTCAATATCAAGAAGACAAAAATCCTCATCACTGGGCTAATAGGCAACATCATGATAGATGGAGGAAAGATTGAAATTGTCAAGGACTTCATTTTGCTTGGATCCACAATCAACACCAACAATCAATTAAAAAAAAAAAGATGCATTGCATTGTGAAAGTATGCTCTCAGGGGCCTCTCTAAAATACTTAGGAACAATGATATCAGTTTGAAAACTAAGGTACACCTGATTCAGGCCACAGTCTTTTCAGCCACTTGTGATGTGTCTGGGAGCTGGACAGCAACAACAGAAGAGAATCTATTCTTTTGAGCTGTGGTGTTGGAAAAGAGTACTTAATATCCCATGGACTTTCAAAAGAACTAATAATTGTGGAGAAAGGCAATCAGAGTGCTTCTTAGATGCAAAGTTGGTGAAGTTTTGTCTCACATATTTTGGGCATGTTGCTAGAAAAGAGTATTGCTTGGAAAGAGATATCATGCTAGGAAAGGTGGAAGGTCATCAAAAGAGAAGAAGACCCTCAACGAGATAGACTGACACAATGACTGCAGCAATGACCCAAGTATGTCTTAGATAATAAGGATGGTGCAGGGTAGGACAGAGTTCAGAACTGGTGTTCATGAGATTGCTATGAGTCATACCCAACTCAGTGGTATAAAACAACGACACAACAATTATTATGTTGTTAAGAGGGGCCAGTCCTTGGGAAAATGCATCATGCTTAGAAAGGTGGAATGTCAGCAAAAGATGAACCTCGACAACATGTATTAGCTCAATGACTATAACAATGGGCTCACATATATAAGAGACAAGGACGGCACAGAATAAGGTGGGGTTCAGATCTGTGTTCACAGGATCACTATAAGTTGTTAAGGACACAAGGACACATAATAACATTGTCATGTTACAGATCAAACATGCCAACTTCCTTTACCAATATTGTTCCAACATGCCAGAGGTTACCCGGGCTCGGACCCGAAAACTGATACAAGACCGGAAACAGATGATCCCGAAGTTACGGATCCGGCTTGCCGACTTCCCTTACCTACATTGTTCCAACATGCCAGAGTTACTTTGGAGACCTACTGTGGCTTAAAGGAGTGAACTTTGTAAATAAATTAGTATAAATTAAAAAAAAATCAAGATCTGGCAGCCTAGTAGGTAAGGAGTTATACTGCCAACCTTAAGGCAAAGGGTTGAAACACCTGGCTGCTCATGAGAGAAAGATAGACAATCTCCTCCCAGAGCATCAGCTATGAGTTGATCCTGAGAGTTTTCTTTACTATAATTTTAACAGAAGGAATGAGGTTAGCTATAGATTGCAGAGTGGAGAGGAAAATCATGACAGTTAAAAAGGATCTAAACTTGATAAGGACTTCTTCCTCAAAATTGCCTCTCTAGATTAAGAAGTGAAAAGGCTCTAAGCCTGAAAAGGGAGATTCTTCAATTGTCCTTCTAGATTAAAAAACACTTCTTCCTTATAAAATATTATTAAAGAAATGTTAGTGTTCTATTTCTTCCTTGCCTGTTGCAGACATGTCCTGAACCTATTTCCACCAAATCTAACTCTAACCATCGCTCCCTCCAAGAGCTCTTGCTTCTCTGCTACTGGGTCCACCAACCACTTCATTGCAATGCCCACACAGAGCTCACAAAACCACACTCAGAATTGTGGAGTTTATTAGGAAAGTTAATAAGTACATTTAAGGTTGGAAACTGCAACTTCCCTGCCTGTATCTTGAACTGGATAAGTACAGATGCCCTCTTAAAAACTCAGGCTTTTCTCTGACATTTCAAACTGCCCAAGCAACTGTTTCCCGAATATTCTCACTAGGTATTAGAATTTTAGAGAAATTAGTATCCTCCAGAATAGAGCCATTAACATCAGGGTCATTTTCATTAACATAAACACTTCAACTCTACGTCCTACAAAGAGAATCTTCTCACAAACCACCTTTTGTTTTACTTATCTACAAAAATCCCCATCAGTAAGAATGTCATGTTGTCCCTTTAGTCACCTGCGACCTAAAACAACCCTTGGTATAGCAGCTCTGAAGTCTGCCCTGTCTGAGCCATTTCACTAATTCCAACACACCAACTCTCGTTGTCCCCCATTGCACGCACTTCATTCTTCATTCATAACTCTGTGAAGATAAGCCAGTTCCTGGAAAGCCCAACTTCTCCCCAGAAAATTGCTGACTTTATTAGCATTAACAAACTGCTAAAATCCTGCCACTTTGTCACTTCAGGGAGGACAGACACGTGTGTTACCAAAGCTTGCTGCATCCACTCCAATTTTCCCTCTTGAGCCCTTCCTTTCTCTCTAATAAACTGTACCCAAAAGACTGCACCTCAACTCTCACTCTTGATAAGATTTAGCAAGAACTCTCAAATCTGGGGTGTGACTAGTACTCCAGAGAAAGAAAATCAGTTATGTATCGAATTGTGCCTCCAAAATTTATAGTGATGTCATACCCCTAATACTTGTGAACATAACCTTATTTGGAAATAGGGTAGAAGATGTTTTCAGCTAAATTAACAAGGGGTCATACAGGAGTGGAGTAAGTCCTAATTCAATCTATATGGTATCCTATTGCAACAGGCATGAAAGAAATTAAAACATATTTTTAAAAGGAGTATCTTTTTTTTTTTAAAAAAAAGGAGTATCTTTTTGGTCTACGGGGACAGTCTTGAATAAAGCCTCCTTATCAAGATTAAATCCTTCATTGCGGTTTGCCTCCACCCTGAAATATAATATCATATTAATAGAAATAATATAATTACATAAAATCATATGACAATATACATAATACAAATACTTAATATTATGTTAATAGAAAGGAGTAGAGGGACACTCTGACCTTAAATCAAGGACAACCTTTTCAAGGAACGTTGTTGTTGTTATTAGGTGTTGTCCAATTGACTAGAACTCCTGGCAACCCTATGAACAATGGATTTGAACCCTGTTCTATTCAGTTCCATCTTCATCATCTCTGACATATTAATCCCATTGCTACAATCACTGTGTCAATCCATCTCATTGACGGTCTTTCTCTCTTTCACTGACCCTCCACCTTTCGAAGCATCATGTCGTTTTCCAGGGGTTGGTCCCTCCTAACAACATGTCCAAAATATGTGAGACAAAGTTTCACCATCCTTTCCTCCATAGAGCATGCTGACTGCACCCTCTCTAAGGAATATTTGGTTTTCTTCCGGCAATCTGGGGGATAGTCAATACTCTTCTCCAACACCACAACTCAAAGATATCAGTCCTTCTATCATCCTTAGTCACTGTAACTTTCAGATGCATAACAAGTAATTGAAAAGAACATGGTATAAATCCAGTGCACCTTAGTCCTTAAACTGACATCATTGCTCATTAACACTTTGGAGAAGTCCTTGACAGCAGATTTTCCCAGTGCAACACATCTTTTCATTTCTTGGTACCAAAGATGCTGATTGTGGATCCAAGCAAGAGGAAATCATTGACAATTTCAATCTTTTTTCCATCAGTTGCCTATTGGCCCAAGGTAAGGATTTTTGTCTTTTTGATATTGAGATATAATCCATACTGAAGGCTGTAGTCCTTGATCTTCTGCAGAAAGCAACTCAGGTCTTCCTCAATTTCAGCAAGCAAGATTGTATCATTTACATGACACAGGTTGTTGATGAGTCTTTCTCCTATCCTCATGCCACCTCTTCCTCATAACCTGATGCCACATTCTTCTCCATAAAGTCTAGCCTTTTGAATTATTTGCTCAGCATATAGAATGAACAGATATGGAGAAAAGATACAGCCCTGATGCACACCTTTCTTTATTTTAAACCATACAGTGTTCCCTTGCTCTGTTCCCATTATTCTCAATGTTAACCATAATTTCTTATAATCCACATTGTCAAATGCCTTTGCATAGTTGACAAAATATATAGACATCCTTCTGATGTTTTCTCAAAGTTCAGCCAACATGCATCTGACATCAGAAATGATAGCCCTGGGGGAGCTCTGGTGGCCTAGTGGCAAGAAGCTGCACTGAAATCCCAGAGGCGCATGGTTCAAATCCACTAGATGCTCTGCCGGGAAAGGAGGGACAATCTCCTCCTGTACCAGTCAGATCTGATTTGACGGTACACAGACACACAAAATAATAAAATTTTAAAAAATTTTAAAAAAAAGAAAGAAATGATAGCTCTGGTGCCATAGCCTCTTCTAAATCCAGCTTGAATTTCTGGCATTTCTCTGTGGATGTACTATTCTAGCTTATCTTTTTTAAAGGAAACGCCTTTTTCTTTTTATTTTATTATTTTGTATGTGTGTGGTGTGTACCGTCAAATCAGATCTGACTGGTACAGGAGGAGATTGTTCCTCCTTCTCCAGCAGAGCATCTGGTGGATTTGAAAGGTGCACCTCTGGGATTGCAGTACACCTTCTTGCCACTAGGCCACCAGAGTTCACCTATTCTAGCTGTTGTTGTTGTTATGTGCCGTCGAGTCACTTGCAACTCATAGCGACCCTATGTGCAACAGCCCTAAACCCTGCTCTATCCTGTGCCAATCGCATTGCCTCTGACACTCCCATCCCAATTATCCCAGTCACTAAATCAATCCACCTCATAGAGGGTCTCCCCCTCCTGCGCTGTCCCTCTACCCTACCAAGCATGATATCCCTCTCCAAGGACCTGTCTCTCCTTACAACATGTCCAAAGTATGTCAGACGAAGCCCCAGAATCCTTGCCTTCAAGGAGTTGTTGTTGTTGT
>NW_006399902.1:164006-174905 GCF_000299155.1 Elephantulus edwardii | reverse complement strand
AATAAAATATAATTATAGAAAAAACAAAAAAACCACAAAATATTCTTTTAAAAAAATTTTTATTATACTAGTATGTTTATTTACAAAATTCGAATACATTGTTTATCACACCAGATTCTTCCAATTTCCCTCACCCCCCACCCATCAAATTTACAACCCTATCATTTCTTTTCTTTCTTTCTTTTTCCTTTTAAGTTAAAGAAGCTTTATTAAGGGGTCTCCCAGGTGGGATTCCTTGGTGTGCAGAGAGCAACCTGATGATTTCTTATTACCCAATATCCTTTCCCTCAATACATGATGTGTTGAATTTTCCCTTGAGATGGTTCAGATCAGGAAAGCCAGCATGCGCATACTGCAGGCATCACAAGAGCCAAGAATATATCCTAATGAGTAACCTATAAACATTCCAATATTGTTGTTAAGTGCCATCGAGTCAAGTACAACTCATAGCTACCCTATGAATAAAAGATCTGAACCCTGTTCTATCCTGTGCCAGATTAACACTTCCTGACACTCAAGGGCCCACTGTGGCAGTCACTGTGTCAATCCAACTGACTGAGAGTCTTTCTCTCCCTCAGCAACCCTCCATCCTTCTCAGCATCATGTTCTTTTCCAAGGAATAGCACCTCCAAGCAACATGTCCAAAGTATGAGAGGCAAAGCCTCATCATTCTTGTCTCCAAAAGAGCATTGTGGCTGCACCCTCTCCAAGATATAGCTGTTTGCTCTCTTGAAAGTCCATAGGATGTTCATTGCTCTTCTCTAACACCACAGCTCAAAGGTGTCAATTATTTTCTTATCATCCTTATTCCTTGTAGAGATCTCAGATGCATAGAAAGTAATGTTGTTGTTATGTGCTGTTGAGTCACCTGAGGCTCATAGCGACCCTATGTACAGCAGCCCTAAACTCTGCTCTGTCCTGTGCCAATTGCATTGCCTCTGACACACCCATCCTGATTACGGCAGTCACTGAATCAATCCACCTCATAGAGGGTTTTCCCCTCCTGCGCTGTCAAGCATGATGTCCCTCTCCAAGGACCCGTCCCTCCTTGCAACATGTCCAAAGTATGTCAGATGAAGCCTCAGAATCCTTGCTTCCAAGGAACAGCCTGGTTTAACACTCTCCAGGATGAATCTGTACGTTTTCTTAGCAATTCAATATTCTTCTCCAGCACCATAGCTCAAAGGTATCAATTCTTCTTCTATCCTCCCTAGCCATTGTCCAGCTCTATGATGCATAGCAAGTGATTGTAAAGACCATGACCTGTATCAGATGCACCTTAGTCTCCAGAGTGGCACCATTGCTCTTCAGTACTTTGGAGAGGTCCCTAACAGCAGACTTTCCCATCACAATAAGTCTTTTAATTTCCTGACTGCTGGTGCCAAGAGTGTTGTCTGTGGAGCCAAGCAAACTAAAGCTGTGAACAATCTCAGTCTCTTCACCATCCATCCTGATGCTGCCAATTGACCCACTGGTAGGAATCTTTGTCTTCTTGATATTGAGCTTCAATCTATTTTGAAGGCTGCAGTCCTTGACCTTCTGCAGCAAGCCCTTCAAGTCCTCCTCAGTTTCAGCAAGCAGGGTTGTGTTATCTGCATAATGCAGACTGTTGATGAATCTTCCACCAATTCTGATGCCACACTTCTCATAGAGCTCAGCCTCCCGGATAATCTATTCTGCATACAAGTTGAAAAGGTATGGAGATAGGACACATCCCGGGCATATGCCCCTCCCAATTTTGAACCATGCAGTGTTTCCTTGCTTTGTTCTGACGACTGCCTCTTGGTCCAAGCATCGGTTTCACTTAAGCACGATCAAGTGTTCTGGGATTCCCATTCTTCTCAGAGTCAGCCACAGTCAAATGCCTTTGCATACAGTCAAAATGCCTTTGCATTGTCAAAGAAACACAGATAAACAGTCTTCTTCACAAGGAAGAGATGCGCCAGTAGTAGGGGACTAGCAAGTAATACCTTCTTAGAAACCTTTAACTCTCTGCTAAGAGATTTCAGGTGCCAAAAGAATGACTCCTGTATAACTGGCTAGAGAACAGCCTTTCAAGATGAAAGGGCATATTCTGTGATGAGCAAGAGCCTCACATTGAAATGGCCATCTTTCAAGACACACACACATGTTGCTGACTCACAAGTATTCACGCCGTGTCGGTCAGCAGCCCATGCAGACCCAAAAAACACAGAAAGTACTTCCAGTGGCAGTCATCTTGAAATAACAGCTCTCATGTGCCTAATTATCCTAACCCCTTCCAGGTGACTCCCTCCTCCTTTCTTGAATAAACATGATGATCTCTTTCATTTGATAGGTTATCTCTTAAACCCAATTCTCCCTATGAGTATTATATCCATTTCCCACCTCCAGAGCCTTTAAAAGGATCCCTTCCTCATGAGTCAAGAGCTAGTAACCCCTTGACCCTCCAATGTCTCCCTTTAATACACCTCTTCCTTTGCTTGCGTAGAAAAGCCTGAAGTCAGGTTTTGCTATTCTTGCTTAAAAAGAGGAAGAACCCAAATTTAAGAAATGCACGGGAGACATTTTCTTGGCAACCACATTTAGGGAGTAATCTGGCTACACTCTAAAAAAGAGAAAGACAGAGGAAAGGTTGCCAAGTGGAATGCATCTGAGCACCACAAACACCTAGGACTACCAGAAGCTGAGAGAGAAAAGATCCTCCCCATAGAGCTGTCAGAGATATCATGGCCCTGCCAACACTTTAAATTTGGATGCCTGGACTCCAGGACTATGAGACAATAAATCACTGTTGTTCAAAGCCACTCAATTTTAGGTCTGTCTTATGGCAGTCTTAGGAAACCAATAAGAGTCCCTGGGTGAAACACATGGGTACAAACCAAAAGGTTAGCAGTTCAAACCCACCTAGAGGCTCCTCAGAAGAAAAACCTGACAATCCACTTCTTAGTCATTGAAAACTCTATGGAGTACAGTTCTACTGCGAAAACACGTGAGGTCTCCGTGGATCAGAATCAAAACAACCACAAGTGGTTTGATATATGATTTAGATATTATTAGAGTAAATTAGTGAAGAGATTGAGAAATTCAATTGACTTTTGCAGTCTGAAATTGAATAAACACGTAATCAAGATGCATTAATAAGGGAGCTCTGGTGGCCTAGTGGCAAGAAGCTGAGCTGCAATCCCGAAGGCATGCAGTTTGAATACACCAGATGCTCCACTGAAGAAGGAGGGACAATCTCTGGTACCAGTCGGGTCCGCTTTGACAGTACAGAGAAGAAAAAAATGGCATTAATAGTAGTGACTGGAACACAAAGAAGGTCTGATAGTCAGAAATTGTGCCCTTGGTGACAGAAATGAGGCTAAAGATGAAGTGAGTGAATTCTGTACAATCAATTATTTATTCATTGCAAATATCATTTTTTAAAAAACAGAAATGGCCCATCAACAAATGGATAGGAAAGCCTATGGTATATTCACACAATATAATACTATGCAGCAATGAAAAGCAAGGAATATTACACAACATGGGTGATCCTAGAGGACATTATGCTGAGTAAAATATCCCAGTCAGAAAAGGACAAATTCTGCATAATGCCACTGTTATAAAACAGGACTGACATGGGGGTTGGGGGGAAAGAGAGGATAAATAATGAATACTGCAGTGTTGGAACAGATGAAGGAAAGAACTGTTTAAATATATGATTGGGCATTATTTGTACAACAACAATCCAGAATAACAGGTGCATAGCAAAGTGGAGTGGGGGAGCAGTGAGTTGGGAGGGAGGAAATTATGCAACAATAAGTGAATTTTTTTAAGTGAACTAGGGGGCTTAGGGAGAAAAAAGTGCAACAATGCATAAATTAAAATCCAATTTTTCTATACACTTTCATTAAGATCACAATAAAAAATAAACCAACCAGAAATGGTGACTATACACATGGACTTCAGCTGATGGGCTGCATAGGAATCAGACTGACTACACCTGGGGGAATAATTATTGGAGAAGTTCAATATCAACAGTCAGACCCAGGCCAAATGCTGTCTGTGGAACAGGCCATCAATTACTCATGTACAAGTTCAAATTGAAGCTGAAGAACCTTAAAACGAATCTGCAAGAACCAAACCACAACCTTGAGACTGAATTTAAAAATTATCTCAAGAATAAGTGTGAGGGGGGAAAAAATTTTAAAAAATAAAATAAAAAAAAAATAAGTGTGAGGCATTAAATACTAATGATTAAAAACCAGATGAGTTGTGGGATGATATCAAGAATATCCTTCATGAAGAAAACAAAAGATCATTACGAACATAAGGAGACGAAAAAGACCAAAACGAAATGTCAGAAGAGACTACACATTGTGCTAAACCTTTGAGAAGCCAAAACAAAGGGAAGAAATGCTGACGTAAAAGAGCTGAACAGAAGATTTCAAAGAGCAGTTTGAGAAGAGAAAGTATTGTAACATGATTTAAAAAGAGCTGGAGTTGTGCACACCCATGTTTATTGTGGTTTTGTTCTCAATAGCAAAGAGCTGGAAACAACCCAAGTGCCTACCAACAAACGAATGGAGAAGCTCTGGTATATTCACACAATGGAAAAACAAGGAACTTATGAAATAGTATGCAAAATGGACAAGCCTAGAGGACATTATGCTGAGTGAAATATCTCAGTCACAAAAGGACAAATATTGCATAGTACCAGTGTTGTAAAACGGGATGACATCAGGGTTGAGGGAAGGCAGAGGAGGGGAGGAATGAATGATGCATCTGCATTGAAACAGATGAGGGAGAGAACTGTTTAAAAGGGATATACGACTGGGTATTATTGTCATGACAGGAGTGCAGAATGAAGGCTGCACAGTGGAGTGGACTTGGAGGGAGGGATTGCATAACAATGACAGAGGTTTTCTTTTACTTTTCAAGGAGAAGAGTGAATTGAGTGGAGGGGGTGGGCAGGGAGAAAAGTGCAAGAGTGAATGACTGGAAACCCTAAGTCTCTGTAAACTCATTAAAATTAATTTTTAAAAAAGAGCTGGAGTTATAAAATAAAAAGAACTCAGCATTCTTTAAGCTGAAGAATTGAAAAATAAATCCAAGCTTCAAGTTGCAGTACTGAGAGATGCTATAGGCAAAATCTTGAATGATCCAGGAAGCATCAAAAGAAGACAGAGGGAATACCCAGAGGCACTGCACCAGAAATACTTGTCTGGTACAAAACCATTTCTAGAAGTAACATATGAAAAAACAATGAGGAAGACGTAGCATATGACCAAGATCCCATGGTAATGAAGGAGGCTATCCAAGCAGCACTGAAGACATTAGCAAAAAATAAAGCTCCAGGAATTGATGGAATGCAGCCGATACAGCCCTGGATATGCTCACCAGTCTGTGCCATGTTTCTTCCAATTCTCAAGAAAGTTGATCCTAAAGAATGTGAAAATTATTTAATAATACCATGAATACCACATGCAGATAAAATCTTGCTGAAGACTACTCAAAAATGGCTGAAACAGTACACCCAGAAGTTTAAATTGGATTCAGAAGAGGCCATGGCATCAGGGATGTATCACTGCTGAAGTCAGCTGACTCTTGACTGAAAGTTGAGAATATTAGAAGAATGCCCGTGTGTGTTTTATTGACTAAGCAAAGTGTAGATGTGACTATGGCTGTGTGGATCATAACCAGTTATGGCTAACATTGAGAAGAATGGGAATCCCAGAGCACTTACCTGTGCTCATTCAAAACCTATACCTAGACCAAAACAAGAATCTGTTGTGCAAACAGAGCAAGGGAAGACTGTAAGGTTTAAAAATCAAGAAAAATGTGTGTCCGGGATGTGTCCTTTCTCCGTATCTGTTCATTCTCTATGCTGAGCGACTCATGCAAGAAGCTGGACTTTCTGAAGAGGAATGTGGCATCAGGATCAGGGGAAGACTCATCAAAAAACCTGTGTTATACAGATGAAACACCTTACTGGCAGAAAGTGAGGAGTGGTTGAAACACTTGCTGTAAAAGATCAAAGACTACATACTGTCTTCAATATAAATCACATCTCAGCTTCAAAAAGAACTAAAATTCTCAGCACTGGGCCAATAGATGACAACATGATAAATGGAGAAAAGATTGAAGTTAACAATTTCATCTCACGTAGATCCACAGTCAACACCTAGCAGTCAAGAAATCAGAAGACATATAATATTAGGAAAATCTAATTCAAGGGATCTTTCCAAAGTACTAAGGAGCAATGATGTCCCTTTAAAACCTAAGGTGTGCCTGATCCAAATCATGGTCTTTTCATTACTTACTATGCATTTGAAAATTGGACAATGAATAAGGATGACAGGAGAAGAATTCATGACTTTGTACTGTGGTGTTAGAGAAGAGTACTGAACATCTCACGAACTGCCAAAGAAATAAATATGAATGTCTTGGAGAAAGTGCAACTAGGGTGCTCCTTAGAGTCAAGGATGATGAAACTTCACCTCACATACTTTGGGCAGGCTGTGAGGAGATGCCAGTCCTTGGAAAAGGACATCATGTGTGGAAGGGTAGAGGGTCAGAGAAAGAGAGGAAAACCCTCCAAGTGATGGACTGATGCAGTGACTGTAGTAACAATGGGTTCATATCAGAGATGATGAGTATGTCACAGGATAGAAAGACAGGGTTCAGATTTGTTCATAGGGGCACTATGATTTATAGTCCACTTGATAGCCCCTAACAACACAGTACAATAAAACTTTGTTTCACATGCTTTGGGCATGTTGTCAAGAGGGCACGATGTCCTTGATAAAAGATGCCATGCTTGGGAACGTTAGCGGGCCCATGACAAAGAAGAAGACCCTCAACAACATGGCTTGACACAGTGGTTATGACAATGGACTTGAGCAGATTAGAAATGGTGAGGATGGCACAGGATAGGGCAGGGTTCAGGTCTGTTGTTCATAGAATTCCTATGAGTTGACTTGATGGCACTAACAACAATAGAATAGCCAAAACCACAATAAAAAAATAACAATGTAACAACCATGGCACCCTGAAAAGACTCTTTACCTCAATTAAGCAAAGCAATTTAGATCTTGGGGCTACATTTTGCCCTTCACATTCATTCTGTAACTTGTTTTGTGTAACTAACTAGTAGATCAAGTAGATATTTTGTCCAAAAAACGACAGTATTCCATCCGTATGAATTCTGGTCTATAGAGAAGATGCTGTCAAGCAGCTCTATAAAAGTGGTTTGGGCCTTTCTACGAAGATGGCGCCGAAAGCAAAGAAGGAAGCCCCTGCCCCTCCCAAAACTGAAGCCAAAGCAAAGGCATTGAAGGCCAAGAAGGCAGTCCTGAAGGGCGTCCACAGCCAAAAAAAGAAGATCCGCGCGTCACCCACGTTCCGGCGGCCTAAGACGCTGAGACTCCGACGGCAGCCCAAATACCCCCAGAAGAGCGCTCCCAGGAGAAACAAGCTTGACCACTATGCCATCATCAAATTTCCCCTGACCACTGAGTCAGCTATGAAGAAGATAGAAGATAACAACACACTTGTGTTCATTGTGGATGTCAAGGCCAATAAGCACCAAATTAAACAAGCTGTAAAGAAGCTCTATGACATTGATGTGGCTAAGGTCAACACTTTGATTAGGCCTGATGGAGAGAAGAAGGCCTATGTTCGACTTGCTCCTGATTATGATGCTTTGGATGTTGCCAACAAAATTGGGATCATCTAAACTGAGTCCAGCGGGCTAATTCTAAATGTAATAAATTTTTCTCACCAAAAAAAAAAAAGTGGTTTGGGTTTTTCTTCCCCATTCTTGCTGTGTTATGAATAAAATGAGCAAATTCAGTCTGAGGTGAATATGAATAAGACAGGGAAGAAAGAAGACTCTTTTTGCTCAGCAAGTAATCCCAACTACCCTCGATGTGGCATGCGTTTCTGGCTGGTGTCCCTGAGTTACTGCTTCTGCTGGCCTGGTGACCACTCTGCTGCGAGTGACCAGTGATGAGACGGCAAAGTTGGATTGAAGGCCCCTTACCGAGGCCTATAATGCTACTTACTGAATAACGAATGACCTCAATGTCTACTCAGTAGAGAATCATTGACAGTTCTTGTGGATGCATCTCTTTTAGAGGTAGTGATTTTGAACATTTCTTCATGTGTTTGTTCGTAAGGCTGTAAATCTTTACAGGAACCATGTCTGTCTCCCAAGGAGCAGTTGGTGGGTTCAAATAATCATCTTTTTTTTTGTAGCAAGCAATTGCTTAAGCACTGTACCACCAAGATTTCTTTCTGTGTGTATGTGCATTTATATATAAACACTCACTCACTCTCTCTCTGTCTGTCTCTGTCTCTCTTCTCTTTTTTTCTTTCTCACTGCCATCCAATCCGAACCAAATCATAGCTGGCCCTCCGTTGTGTTTCTGAGACTGAGTCTCTGTAAGAGGAGATTACTCAACTTGCTGTGGGATTTGAACTGTCAGAGAAGCATGTGCTTTGGGTTAGCAGTGCAATTTCCTGCGGATTACATCAACAATGCTCCCTTGTATATGTACACATACATATACATCTATGTACACACAAACACATACCTTACCGGTTCTGTTTTCCTCATGAACCTTGATTAGAACAAACTGACTTTGATCTACTTCCCCATTAGTATCTCTTACTGCTCCCTTGCACAAATGTGGACCCCAAGCACAGCCTCCTACTTCTTTCCTGCCTTCCTGCCTCTGCTCCCTCTACAGTCTTCTTTCTCTGCTGCTCAAATTGCTCTCCATCACGCATAAAGACTCCAAATGCTGCCTCTTCCTTGATACTTGCTTTGGTATTTCCCAAATAGACCTTATATCCATCAAGCTGTTAACAGCTCAAAGATATCCTAAATACACCAGCTTAAAGAAACCTTCTTTGATTCTTGCCATCCTTCTAAGCCCTGCTCTCCGGTTCTCTTTTCAATTCTGTGAACCTTTGACAACCTCCCGATTCATCCTTCTCTGCTTAAGCCGCCCCAAATTGGTTTCTGTTGCTTGCAATCAATAACCGTGACTGATTCCCCTGCCTCCCTCCCAGAGAGGCTGTGTCCACAGGTGCTTTGTGAAGAGCAAAGCCCAGCAGAAATGTAATTTATCATTCCACTTTGTTCTCCCCCTATCATTTGCCTCCCACCATCCAGCCACCTCCGACCGACGAGACCAAGAAAAACAACTTGCAATCACATTAGGCAACGGGAATGAAGGGTCAGAAGAGCCAGCAAGGGGGCCCAAAAATAGAACACTCAGGTTACACTTGATAATCACCTCCCTGGCTATGACTCTCAATTATATAATCCCAAACAATTTTTCCGTTTGCATTGTAAACAGATAGCAGATAATCTTCAGAATCACTTTCTTGTGATGCCTGGCTCTGTTAAGTGAAGTTCAAGTGCTTTGTTTAGATCCTGTTACTGAACCACCAGGAGAGAATGAGGTTGGTTCTTTCAAGTAATGGCACGGCCTTGCTCCCTTCTCTGAACTCTCCTGGCTTGTTGTTTTCCAATATAACTCACATGATGTACAGTGCATACATCTTAATTGCACAGTTCAATGAATTTGTTCATATGTATATGTCCAGGGATCTACTACGTAGGTCAAGACAGAGAGGATGCTTAACAGCCCTGGACATTTGCTCACCTAGTCAACAGTCCAGGAAGAACCCTCTTCTCACTGCATCATCACAGATGTTTTGCTCCTTTTGAAACTTCATAACAACAGAATCGTGAAGCATGTTCCCTGGGAGTCCCTGGCTGGCACAAATGATTAATGTTCTAACTGAAAAGAGGTTTGGTTTGACCCAGTGGTGGAGAGGAAGGGAAGGGATGATGAAAAGAAACAAACATTTATCCAGCTACTATTAGCTCTGATGGCCTAGTGGTGAGCAGCTGGGCTGCCAACCCAAAGGCACATGGTTCAAATCCACCAGTTACTCTGTGGGAGAAAGAGGGCGGTCTCCCCCTGTGCAATTTACAGCCACTGAAAACCTGCTAGAGGGTCAGCAATTGTAGGTTCTACCTGGAGGTCACATAACAACAACAAGTGCTTTGGGAAACCCAAGTGATGTAAATGGTTAACACACTCAACTGCTAATGGAAAGGTTGGTAGTTCAAGACTGCCTTGAAAGGCACGTGGATCCACTTCCAAAATCTTAACCACTGAAAACCACATAAAGTACAATTCTCCTCTGATAGATGTGGGGTCAACCTGAGTCAGAATCAAGTTCATGGTAACGAGAAAATGTGTGCACTCTTGCTTCTGACTTCCTTTATGCCACAAATTCTTCAATCTTCTGTCATTTTGATCTACAACCAGGAGAGAATAAAATAGATGAAGGGACCTTCTAAGAATCAAATCCCTATGCACATCCAAAAACTTCTCCAACAAGGTAAAAAGGGAAGCCACAAACTGGGAAAAAAATATTTGATATTGACATGTCAGATAAGGAACTTATATCTAGAATTTATAAAATACTTGAGCACCACAACAAGATAAACAACTCAATCGCAAAATGCGCGCAGGATATGAACAGATACTTCAAAAAGAAGACATTCAGATGGCAAACAAACACATGAAGAAATGTTCAAAATCCCTGTTGTTGTTGTTATGTGCCGTCGAGTTGTTTCCGACTCATAGCGACCCTATGCACAACAGCCCTAAACCCTGCTCTATTCTGCGCCAACCGCACTGCCTCTGACACACCTATCCCTATTACCCCAGTCACCGAATCAATCCATCTCATAGAGGGTCTTCCCCTCCTGCGCTGTCCCTCAACCCTCCAAAGCATGATGTCCCTCTCCAAGGACCCGTTCCTCCTGGCAACATGTCCAAAGTATGTCAGACGAAGCCCCAGAATCCTTGCCTCCAAGGAGTAGCTTGGTTTAATCCTCTCCAAGAT
>NW_006399902.1:160254-161395 GCF_000299155.1 Elephantulus edwardii | reverse complement strand
TTTCTTGGCTTCTGTGATTCCAAAAACGTCGACTGCTGACATTTTCTTTTGACCAGTGTCTCAAGTTTAGTTGTACTGTCTCCAAGGGAAGTTGACGTGTCTTGCAAAATCCCTAGCTCTGATAAAAAAGAGAGAGAGAAAGAAAGAAATCTCTAGCTCTAAGAGAGATGCAAATCACCTCACTGCAGTGCAAAGCAACAAACAACAAATGCCGATGAGGTTGTGGAAAAATTCAAACCTTTATTCACTGTTGGGGGAGTGTAAAATGGTGCAACCACTATGGAGCTTTGCAACCACTATGACACTTCCTCAAAAAATTGGAAATAGAAATACCATTTGACCCATCAATTCCACTACTGGGAATATACCCTAAAGATATTAGAACTGCCATCCTAACAGATATATGAATATCCATGCTTATTGCTGGGTTGTTCACAACAGCAAAAAGATAGAAACAACCAAAGTGCCCATCAACAAATGAGTGGATAGAAAACTATGGTATATTCACACAATGGAATACTACACAGGACTGAAAAACAAGGAACTAATAAAATATTATACAAAATGGGTGACCATGGAGGACAACATGCTGAGTGAAATATCTCAGTCACAAAAGGACAAATATTGCATAATGCCGCTGTTGTAAAACAGGACCGACATGGGGGTTGGGGGAAAACTAAGAAAAGGGGGGATAAATAATGTATGCTGCATTGAAAGAGATGAGGGAAAGAACTATTTAAAAGGAATATATGATTAGGTATTATTTACATGACAACAGTCCAGAATAAGAGGTGCATAGCAAAGTGGAGTGGGAGACAGTGCAGTGGGAGAAAATTGTGCAACAATTAAAGAATCTTTTTTTAAAATATTTTTTTATTGGGAAAGACATATTGGGGGTACAAGGAGGTGAGGGTTGGGGGCAGAAAGGTGAGGATGGGCCAGGATGCAGTTGCAGAGCTGCACAGTTTGGTTGGGGGGAGCAGGTGAAGGAAATGATGAGGGTCCAGTGGGGACCAGATGCTACAGAGGAATGACAAGCATTTTCCAATAGTAATTAAACCAACTGTCTTATTGATTTGGGAATTGGATGCCGATTCTCTGGCTTCTTCATGCTGAACAGGGGCATAGATATAAAGGGGGG
>NW_006399902.1:146873-159634 GCF_000299155.1 Elephantulus edwardii | reverse complement strand
GGTGCCTGTCGGGGCCTGGGTTTCAGCTGTCCACACCACAGCAGTGGGCAATGAGCTTAAAGCCCCTGATGGCTCTGGGCGCTGACTCTCACCAACAATTAAAGAATCTTTTAAAAGAGAAAAGCGAACTGGGGCAGGTGGTAGGGAGGAAAATGTGCAAAAATGAACAAACGGAAATCCAAGTTTTCTGTAAACTTTCCTTAAAGCATTAATAAAAATTTCTTTTTAATCTCCTGTCGTTTTGTTTTACTAAAGCTTTCTAATGACCTTCACCTTTTTCCAGGTGGAACTTTCCCCAATTATGTACATGTCTTCCCTCCTTAATTAGGCTTGAAGACACATCGAGGTTTACACCGGTGGCTATAATCCATTTGGGACGTTCTCTTTGTTAAGTTAATGTTGTTAAGTATCATCAAGTGAACTACAACTCATAGCGGCTCTATGAACAATAGATTGAAACCTTGTCTTACACTTGCCCTCTGCTGCATCTCTGCCATGCTCAAGCCCATTGTTGCAGTCACCGTGTTAATTCATCTTGTTGAGTCACCATCTTGTTGAGTCACCTTCTCTTTCACTTACCCTCCACCTTTTCCAGTACGATGTCTTTTTCCAAGGACTGACCTCACTTTACATGTTCAAAGTGTGTGTAGCAAAGTTTCATCATATTTGCCTCTAAGGAGCAAACTCTAGTTGCTCTTTTTCCAACACAGATCTATTTGGGGGTTTTTTGGCAATCTGTGCGATATTTTTCACCAATACCTCAATTCAAAGGCATTGATTCTTCTTCTGTCATTTTTACTCAATGTAAAATTTTCAAATGCATAAGAAGCAACTGAAAAAAACTATGACTTGGATTATTGTTGTTGTTATGTACAACTGAATCAGAACCAACTCATAGCTGACCCTTCAGCAGTTTTTCAGAGGGAGGAAATTGCCCATCTTTCTCCTGTGGAGCAGCTGGTGGATTTGAATCACATGCCTTCAGGTTGGCAAAGCAGCTCCTTGCACTAGGCCACCAGAGCTTCCCAGGCCTGGATTAAGCACACCTTGGCTATCCTTGCTTTTTCGCACGTTACCAAAGTCTTGGCGAGCTTCTGGGAAACAAAGGTGTTTGCAAAGATGAAATTTAAAGGAATTAGCTAAAGGGCGCTGGGGGGAAGGACCTTGACAGCGGATTTTCCTAATAAAACATGTCTTTTGATTTCTTGACTGCTGTGACCGTTTTGATTGTTGATCCAAGTAAAATAAAATTGTAAACAAGTTCAATCTCTCTCATAATGATGTTGCTTATCAGCACAGTGGTGACCGTATTACTGTAAACCTATTGCCATAATCCCTCCTATACATGTATTCAGTATCTGAACGTTCCCACCTCCTTCCATGAATAAACATGATATTCTTTTCCTGCCTAAAGCCCTTTATAAACTCTGCCTCTTTTGTTCAGAGGGACCTGTGCTAGGTAACCTGAAGGTCTTTCATCTCTCTCTCTTTAATAAATTCCTTCCTTGTTGTGATAAGCCTGAACTATTAGTTGGTTATTCATATTTAAGGGTAAAAGCCCAAGTCTGGAAGGTGAACCTGAAACAAAGAAACAGTCATTAGAATAGAAAAAGGAGACATAATGTGGTTTAAAATCAGGAAAGATGGGGCTCCGCCCCTGGAGCAAGGCAGTTTTAGGCTCCATTCAGGCACTTTCCGCCCATGAGAAAGGCCTCATGGAAGAGGGAGGTGGCAGATTTTTAAACTTGTGTAATAGATCATTAAAAAAAAAAAAGTCTTCTTCAAATGAGATCCCCTTTACATGTGAGAACGTGAAAGAAAAATTATTGCAGACTCTGCCCGGGGCAGGCTGCCCTTGGCCCCCGGCTCGGGGCGAGCCATCGCGGCCCTCAGGGTGAGCTCCTCAGTCCCCAGATTGTGCCATCTGACCCCTGGGTGGGGAAGGAGAAGGGGGAAAAAAGAATGCCTAGGGTATCCAGAGAATGTTACCTAGGCCACCTTCTGCCACCCTCCCCCCCAGTAAACCTGAAAGCAACACCCTCAAAGCCCTTCTATTTGTAACTCACAAGTTTGTTCTTTCTAGGTTTGCTCCCTTTCCTATAGGTAACCTTAACTCTGAGTTTTACTCCAGAATTGACCCTGAACCCAGTGCCAGTGACAAAAAGGAAATACGACTGACAGCTAAGGAAGCAAAGGAGGATGGAGCCTCTGGGTTCAACCAGCCATCCCCACTGAACCCACCTGGGAAAACACTTTGCAGTCCAGAGGGGAGCAAATGACAGGAAAACATCTTCTAACAGAGCGAGAAAGCAAGCAGCTTTAACCCAAGACCACCAGTAAGGTGAGAAAGCGTCCTCCCTTCCCCCCTTTACATCTACGCCCCTGTTCAGCATGAAGAAGCCAGAGAGTCGGCATCCAATTCCCAAATCAATAAGACAGTTGGTTTAATTACTATTGGAAAATGCTTGTCATTCCTCTGTAGCATCTGGTCCCCACTGGACCCTCATCATTTCCTTCACCTGCTCCCCCCACCGACCAAACTGTGCAGCTCTGCAACTGCATCCTGGCCCATTCTCACCCTTCTGCCCCCAAGCCTCATCTCCTTGTACCCCCAATATGTTGTTCCCAATTTAAAAAAAGAAAAAAATTATTGCAGAAAAGAGCAAGAACTAAACACAACTATGTCAACTGAGAGGAAGTTGCTGGCTTACTTCTACGTGTTACTAGAGAAGTCAGGATTTAATTTCCGAGATGGAAAGTTCCACGGACTCAACTATGATTTCCCCCAGCACCCTGCAGGCCTATGTGATTCATCCATCTCCCCAAACAAACAGTTCAAAAAAACAACAAATGAATGCAACACTTGGAGAAAGATTAAGGAAAACAAGAGAATCATTCAATTCCTGCCACAGTGTGGTAAGATGTCTCCAAGTAGAGAATGAAGACAGTGATCAGATTCCTTCAGAGGAATCAGTCTCTTCAACAGAAGAAAACTCTTCGGGATCTCAAGAAACTTTCAAACACAGAGACAATGAATTTGAAGAAAGTACATATTTGAAAAATACTTCTGAGAATATCAGTACATGTGAATCTGAATCACTTGGAAGTGGATCATGCAGTGCTCTCCAAGATGATTTTGTCAATGAGAATCTTCCCAAACAAGAATTACAGGACGAAAAATAAAAATTGGTGAAGCAGATTGAGGAGAAAGAAGACCTTCACAGGTTAAAACTAGTCAAAATGTATAGATCCAAGAACGCCCTGGCTTGGCTACAGTTGCTCATAAGAAGTACAGCCAGCTGTTGTTCTAGGAGTTGCAGTCAGTGCTGTCTGAAGAAAATAAGAAATTAAGCCTCACTGACTTGATAGACTACTATAGGTTAGATGATAAGTTGCTACACTCTAATAGAAGTGAAGGAGTATGAACAGATGTTTAATTCATTTCTTTTCAGATCTCTCTTTGATAGTACCAACTTAATTAAAAGATGCTAATATATTTTTAAAAATCAGCAAAGATGAGCAACAGGATTGTATCTTTTCACCATGCTTATTCCATTTATATGCTAAGTAAATACTCCAAGAGGCTGGGCTGTGTGCAGAAGAATTAAGCATCAAGATTGGAGGAAGATTCCAGACACTCTGTTCCTTTCTGTGGGACAGCTCCACAACAGGACCATTATCTTTCTGCAGATGCCCTGAGACTCAATTCTGAACTACTGTTTCATCCTGAAGGACTTCTGTGATGGGACTTCCTGGGATCTGGATCCACAGAACAGAACATTTGAACCCAGGACTTAGAGTCACCTGCCAAACAAGTAGAACCTGCCACCCAGGGGGAGCCTGAGATGTCCAAAGAGAATGTGGACACCAGGACCAGCAGGCCACCAACACTGACCTGCAGATGCCTGCACCCACCCATACTAGCTTCTGCGTCCAAAGACAGCAGCCAGATACCATGGATGACCAGGGTTCTTGCCACCTTTCCCCTGATGCGTGCCACTCAAACAGTAAGTGACTCTCAGCTGGCAGAGGATGTTCCTGTAAGGGAGGACCCCCCACACACACACTGTGCAGTCCTCTGAGTCTTCTTGCCCACAGGGAGCAGAGGCAATGCCAGCATTCCTGGTATTATCCTCTTTAAAGAATTAATGTTACCATGAAGCCACTCCTGGTGCTTCCTCCTGAGGGCACATGTTTGGCCCTAGCAGCCCTTTTGCAGAGTTTGCTCTTGTCTGTCAATAAAATGACCTTCAAATTGGAGGGTAGGGAGAGGGTGAAGATTGAAGGAAAACTGTTAATAACCTGCCTGTGCAGATAACAATCTTCGTGCTGAAAGGCAAGAAAACTTGAAGCATTTGTTGATGGAGATCAGTGAATTTAGTGTGGATCACGCCTAAGCAAGAGAAAAGAAAATCTCTCAAAGTTAGATCAATAAGCAATATCATGGTAAATAGAAAACATATTGACGTTGTTATTTTACTTGGATCCACAGTCAACACTCATGAGAGAAATAAAACAATGATTACAAACAGATCTCTAGTTGGGAAATCTGCAAGATATCTTCAGAAAGCAAAGATGTCACCTGCAAGCTAAGGTGAGTCTGACTCAAGACACCGTATTTTCTTTTTTTTAAAAAAAAAAACAACTTTTTTTTATTATTTTATGTGTGTACTGTCAAATCTGATCTGACTGGTACTGAAGAAGATTGCCCCTCCCTCTCCAGCAGAGCATCTGGTGGATTCAAACCATGTTCCTCTGGGATTGCAGTGCAGCTTCTTGCCACTAAGCCACCAGAGCTCCCTAAGACCCAGTATTTGCAATCAGCTCACAGAAGAGGATGGCGAGACTTCACCCCACGCAAGCTGTGGGTGTGTTGTCAGGAGGCACTGTTGTTGTTACATGCCATTGAGTTAGAACTGACATATAGTCGGCCCTCTAGAAAGTTTTCAGAAGATGAAAACAGCACAGGAGGAGATTGCCCATCGTTCTCCCTCAGAGCAGCTGGTGAGTCAAACTACTGGCCTTTCCATTACTAAGTGCAATCCTTACTCACGAGGCCACCAGAGATCCATTTGAGGCACTAATCCTTGGGGAAAGACCGTCGTGTTGGGAAAGGTGGAGGGTCAGTGAAAGAGAGGAATGCTCTCAACTAAATGGATTGATGCAGTGATTGCCACAATGGGCCTGAGCATGGGGGAGATTGTCGGGATGGCACAGGAGAGGGTAAGGTTTCAATCTGTTGTGCACAGGGTCATTATGTGTCCTAATAAAGGAGGCACCTAACAACAACATATGCACATGAAAGCTGGGCAATGAATAAAGAAGACAAAAAAATTGAGGTTTGATGTTGACAAAAAGTATTAAACATGCATATGAACCAACAGAAACTACCATGGCTTGGGTCAGGTCCACCTTACTCTTTATACTAACATCCTTGCTATTTAGCACACTGAAGAGGTTCCTGAAAGATCCCAGGGTAACATATCTTTTTATTTCTTGACTGCTGCTACCATGAGTGCTGAATGTAGATCCAAGTGAAAAGAAATTGTTAACAACTTCAGTCTTTTCTTTGTCTATTTTGGTGTTTCCTAATTCAGTGATGTATGTTGGTTGTTGTGGTTGTTATGTGCCTCAAGTCACTTGTCTCTGACATGTCCACCCTCAGTACCCCAGTTATGTGTCAATCCATCTCTTCTGGGGTCTTCCTCTTCTGCACTGTCCCTCCACCCTTCCAAGCATGATATCCTTCTCCAAGGGCCAGTCCCCCCTGACATCATGCCCAAAGTATGTGAGATGGAGATTCAAAATCCTTGCCTCCAACGAGCAACTTGGTTTCACCCTCACTAGGACAGCCCTGTTTGTTCTCTTGGCAGTCCATGGTATGTTCAATGCTCTTCTCCAGCACCACAACTCAAATGCACCTATTCTTCTGATATCACCCTTAGTCATTGTCCATCTTTCTGACATTTACCAAATATTTGCAAAGACCATGGCCTGGATCGGGCACACCTTAGTCTCCAGACTGACATCATTGCTTTTTAGCATCTGGAGAGGTCTCTGACAGCAGATTTTCCTAATGCAATTTGTCTTTTGATTTCCTGACTGCTGGTGCCTAGAGTGTTGATTGTGGAACTAAGCAAACTGAAACTGTTAGCAAGCTCAATCTCTTCTCCATGTATTGTGGTGCTACAGATTGGTCCAGTGGTGAGAAAGTTTTCTTCATGGTGAACTTCAATCCATATTGCAGTGATGTATAAACTAAAATTGTCATATTAACAGTTCTTCCTTGTTGGCATAGGGATATTATCTTGTCACTGCCAGCAATGTACTTGAGAATAAAGCTTATTCATTTTCATAATGAATGTGATATTATTATTCTTCAATTTGTCATTCTTGACATAATAGACTGTGTGATTGTCCAATTCAAAATGGCCAAAAAGAGTTCATTTTAGCTCACAAAGGCTTACAATATCAATTTTTTTAACTTTTTCTGTGGTATAGTGGGTCTACTATTAAAAAAGATTCTCCTGGGTCATTGCCCTTGACTCTGCCATATGGTCAGGTGGAAACATGCAAAGAGGGTATGTTAGTCTGTCTACAAAAGGATTGGGTGGGGGAAAATTTGTGAGGGAAATTGGAAGACTCTTTATGGAAAAGAGTGTAATTGAATTTTGTAAATAAATTAGTATAATAATCTTTTAAAAAAGAAATTTTTGGAGGCCAAGGAGGATACTGCAAACTTTTGTTATAAGACTCTTGTCTGAGATGGTATTACCAAATGTTTGTTCCCAGTCTGTAGGTTTTCTTTTTATCCTGTTGGGGAAAGTTTTTTATTTTGGGGTGGTGGTTGTGGTTGTTTTTTCTATTTGGGTGGCAGTTCTGGTTTCTTTTTTAAAATTTTTTTATTACTATTAATGTCAATGAAAATTTACAGAGACTTTGGATTTCCATTCATTTATTGTTGCACTTTTCTCCCTGCCCACCCCTCCCTCCCCCCATTACACTCCTCTCTTTGAAAAATAAAAGAAAAATTCTTTCATTGTTTTATAATCCCTCCCCCCAGGTCCACTCCACTATGCAGCCTTTGTTCTGAACTTTTGTCATGACAATAATATCTAATCACATATCCCTTTTAAACAGTTTTCTCCCTCATCTGTTTCAATGCAGTATACATTATTGAACCCATCTTTCTCAGTCTCCCCCCAACCCTAATGTCAGTCTTGCTTTACAACAGTAGCACCATGCAGTATTTGTCCTTTTGTGACTGAGATATTTCACTCAGCATAATGTCCTCCAGGCTCACCCATTTTGAATAATATTGCATGAGTTCCTTGTTTTTCAATGCAGCATAGTATTCCATTGTGTGAATATACCAGAGCTTCTCTATCCATTCGTTTGTTGATGGGCACTTAGCTTGTTTCCAACCCTTTGCTATTGTGAACAAAGCCACAATAAACATGGGTGTGCATATATCTGCTTGGGTAGCAGTTATGGTCTCTGGGGCATATTCCCAGTAGTGGAATTGCTGGGTCAAATGGTATCTCTATTTGCAACTTTTTGAGAAGAAAGCGCCATACCGTCTTCCATAGTGGTTGCACCATTTTACACTCCCACCAACAGTGAATAAGGGTTCCAGTTTCTCCACAACCTTGCCAGCAGTTGTTGTTTGCTGTTCCATTAAATTTTGCTGTTCTGACTGGGGTGAGATGATATCTCATAGTTGTTTTGATTTGCATCCCTCTTAGAGCTAGGGATTTTGAACATTTCTATGTGCTTGTTGGCCATCTGAATGTCTTCTATGGTGAAGTGTCTGTTCATATCCTGTGCCCATTTTTCAATTGGATTATTTATCTTTATCTTGTTGTGATGTGGAAAAAGTTTTTGATGCACACAGGGACTTAATCTTTAGAAGGTCCCATGCATCAATTTTTTCCTCTTCAGATTGTGCATTTCTGGCTGTATTTGGCAGTGTCTTTATACCTTGGACTAGTGCTTCTAAGCTTGATCCCAGTTTGTCTCTTACAAACATTATGGTTTGGGGCTTTATTCCCAGGTCTCTGATCCACCTTGAGTTGATTTTTTGTGTATGATGTGAGATGTGGATCCTGTTTCTGCTTTCTGCAGGTGGAAGTCCAGTTTTGCCAGCACCATTTATTGAAGAGGTTTTCATTTTCCCATTTGATAGCTTTGATTTTCTTGTCAAATATAAGTTAACCATAAATAGCTGGGTCTATTTCTGGGTTCTCAATTCTGTTCCTTTGGTCTATGTGCCTTTCATTGTACCAGTACCATGCTGTTTTGGTTACTAGTGCTATGTAATAGGTTAAGAGGTTAGGGAGTGCTATGCCTCCAACCTGATTTTTGTTTCTCAGAAGTGTTTTGTTTATTTGGGGTCTTTTGCCTCTCCAAATAAATGGGCAAAAGACAAGGAAAGAATTTTCACAGAAGATATTCAAATGGCAAACAGACACATGAAGAAATGCACTGACAGTAAGAGAGATACAAATCAAAACCACAATGAGGTACCATCTCACTCTAGTAACACTGGCAAAGTTTAATAGGGCGGTAAGTAATAAATGTTGGAGAGGATTTGGAGAGAAAGGAACTCTTTTTTTTTTATTATTATTTTGTGTGCGTGTACCATCAAATCAGATCTGACTGGTACAGGAGGATATTGCGCCTCCTTCTCCGGCAGAGCATCTGGTGGATTCGAACCGTGTTCCTCTGGGATTGCAGTGCAGTTTCTTGCCACTAGGCCACCAGAGCTCCCTGAGAAAGGAACTCTAATACATTGTTGCTGGGATTGTAAAATGGTACAATCATTCTAGAAGGCAGTTTGTCGCTTCCTCAAAAGGTTGAACATAGAAATTCCATATGACCCAACTATTCCACCATTTGGAATAAAACAAGAAAAAACAAGAACTGAGGCACAAACTGACATTTGTACACCAATGTTCATAGCAGCATTATTCACCATCTCAAGAACATGGAAACAGCCCAAATGTCCAACCACAAACGAATGGACTGAGAAATTATAGTATAGTCACACAGTGGAATACTATGCAGCATGCAGGAGCAATGATTTTGTAAATTATTACCTAACTTGAGAGGAACTGGAGAATATTATGCTGAGTGAACTCAGTCTCACAAAGATAAATATTGCATAAAACCATTATTATAGAATGGAGAGAGTGGAAGCAGAGGGATGAGGATGTGCGGGGGAATGAGGATTAATCATCTGGTTGTGCAGTTTGATGGAGGGGGAGGGAAATTGAAAGAATTTGTTCTTAAACTAGTAGAAAAAAAATTATTTTTTGCAACCTATTTTTTCCTTTTTTATTATTATTAATTTTAATGAACGTTTACAGAGACTCTAAATTTCCATTCATTCATTATTGCATGACTAGTAGAAAATTAAAAAAAAAAAAGAAGGATGAGAATAACTGCACAACTAAAAAAAAATTTTAAAAAATTAAAAAAAAAAGAAAAGGATTGGCTCATTTTTCCAGGTTTAAATTAAGTGGTTTCAGCAGCAAAAATTTTAAAATCTCACAACCAGCAAAGCAGCAGCAGCAAAGAATGCAGTACATGCCCCTTGGGCTCAGAGATCCCTGCACTACTGAGACCAGGGCCTACAGGTGAGCAGAGAACCAGAGACCTAACATGAGACAGTGCGCTGCCCATGGCGCTAAAGCCAGGAGCCCTCCCCCAACCCCAAGCATGTGGGAGGACGTGAGCAGACCAGGAGTGGGGGGAATGATTATGGCAAGGCGATGGGGGAGATGCCTTTACTGGCAGGACTAAGAGTTTTTTACACTGGCCTAAAGTCACAAAGCTGAAGGTTGAAGGACGTATGAGCTCCAGAAGCTGTCTTGACTGAAAAATTGTATCCTGTTGCCAACCTAAGTTGTAAGCTGTAAACTTTCTTAATAAACTCCGTAATCATTAAGTATAGTTTCATGAAATCTGTGTAGTTATTGTAATAGATTTCGGACCAAATAGAATAGTTAGTAAGATTGGTGCAAGGATTAGTTGAATTAAGTAGGGAGGGTGGTAGATATGGCTAACTTCATGGGAATTGGTTTTGCCTGGTGAATGCTGTTAATGGATAGGTCCCCCTTGTACAGTTGTTGTTATGAGTTGGAACCAACTGTTGAGTTGGAACCCACTCAAAGCTCACCCTCCGGCAGGTCTTACGGCATTCATCTGCCAGCATCAAAGCAACGTGCGAGCCACTGCAGTAAGGCCTTCTGATGAGTTTTTTAGGTGCTGTGGAGTCAATGACGACTCCCAGTGAGCAGTGGATCTGAGCCTTGCCCTGCACCGTCCTCACCATCGCTGACATGCCGGAGCCCACTGTTATCACTGTGTGGATCCAGCTTTTGGAGGTTTTCCTCTCTTTCTCTGACCCTCCACATTCCCAGCATGAAGTCTTTTTCCAAGGACTGGTCTCTCCTGATAATACACCCTAAGGATGTAAGAGGAAGGTGCACTGTCCCTACCTCTAAGGATGAGACTCTGGTTGCACATCCTCCAAGACAGACTTGTTTGTGCTTCGGTAATCTTCTCTAACGTAAGTAGTGGGGCATACCTGAAGTCCTCAATAAACACCTGAATGAATGGACGAATGCTAAATGAGACTCAAAACAGCTAAGTAAAGGGGAGAAGAAGAGTATGAGATGGAGCCTGAGTGGTGAGCACTGGCCAGATCAGGAAGGACTGACTGCCCTTGAAGATCATGTAAAAGGTTTGGACATAAGGAAAATGAGAGAGTGTTTGAAAAATTTTGAGAAGTAACATGATTTTATTTGCATTTGTAAAGTCCCTTTGGCTTCTAAGGTGAATGGAGTGTAGAGGAGCAGTGGTGAGATGCGAGAGGAGGGAAGATCCAGGGATGTTGAGTGAGCTGCGTGATGAGGACTGGAGTCAAGGATAAGTCACACACAGGATTCTGGCTTCAGCAATTGATTGGGTGATGGGGCCATTCAATAGGCAGGAACCTCAGAGGGGAACAGAGTCTGTGAGATAGATGAGAAGTCATTGTACAAACTGAGATTATGACGCTGGCTGTCAAGGGTTTATTATTCAAAATTGTTTTACCAGCCATTGTGTTTGACTCTACTTTAGGGATGGGTGGGGACATGCAAATGGGGTTTGATGGTCTATTCACAAGAGGATAAACTAGTCTTGCTATTAAACTGAGTAGATGAAAAGCACAAATTTGTAATCCTACCACTAGCAAAGAAGAAGCAGAGAATGCTGGGTGTACCCTTTAAGGCTAGGGATTGCGTTAGCCAGACATACAGCCGAGGAGCAACAGCGACAGCAGAGAACCAGAGACCCTGCGTGAGACAGAACTGACCTGGGACTGCTACCTAGAGAACCAAAACCAGATGCTTCTCCAAAGCCTGCTGGAGAACCTGCTGGGAGACACCATAGTCATGGGACTAAGAGAGCTTAGTAACATTAGCCTAAAGCCTGAAGGCTAAAAAGCCTGTAGATAAGCTTCAGAAGTTGTTCTGAGAAATTGTATCCTGTTGCCAACTTTTACCTGTCTACGTCCCTATATAACCCATAATCTTAGGTATGGTTCTGTGTAGTCTTCATAGCTATTGTAACAAATTTAAGACCCAGTAGGGCAGTAGGGTTGTTGTTGAAATTAGTAGAAATAGATGTGGGAGCCTGGGGGACATGTCTGACCTCGCGGGAATTGGTTTTGTGTTGTAGATGTTGTTGGTGGGGGCAGATCCCCCTTGTACAGTTATTAGAGGTCAGACCTGGCTGTCCTCATGTTGCACTTACTCTTCTTATAGACACCTAAGAAACACACAGATGAAAATGTCAAGTCGGCTGATGTTCTCTGATGTCTTCTTAAAACCAAACAACAGTTTCTTTATCTTAACTCATAAAGCGTGTCTGTCTTGAGAATTGTGCTCTTTCACTATCTATGTGGGATCAAATTGACAACAATAACTCACTGGAAAGATTAGACAGAAACTTTAGGGGGAATTGAGTTTATGCTAATAGGGATGAACAACTCAGAAAGGAACAACGCCAAGAATGCAATGTCACTGAACGCTACAGGTAGGCACTTGAATTAATGTATGCTTTCACTGTGTATATTCTCTCAATGACAAGAATATATCAATAACTTATTAGTTGGGGGTCCTGGTGCAAAAAAGTCAAGTGGACTGTTAGATGAATGAGCTAGAACTCAGAAGAGAGGGCTCCAGAGAGAGCACCAAGGGCTGTTGACATCTAGATGGTAATATGAACCACAGGGAAGAATAAGATTACCAGTCCCTGGGGAAGCAGACAGGACAAGAGAGGGCGAGAGTAGAGAGCACAGGTCCAGGGCCCCAAACATAATTAATTTGAGAGAAGGGGAACAGGAGGCAAGTGAAATGAGAAACAGGAAGCCAGCTAAAGAGTAGAAAGTAAATCAAGTTGCAAAGAAGTTGCTGTATTTTTACACAATGTGAGTTATGTCATTTTTACAAATCTCATTAAGTCCTCTCTTGCCTTAGTTTCTTATGTGTATATTTATGTGCATGTTCTTTTCATGGACATGTTGTATGTGAAAATAAGGTTTAAAAAAAGAATTGAAATCTGTCCAGGAGACTTAGCAACATGTAAGAGATGACATCAGTTGCTATAACAATGTGGTGGTGGTGGTGGTGGAGGTGGAGGTGGAGGTGGTGGTAGTGGTGGAGGTGGTGGTGGTTGTGGTGGTGGTGGTGGTGGTGGAGGTGGTGGTGGTG
>NW_006399902.1:120937-146243 GCF_000299155.1 Elephantulus edwardii | reverse complement strand
TTAGGATTCATAGCAACTCTATGCAAAAATAGCTCTGAACCCTGCCCTTCAGACAGGCAATTTCACTGTCTTTGGCACACCTGTTCCCTTTGCCACAATCACTGTCAATCTATCTCTTTCAAAGTCTTCCTCTCTTGCACTGTGTCTTCACTTTTCAAAGCATAATGTCCTTCTCCTAGGTCTGGTCTCTCCTGGCAACATGTCCAAAATATGTGTGATGGAGCTTCAAAATCCTTGCCTCCAAGGAGCAATTTGGCTTCACCCTCTCCAGAATAAACCAGTTTGTTCTCTTGGCAGTTCATAGTATGTTCAATACTCTTCTCCAGCACCACAATTCAAAGGCATCAATTCTTCTGTCATCCTTTGTCATTGTCAAGCTCTCTGATGTATAGCAAGAACTGTGAATACCATGGCCTGAATCAGGTACACCTTACTCTCTAGACGACATCCTTGCTCTTCAGCCCTCTGTAGAGTTCCTGGACAGCAGATTTTCCTAATGCAATTTGTCTTTTGATTTCCTGACTGCTGGTGCCAAGAGTAAGCAGGGATTATTATTGTCTCAACTCTTGGTAAGGAGATTGTATGGTAAATAGGACTTGAGAATTCTGTAATAAGACCCTCCCAATGTGGTTTGTTTTTTAATTTTTTTAGTCATAATTTTATTATTCATATGCATTGTGTTTCATGTGTACATTATGTATTATACAATCTTTCATTTACATTGCATTTCATTCATGTATGTGGTGGGCTTTTTTAATGCCAGAGACTTTATAGGTTAATAAGATACTTTCCCCTCGGGCCTGGCATTCCTTGTCTGCAGGGAAAGCAAAGCTGCCGATGAAAAGTTTCTCACAGAGGGGAAACAAATCATGGGACACATACTCTGAAAGTATTAGCAAGGACAGACATATTATGAAGTCAAGAAACAACACAGAATTCCAGAATTCATTCATTCAAGTTACTTGAGACCCTACAATGTGTAACACAGAAAACTAAGACCCATTATGGCCCAAATCCATGTGATGTATTAGATAATACATAAGTCTTTTGTTTTTCATTAAAAATATAAGCTCTCAAGGAGCTGAAGTTTTTCTTTACTCTTATTTCCCATCAAACTCAGAGTAATCCAGCCATCCATGGCAATTCCCCATTTCCCCACTTTCCCATGAAGCCATTCCCTTCTATCTAGAATGTTCTCCAACCAGATAACAATCTCATTTGCAAGGCCCAGTTCAAAGGTCATCTGCTTAAATTCCTCAAACTCAATCACTCCCTTCTCAGGACCTGTGTATGTACAACGCACTTGTCTCCCTATCTAATGTTGATTTACGTCTTCCTGACTCAGGTGGGCCTCTTAGCATCTCTAGTGTCTAGGACAATACTTGGTAAATTTGTCAAAAATCAGTTAAACTCAGTCCCGCTCTTGGTCAAAGTAGGAATGAGGAAGTCTGTGTCCCAAAAACTCCAAGGCCACCTACGGGCGAGCAGGCAGCTCAGGACATGTTCTTCTATCGCCACCTCCTGGCCAACAGAAGTATGGCAGCTCATGACACAAGCCCGACATGGTCTGGATATAATAATGGTACATTTGGTACAGCAGTTAAACTCTAATAGAAAAGTCAGAGGTTCAAACTGTCCAGTGGTTCCATGAAAGAAACGACCTGGAAATCTCCTCTTGTAAAGATTTCAGCTTGGGAGACCGTCTGGGGCAATTCTACTCTGTCTTATATGGTTGCTATGAGTTAGAATCAAAGGCACCACACTACATACAAGCAACTCAGCGTCTCTCTTGGTGCCTCTGAATGTCTTCACCCTGTAATCCCAACTTGTGTCCTTAGAGCTGTAAGATTAGGATCACAGTGTCAGAGCTGTAAAAAAACTGTCCCTCCTTTATTCAGTCTGAAAATAAAAATATTTACCCATTAGGCCCCAGACATTGTATTAAGTGCTGGAGACATAATTGTGAACAAGAAAGAACAAGGTACATCCTCCCATGAAGTTCATGTTCTCTAAGGGAGACAGGATAAAGCAAGTAAACACATTTTAAATATTGATTTATTTTTTAATAGGTGGTACATTAATTGGATTCAAAATACAACGGAGTGCACACTCGTCCCCCTGGCTACCTAGTTCCCTCCACAGAAGCAATTACTGTTATTGGTTTCTTCTTTAATTATCCAGAGATAATATAGGCATGTGCAAATACTCGTTTCTCCCCTTATTATATAAGTGGAGGTATTCTCTGTACTGCATCTTGGATTTACTCCTCACATACACACACACACACACACACACACACACACACAACTTAACAATATATCTTATAAATAAGTTTGTCAGTACATAGGTTCCTAACTTTCTTACAAGTGATAGTATGAGTACTGCATGAGCTAATTCAATGTTTCATTGTGATAAATGCTACGATGCCAATTTACACACAGAAAGTTTAATCTGAAAATAAAAGGGAAGATCTGGTTTTGGATAAGATAGTGAGTGGAGGAAGTGCACTCTCAGGAAATGATGTGACAGTTGATACAAAGGCATCCGCCAGGAGAAAATGGGAAGAGCACCGAGTGCAGGAACAAGGTTTACCAGGGCAAGAGTGAGCCTGATGTTTTGGAAGCCCTGGAAACTGGAAAGAGCGTGGCTGGAGCTGGGTCCCATGAACAAGATGTGCTGTGGGGAGCAGAGAGGGATGGGGAGGAAGCTCCTAGGTCCGGGATATCGAGCACAGGTGTCCTTTGAAGGGCAACAGGAAGCTATTGGAGAGCTCAAGCAGGAAAGAAACATCCTCTTATTTTTTTAAAAAAATCACTTTAGGAACAGGACAGTGGCCATGGAAGTCAGACTCCACTAAGGAGTAACAACTTACCTGATGATAAAAAATTCACCTAGGAAAATGGACAAGAGAGGGTGGAGGGAGGTCAACAGTAACACGGGCATGGATGAGTGGGTGGCAGTGTTGCTGGCAGGACCTGCTGATGGGATGGATGCGAGGTAGTTTCATAGACCATCTAGCTTCCTCACTTCCCAAAGAGAAGACACCGAGCTTGTGGGTCCAGGCCTAGAATCTCAGATAGAAATCTGACTCAGTATTTTTTTTTCTTTAGTAAAGTGTTAGAAATTGGTATTTTGGAATAAAAACTGTATTTTCTAAATTATGTTGTTGTGTATTGTTGTGTTGGAACCAGCCCATAGCTGACCCTCCAGCGGGTTTTCTGGGGCCATTAATTGCACAGGAGCTGACCGCCCATATCTCTCCAGTGGAACTGCTTGCTGGTGGATTTGAATGGCATACATTGGGTTGCCAGCACAACTCCTTACCACTAAGCCACCAGAGCTCCCTTTTCTAAACTATACTAATCAGCAATAACCAATAAATTCTTTTTAAAATAGACTTGACAGCTTTTTGTTATTTTTTTTTCTCCTTACCTTAGAGTAGAAAGATATGGGAGTAGAGGGGGCAGTGAGAAATCTCTCAGGACCACCACTATCTGCTGTACATCTGGAGTAAGGGAGTCAGGAGGCACTAGAGATGTGAGAGTGACTGTAAATAGTCAGAGACCTCATTGATTTGGTAGCTTCTGCTGAGAGACCTGAATTAGCATTGCAGGCATTTAAGCTCAAGGAAGACTAGTCCAGGTAGAAGCTGTGGCTGAGGTGGATATCTTCTGGCAGGATTTTATCTAATTCAAAATGGTTAATACCATTTTGGAGAGTAGCAGGGAGGTCCTCATAAAGGGAGGATATAAGAGGGAGAATGGTAGGAAGTGAGATGAGAATCAGAACAGCAGACCAGACTGTGTAAGGTTTGGTGAGCCTCTGAGGGTTTCAGCTTTTACTGTGAGATGGGTGGGAGCCATTAGAGTAGAAGCTCAGAACTGGCATGATCTGATACATTTTCACAGGATCCACTGTTTCAGTACAGACTGCAGGAAGCAATGATAGCAGCAGACTTGCAATCATCTAGGTGAGAGAGGATGGTGAATGGAGCAGGGTGGGAGTGGCGGATGTGGAAAGAAGTGGTCAACCAATATGACTTACTGATTTATATGGTGTGAAGTGTGATAAAGGCAGTCAGATATGACTCCTAGGAAACTGGATGGACAAATCTGTCACTGAACAAGATAGGGAAGACAAGGGCAGAAGAGTTGTGGCTCTGGGTTTGGAAGTGTTGGTTTTTAAGAGGTCAGTGAATTAACATTAGGCAGGTGTCTACACCAGAATTAGAAGGCAGGTCTAGGCTGTCCTATGACACATGAATAGTCTTTAAACCCATTAGGCCAGACAACATCTAGTAAGCATTGACTTGCTGATTGAGGTCTGGGTCACTCTAATATTACAAGGACAAAGAAAAGAGAAGGAACCATCCAGGAGACTAAGAACCAGTGAAGGCGGAAATCAAGAGGTGAGCTGTTGATGAAACCAAGTTTTTTAAAAAAGGATAAAAAGCTCTGTGCCCTATGGAGGCACAAGAACATGAGGCAAGTAAGTCTAAGAACATGAGGACTGAGCCAGCAACATAGCAACCACAAGTGAACGTGACAAGAACGGTGTGGAGAGGCTAGGGTCCTGCCTCAAGATGGATTCGAGAGAACAGTAGCGAGGGAGGGAGCCAGTGCCTCCGCCTTCCTCTTATGGAGTTGCTGGCCAAACGGGCTAGAGAAATGGCAGAAGAAATGGGAGAAAACGTGTGTATGCTCTGACTGGAATGACCCAGCTGAGGCAACCTAACAGTGAAAAGAAAAGTGGGTGAGAGGCAGAAAATCAGACGTTTCTGAGTTGGTCAGATGTGGTGAGAAATTTGATCTATACAGACAGGAATAGTGCAAGGGTACTGGTTCCCAAACTCTGGGGTTGTAACAAATCACTGTGAGGGTTTGTTAGGACCTTAATTGTTGCACCTCATGTACTAGAACTTGTAATTTAGTGGTTTTGGGGTGGGGCCACTTCTGACAAGTTCTCAGGTGGTGATGCAGCTGAGCCAGAGACTACACTGATCAGCAAAGGGTAGGAAGGCAGCATCTAGGAGGGGAATGGTAGATGCAGAATCTTAAGTTTCTTTTGAATTATTCTCATTCAAGCAAGAAATGAGGTCATAAACTGAGTAAAAATGGGACAAGACATGTTGAGGTTTGAGGAAAAGAGAAAAAGTGGTCTCAGAGTTCGGAGGGTGACTAATGCAGGGAGACAGTGATGATTTCCCTCGTGAGGTCGATTTTAAATTGGAGATGCTGGCTCCCCCTGCCACCCCCAGTCTAAGCTGCAAGTAGGTGGTGTACACTGGATTTAACCAAAAATGTGGATTTTCAAGCAAGCTCTGGAAGCAGTGATTTAAAAGTTCAGCTGCTAACCAGGTCAGCATCTTCATCACACCCCCAACTCCTCAGACTGAGGTGGCAGCTTTCTCTGCTTCTATTAAAGGTTCACAGTTCGAGAAATGCAATGGAGCAGCTCTAGCCTGTCCACAGCTGCTGAGTTGGAATCAGTTTGGTTTTGGGTGGTTTGTAAGTCTGATGAAGCAAGAGAAAACAAGGGAGTTTAATGGGAAATATATGGGGAAATGGGAATTATGATGGACTAGGGAATTTTAAATTGACTGAATATGCAAAGCATTGTGAGGGAAAATGAAAAATGGGTGCTCTCCAAGACTGATGTAATTAGTGTCATGGAATCATGCAGGTAAAAAATCGATGTGGCAAGTGTTATGTGTATTTACAACAAAAAAACAAAAAATTGGGACTCTCTTCTCAAAGCCACATCCATCTTGTGCTCCTCTCACATTTCTCTGGATTTGCATGACCCCATCCCTCTTCCAGGCTCACACCCTCGAGATGCTTTTCTAACACTCATATTTGTTTCTCCAGAATTAAAATCGCATTAAAAGCACAGGCTTTTCGTTCTGGGCTGTGTCCCAGTACCTAGAACTGGCCTGGCTTGGGTATCCCTGTCCAATACTGACCAAGTCCTTGCTCTTCCATCACACTGGTCCAACATTTCTACTGTTTTGATGTACACCACTATTCACCTAAAAACTGAGTGTCTAACTCAAGAGATTTTCAGGAAGTCGGAATCTAGAAAAGCTTGGGTTCCAAGGCTTATGAAAAGTATGATTAATACTGGCTTCAGTCCAGCTGCTGTTTTCAATGATTGAGACCCTTGGTGATTTGCTCACTGCAATGTCCTCTAAAGCTTTTAATAGACCAGAATAAAAAACTTGTGGAGTCATGACTAAGGGGGAAAACATTTCAGATGTTTTGTTACTAGTCCTAATTTATAACTTAAAATTGTATATGTACATATTTAGGCACAGACACATGCTGTAAAGTAAACCCTCTTAAAAATATTCAGGATAGCCAAAGTGTACAAACTGTTTTTTAAATTCTACATATATAACTGTATGAACTTTTTCATTATTCCAAATACTTTTTGTAAAAGAATTCTCTGCAAAAATCATACACTCTGACCAGTCACTACTTCTTTGCAATGAAGAAATGGCGTCTTGCCCAACATCACACTGCTCCTGAATGATCTCTAAGGAGTGTGCCTGGGGAAAGCCCAAGCTTTGAAGCTTTAAAGGAGGAAGAATCAGGAGGCTCATGTGATGAGGAAATCAAACAATGAGAGAGTAGTTGGCTGGGTCAGACCCATTCTTAAAGCAACCTGTGCACGCGAGCCCCGTAACAGAATTCTGAAGGGCAGAACTTATTACTTTCCCCCAGTGTCCAACAACAGCACCAAGAGCTCAGAGAACACAGCAGTGTGAAAATTGGGGGTTTCCTTAGGAAGCAGACCCTTGTAGACAATTCTCTGAAGTAAGTACATGAGCAGTCCCTATGCCTAGCAAATGGGGCCAGTAAGTTTTCCAACCTTTGGCCACATTTGAGCATTTTTTTAAAAAACAGAAGCAATAAGCCATCTTGGCACCATCAGTAGTGTCATGAGGTCCCATTTCCCCAGCCCTCAGGTGATTCAATTCAACAAGTTGGAACATTCATTCGAGAAATCCCCACTTCAAGCAGGCCTATGGGCAATGACAGACACCTTCTTGGTATGCTTCAGAACAGCTCCATCAGAGGAAAAACACTTGATATGTATAGGCCTCGACAGAATGCAGGGGCTTGATTTTAGAATAAAGCTCTGCCCACCGGCACGTGACTACACACCCAACACAAGTCGTCCAGCTGTCAAGCCCAAGACCGAGGCGCAGCCATGGGGAACCAAGGATTCTCCACCCACAGTCCCCAAACACCAGCAGGTGGAAACCTGGAGCGAGAGAACTGATGGAACTATTCCATTAAGGGACCTTCTCCTATCAAGTTCGTCGTTGAGTTATTCCACAGGCATGTGTTTTCCACGTACAAAACCAGCAGCTGTAATAAATATCATTATACAGCTCATGGTGACACCTCACTCGTAGTACTAATTTTCAAAGCTGTGACCTTTCCCAATTCAATGGCCAAGTCAAGTTTTCTGGATATGAACCACCCACTTTTAAGTTATGTATATGTAACCATTTGTGCTCCCCAGTGACTATTATAGTTTCAAGAAAGGCTTTTCATGAGGTAAGGTTATATTCTTCTGCTGCCCAGAAACCACTACTGATGACAGTACAGTCCCAGTGGTATGTCTTCCTCAATGCAGAAAATAGTTCGTTAAATTATCAGAACTGAATCCTAAGACGATATCTCTATTTTCATTTTCAGAATGAAGAGCTCCATAATGAAAATCAGTTGTACATGTTCATTTACCTTCTCTTAAGTAGAAAAACCTGAATGCAGTGGAGTGAACAGAACTTGGAACACTGGGGTTTCTCTGTACATGCAGAACTCTTGTCCTGCAATAATTAACGTGTTCAGCTGTTGGAGAAAGATGTGCGTCAGATTCTCTAAAGATTAACGGCCTGTAACAGACCTGACCAGACACTTCAATTCTGTTCTATAGTGCCTTGTAGGAGTTAGAATGCACTGACTGCATCCAAAACCATTTTACTAAATGAAAGGTAGAAAGAATGAAAGGATATAACCAATAAAAGAGCATGAAGCTTTACTGTTGCTAAGCGCTAGCAAGTCAACTACAATTCACGGCAACCCTATCAACAACAGAAATAAAAGGTACTGTAACATGAAAGCCAGTTTGGTAATTTCAGATTCACTCACAGCACCATAATGAGAAATGGTTAAAGGTTTTGATTTTAATATTTTTCTACATACACTAGTTAATATATATAAACTGTAAAAAAAAAAAAAAACCCAAACAAAACCTACAAGAGATGGTTTCTATTTTCCCCAATAAAAGCTCTTTGGGAAAAGGAAAAGGAAAAAAATAAAGATGAGCCCCTAACAGCTTGTAGTGGCAGAAAGAAAGAGCAGGCTAGGGCTCCAAATATCTGTGTTCAAGAACCCAGACCACTTGAAGGAGAGGTCTTCCCATGAGCCAAAGGTGGGAAATTAGAGCAACAAAACATAGTGATGTAGAAAACACATTCATACTGTCAAGAAAGGAAGCTTCTCCTTAGACTTTTAATTAGTAAATGTCGACAGAGTAACAAAAACTTAACATCTGCCAACTGCCATAGTAGTTAACTTGTGGTGGCAAGAACACGACAGAAGCTCAAAATTAGTGGACCAAATTGGGCTGGTTTCAAAGAATCTCTCCCACAAGTTTATTACAGGTAGAAGAATATTATCTTGTTAATCACTTGTTATGCATCAGAGAGTTGGACAATGACTAGGGAGGATAGAAGGAGAATTGACGCCTTTGAGCTGTGGTGCTGGAGAAGAGTACTGAATGTACCATGGACTGCCAAGAAAACAAATAGATTCATCCTAGAGAGGGTTAAACCAGGCTGCTCCTTGGAGGCAAGGATTCTGGGGCTTCACCTGACATACTTTGGACATGCTGTAAGGAGAGACAGGTCTTTGGAGAGGGACATCATGCTGGGCAGAGTGGAGGGACAGTGCAGGAGGGGAAGACCCTCTATGAGGTGGATTGATTCAGTGACTGGGGTAATCGGGATGGGTGTGTCGGAGGCAATGAGATTGACACAGGATAGAGCAGGGTTTAGGGCTGTTGTACATAGGGTCGCTATGAGTTGCAAGCGACTCGACGGCACATAACAACAAGAAGGAGAAAACAGTGGTAATGCATCCCAATATGATGGACTTGAAAAGGGCACATCATTTTTGTGGTGCTATTGAAAATAACCACTTCAAAACTGAGAAAACTTCAGAAAAATCCAACTCAAAAGGGTGGTCTAGAGAACAATCCAGTGCCAACGGTTTCCCTAGTCTCAATGATGAAGACTGTGGAAGGTTAACAACCCTTTAATAAAATGAGGTGGACCATATGCTGAGCCTTTCCCCTACATACATTAGTGGGACAACTCAAAAAACAGTCTGAATATTAGTTAATAGAACTGGATCAATGCTAATTTACTGGTTTTGATAACTGTACAACTGTTATACAAACTTAACATTAGGAGGTGGGTAAAGGGTGCAGGAGAACTCTCCATTCTCTTCTTGCAACTTTTCTGTGAAACTAAAATGATTTAACACATTGAGAAAATAAACTAAACCTCAGTATTATGTGAGATGTATGTTTTGTTAATATTAAAGATTTTAAATATGTGAATTATGTCATTGATGGTACGTGGAGAAAAAGTTTCCCTTGTCTTCAAGAAAGGAGAAAATGAACAAATATGGTTATCCAACGTAACTGCATTTACAGGCAATTAAACAAAAGTTATAAGGGCAAAGTCAACAATTTCCACGGGCAAAGTTGTCTAACAAATCTCAGGCCTGATTTCGTTGTACTTGGAGCTTTTCACTTAACCAACTTTTGAGCTAAATGCAAAAGTAGTAATCTTTTCATACTATAGAAAATGCTACAACCATTTTAAAAACCCCTAAGATTCTAACTACCATAAAGTATCAGGGATAGGTGGCAGCCTTATCAAGACCTTCAAATTCCTTTCAGTTTATCTTTATGCCTTACCAGTAATTTTCATATGTCCCATAAAAAGAGATAAAAAAGCAATCACTTAAAACTATGAAAGTGCTAATGTTTCCATCAGTCAAAACATATCTTAAATAATTTCATATTGAGCTTGAACACAAGTAGGAAAATCTATGGAAAACTGTATTTTAATTTGCCATCCCTGGATACTTTAACTTTTTCAAAGTGAAGTACTAAAAATTATGACAAATAGTATCTTTTAAAAAAAGGTGAAGAGGTCTAAGGTGAAACAAAACAATTCTGTCAAACTGATTCCAACAATTTGGTACTTTCTAGTATGCGAGGAATCTATTTCAACGGTTTAGCATTTAAGAGAATTTAAGAATGGTTTATACACATAATGAATAATTTACTGGGTCTCTGGTATGTAGAGTTCTTAATCATAATGCTAATTGCACAGTAGCACTTAAGGGCACAATTAAATCATCTGGGCTGCATAGAATAGGATTAAAATAAATACATTGCAGACAAAAAAAGAAAGTATCAAAACTAGTTTTCAGAATATTTTCTTAAAGTATTCATACATTTTGCTGAGACATCTTCAATGTCTTTAAGGCAATAAACCTCCAAACTTCAGGAAACTAGGCTATAGGCTAAAGGGAATATAAGGTTCACAAAGACTCAAGCCCACTGGATTTTCTTCTATCTGTGCTCCAGTGAAATTCCTATCTCATAAAACGAAATTTAGGATTTAAACAATCTTGCTTATACCACAGATAGCCTCATTAAACAGCTCTACCTATTTCACATTTAAAGACCTTTGGCCAGATTCTATAGAATTAGCATAGTGCCTATCACCCAAAACCATACATTATGCTGAATGAGTAAATTAGGTGTACATGACTCTTCTTTACTGGGGAGATTCCAGAAAAAAGCATCACTAATATTGGCCCACATTGCTTTATAAAGATCAAGGTAAAAAGCAAGCCTAGTTCAGACTTCCTCAAAACAAATTTTCTGAAAATATTTGCCATTTCACCTCTTAAAACTTCTTATACAGTAATACTCCAAAGTTTTTGTACAAGATAGCAGACTCAAATAGTAAATGGTACTAGGAGTGATGCTTAACAGGATCTCACGTTTATTGAGAAGTGATTAATGGTAAAAAGAAAGGCAATGCCCTTTCCTCATTGGCTGAACAAGAAACTGAAGAAACATTCACTACACATTTTACAATATTTTTTTTCTCTTCCAAAATGCATTTCTGTAAACAAGTTTTTACCACTGTTCTTAGTTTTGAAATCAAATTAATCCTGACTTAATCAGTGTAATGTACAACAGAACATTTCTTAGGACTCCTAGTACTTTCATCAAGTAACAAAGGGTCAGAGAAAATGAACCACCCTTAAAGACACAACCTTGGGTAACACTGTAAAGTTTTCCTGGACAAAAATTCTTCATAAAAATGTTCTTCCAGTTCGGAAGGGAAAAACCAAATCCCCACTTTCTAGGGGTGGGTGCCCAAAACCTTTGCAACTCAAGTGTTCTCCAAGTGCAAATGTCAAAATGGGGGGAGGAAAGGGTTTAAAAATTAGAGAAAACTGTATGCACTTATGGACCTTAAAATCGGGGGGGGGGGGGCACGACGGACATAGTAAAAAGACAAAAAAACAAAGGATTATGCTCTGAAATCACAACCAAAGCCAAAATAAAAGGGACATTTTCACCTAAACTACCTAGAGGGATTTTTTGTTTAGTTTTTTCTTTTCCTCTTTTTTTTCCATTTTCCAGTTAAGTCCTATGTCTTTTGTGAAATTCCAATACTTAAACTGCAAGTCTGCAATCGTCTTTGAAGTCAATGAAATTAAGAAAGAAGTCCTAATTCTCTTGAAGGTCAATTTTTCCTCTTTAGGATATGCAGATGCAACCGTTGCTGCAGTCTATGGAGAACTGCCTTTATTTCCCACGACCTTGACGTTCCTATACAAGAAAGAGTGAAAATGGTTAAAAACGTATCAGAGCATGCCTTATACATAAAAAATAACTCAAAACTTGACTCTTACTCATTTTAACGTAGTAATACTCATCCTAATTAATAACAAAATTCGTTTTCTTTTACCCCAAAATTTAATAATCTAGATTTTCCTGTTATACTTGGTTTAGGCTAATACATCTCCTCCTCCTATCTTGAAACCTGATATATGACAGACTTAAGTAAAAAATCTACTGCTCAATTATTTTGCACCTTTACAATATATGTCTGCCAGTAATAAATGCTGAGGTGTGACGACTAATGATCAGAGTCATGGTTAATGTTATATGTCAACACAGCTAGGGCATAATTCGCAGCACTCTGGCAGTTATATAATACTGTCATTTGACAGTTACATAATGATGTAGTTGTCCTCCATTTAGTGATCTAATTATCTTGTATATAGAAAATACTTACCTGGTCACTAGAACCTAACCATATCAGTGAGAAGTGGGTGCAATAGTCAGTACACAGAAATAACGGCCTAATGGAAGGAATGCAAATGACTTGATGAAGGAAAGCAGTAAAATACCAGAGTCAGATTAACTTCAATTCAAATTCTATACTACTCCTAAGCCCTTGGATAAATTAATAGGACTCAGTTTTCTCATAAAAGTATGGGAAAACCAGAGTTAAACAGTACTAAAAAACTGATCTTTCCAGTTCATGAGCATGATGATTGTTTATGCTTTTGTATGACATGTGCCACTCTTAAATCTTGTTACGACATGAGCACATTACTCACCTGACATAAAAAAAAAAACAAAAAACAACCAGATATAGGAAGCCCACTAAGCCAACAAGAAAGAACCTCAGTTCATACTTCTCTCCCCCTGGAGAAGACCAAGGAGTTAAAATTCAGCTGAAAGTGGATTTTAAACATTGATTGCTTAAGTTTTTCCTGAAACAAATCTTAAATGCTCATTTTTCTTTCTAGTAAGAATCTTTCTACTGAGACTTTAAGTGTTATCATTATCACCCTTCCATTTTGCACACAAGCCCATGAATAGGATTTTTAAAAATTAATGACTCAATCAACACAGATTTTAAAATCAGAAGCATTAAGGCCTTAGCAGCCCAAAACATGTTACACAATGTGTGGTCACCATGTAATATTTAAATTAAGCAAGAATTATCAGTGGATGTGAAAATTAAAAGGTGAACTTCTGAATAGGAATAGGATTATCTGTATAGTCTCCAACTATTTTCTCCACAAATTACTTCTGAAATGGGGGGGGGAGAACTAACTTTACAGTGGAAAACCTGGTGGTCAACACCTTAAACAAGTGTTCAAACATTACCATTAAAGGCTTGAATATAATGTGCTATGTATCTCCAAATGTGACGTTAACATCACTTAGAGTTATTTCAACTAGAGCAGTTATAATCTGAATGTACATAATGAAAAAATCTTAAGACAAGCCCAAACTAGTCACATTCTACAAAATAAAACCATATATAATCAAGCAAATTAAGATTATAAAAAAGAAAAATCAGGAGTATGTAAATGAGTGAAAAAGAAACTACTACAGATCTTTTTAAAAGAGGATGAAGGAAAAGGTAATATCCCTTTATTGAATTGAATTAATCAGCATAGTATCACTAAAGAAAAGGAAGACATAGAAACATCTAAAAGAATAATGGCAATGAGAATTAAAGGAAATGGGAAAAGTGAGATTATATTATGGGTAGTTAAATTAAGTAGTAAATTAATAGTAATTAAATTACAAAATAACTATGAGATAGCATCTCACCCCAGTCAGAATAGCAAAATTTAACAGAACAGCAACCAACAAATGCTGGTAAGGTTGTGGAGAAACTAGAACCTTTAAATTCACTGTTGGTAGGAGTTTAAAATGATGCAACCACTGTGGAAGGCGGTATGGCGCTTTCTCAAAAAGTTGCAAATAGAGATACCATTTGACCGAGCTACTGGGAATATACCCCAAAGAGACCATAACTGCCACCCAAGCAGATATATGCACAACCCCCATGTTTACCACAACTTTGTTTACAATAGCAAGGAGTTGGAAACAACCCAGGTGCCCATCAACAAACGAATGGATAGAGAAGCTCTGGTATATTCACATTATGGAATACTACGCTGCATTGAAAAACAAGCAACTCATGCAATATTATTCAAAATGGATGACCCTGGAGGACATTATGCTGAGTAAGTATCTCAGTCACAAAAGGACAAATAGTGCATGGTGCCACTGTTGTAAAACAGGACTGACCTCAGAGCTGTGGGGAAACTGAAAAAGATGAGTTCAATACTGTATACTGCATTGAAACAGATGAGGGAGAAAACTGTTTAAAAGGGATATGTGAGTAGGTATTTCTGTCAGGATAGGAATCCTTAGCAAAGGCTGCATAGTGGAGTAGACCTGGAGGGAAGGATTGTAAAACAATGAAATAATTTTTCTTTTACTTTTCCAAGAGGGGCATGTACTAGGGGGAGGGCTGGAAGGGGAGAAAAGTGCAACAATGAATGAATGGAAATCCAAAGTCTCTGTACATTTTCATTCAAATTAGTAATAAATTTTAAATTTTTTTTTAAAAAGTAAATTAATGTTACTGAACAAAATGTGTATTTTGTTATGTACTGTCGAGTGGCAAGTGGCCCATAGTTGACCCTCCAGCGGGTTTTTCAGAAACAGTAAATCGTCCAGGAGGAGACAGGCCATCTTTATCACAAAAGTAGCTGGTGGATTCAAATTTCATGTCTTTAGATTGGCAACACAAAAATTAATTTCCTTTGAAAAAACCTTCATTCAGGGCTCTTGCTCCGTATTTCCATTCAAGGCGGGAGATCTATCCCTTTGGTATGTACCTTTTTTTTTAATGTAACATTTTAAATAAATTTATCTTTACTTTTTACCCTTTTAAAAAAATTTTATTCAAATCCAATTAAAAATAATTTCAATTTAAAAATTCAAAATAAGAGATTAAAGAGACATGAAAACTATATTCTCTGACTAGAACCTCAGCTCCCTAACTCAATCCACACGCTAAAATTTATCAAGATCATTAAGATAACCGAAAATCCTTATTAAGAGCTGAGATCAAATAACAGTACTGTATTAAATGTTCCAATTTTGATAACTGCACAATGATTGTACGTGTATACCTCTATCTTGTTTTTAGGAACTATGCACTCTAACTCACTTTCAAATGGTCACGGGAAAAAATAATCACCACAAAAGCCAAAGAGAAGTATAAAACAAATAAAGCAAAAATGTTAAAGTGGTAAATGAGTAACAAGTATGGAAATTTCTTATGTTTTCAATTCTGTAATAATCTGAATTAAAGAATTTGAATTTATTTAAAAACAAAAAGTAAAATATGGAGCAATGACATTTTTCATGGAATTCTACTGAAAATAAACAGCCCACAAGGTCCTTTCAGTGCTGCAGTTCTCTAACTACTGGAATGTCTAATTAGGTTCAACTAACACATAGTGTTGGCCAGGCATGCGAATGTAACTTCAACAAGTAAATGCTTCAGTTTGTTCAGAAAACACTATGATCTTTCCAAAGATAGGTTGTGGTCCATATTAGATATTTTGCTTATAAAAATATTGTTTCTTTAAGGCTTTAGCTAAAGCACAGCAATGGTATGATGTTCCTACAAGACCACTGTATTCAAACAAGTATTGTTCTATAAAAAGTAATATCTTAATCTAGAATTTAAAGAAAGTTGTGTTTGTAGGCACAATGATGTTTGAGTAATTAGGAAACTATGGTGGTAATAACGTAATATGATAGATGTAATTAATTACAAACAGCACATACATGTAAAAATACATATATGGCAAGTATTTTATATATTTTTACCACAATAAATAAAATGTGAATGTCTATGTTCATAATCTGGCCACAATAGAAAAAAGATGGAAAACACGTAAGTGCCCATCAACCAACGAATTGTACTAGATACACAAAACTACTACACTATAAAGAACAATCAGGGGAAAATGTAGAACAAAGTCAAACATAAAAAAAAGGGCAGGTTTACTAATGCAATAGATTGCTGGGATTCCTTAAGACTATGGTCCTTTTAAGTCGTCCTTCAAATCTGAAACAAAACTCACACACAGGCCTCAACTTCAAGGCAAACAATAGTCCTATAAACTAACCAATAACATTTGGGAGGCACTCATTCCTTAGACTAGCCTAATCTAATGGACACAAAGGAATAAAAGCAGGAAGAACACATGAAAGTAAATTCAAAGTCAAAGTCACACACCAGAATTACCTTCAACAATATACATCTATCTTGGACATGTCCAACATGTGTATGTATGTGCTGTGAGTGCACATTTGAGTTGAAGTGATGTGGTTGAGTTCCCTATAATACTGTTATGCGGAACCTGTCTGCCATTTCACTTTGTGCTCCTAGTGTTATGTGCAAAACGGTATTGGTATGTAGTCTCGAGAAATGCCTAGTCAGATCTATGCAGGCTCTAATTATCCAAAGAGGAAAACAGATCCTCAATTAAGCTCATTTATTATGAAGTCCCAGTTAATCTGAAAACAAAGTAAAAAGCTATAAAGAAAGAAAGAAGCATTCCAGAAACTAAGAATACTGAAATGACAGTTATGAATCATGAACCACGGCTGAAAATGATCATAATAAAAGATCTCTAGTAGAGAGAAAAAGATAAAACACAAAATTTTTAAAATTTTTTTTAAAAAAGCACAACATTTGCCTAAGGATAAAGCTCAGCAGTCAGGAATGGATAGGAAAACAATGACTAGTAATGGTAAGCAGAAAGACTAAGTGAGAGGAATACCCTTACACTTTAAGGACTGCAATGCCCAAAATGCTTATGAACTGAATAGGAAGCCCATGTTTTGTAAACTTTTACTGAAAAGTAAAATTAAAACTTTTTAAAAAGCAAATTTAAAGATACTAATTACAAAAGAATAAATGAAACTTTCCTAGCCTTCTTCACTAGCTGATCTGTACCTTAAATAACTGGAGAGAATAGCTCTTAGTCACTAACCCTGCCCCAGCCCTTGTCCACTTTAAAGTTAAACTGTGATTTTTTTTTATTCTACAGCTATTTATTAAGCACATACTATGTGTCGTGCACTGTGTTAGGCACTGGGCACTTTGAGACAACAGGTAAAAGTGGTGTGACATTCGTAAGTAGGAGACGGTATCACCATCAACATCTGCCAAGAGCTGACTGTATAGGGCAAAGGTCAGATATACCTTCTCTCACCAAACTATTTATAATTTTTTTTTTAAATTTAGGTTGTTTATTTTTTAAAAAACTCCAAAGCCACTACCCAAAAACCTAACAACAAACCAAAACTTTGTCTCTAGAGGAAATACAGATGGCCCCCACTTTTGTGGATTCAATAAACAGCAGGTTGATAACATTTGAGTGGAAAGCAATTAAGTGGATAAATCAATCTTTCAAAAGGAACATAAAGTACTATTTTAGCAGTAGTAGTAGTAGTAAAAGTAATAATAATAATAATAATCATCATCATCATCTACAGATAATTTAAAGTATATAGGAGGATGTACGTAGATTGTACGCAAATACTACACCATTGTTATAATGGGCCTACTATGCACTTGTAGATTTTTGAGAGAGGGCGGAATGTGGTCCTAGAACCAATCTCCTGAAGATACTACAGTTGTATTTAAAAAGCCCCAAGGTGGCAAATAAGTCTGCACATAGAGCCTCCCTTACCTCTTAATCATGTCTTTCCTATTTTACTGAAAATCCTCAATTTTCACTCATCCTACCACCTTTCTCTTCCATTTGTTGAATAAAATACAATTTAATATTTGTATCTACTGGATTTACTTCTAACCCTAAATTCTGCTATTTCTCTATTTACTCTAAAATTAATTTACATAACCCTCAAATAATTCTTCCTATAGTCCTTGAATTTGACATAAAGAGAGTACATGATCCTTGGTTGAAAATATGTTATCATGAAAAACTATGCCACAATTATACTAAAGTGATTTTCGTTGTTTTACTACACCAACTACTATGTGCTATCTGTAGTTTTTCTGTGGTTTATAGGACATTTTAGTTTCCAATTGTGACTGAGAAAAGTTAAGTTTAATGGCAAAAAGACTGATAAAAAAAGACTGATGCATATGTGAGAGTGTGTTTATCATTTAACATCACAACATCAAAAAAGCTACTATTATACCAATGGACAAATAGGCAACATCATGATGGATGGAGAGGAGATTGAAAACTGTCAAGAGCTTCATCTTGCTCAGATCCACAATTAACACCCTTAGTATCAGACACACTGGGGAAATCTGCAGTTAGGAACCTCTCCAAATTAAGGAGTAATGATCTCAGTTTGAGAATTAAGGTGTGTCTGATTCAAGCCAGAGCCTTTCCAATCACTTGCTATGCATCTGAGAGCTGGACAGTGAACAAGGATGACAGAAAAAGAATTGACGTCTTTAAGCTGTGGTGTTGGAGAAGAGCGGTGAACATCCCATGGACAGCCAAGAGAACAGACAGATGTGTCTTGGAGAGGGAGACAGAGTGCTCTTTGGAAGCAAAATAGATGAGGCTTCACTTCACATACTTTGGGCATATTGCTTGGAGGGGCTAGTCCTAGGAGAGGGGCAAGATGCTGGAAAGGGTGAAGGGTCTGCGAAGGAGAGGAAGACCCTCAGCCAGATTTGATACAGTGACTGCCTCAATGGGTTCCTGTGTGAAGATGTGAAGATGGGTGCAGAATAGAACAGGATTCAGGTATTTGTTCACAGGGTCCCTATAAATTATACTCGACTCAATGGCACCAAACAACACACAACATACCTTCCACATGTGAGGAAACTTTTTAAACTTAGTAGCTCCCAATTTAGAGCAGGGCTGTAATATTTAAAATATCTTCTATCACCTCATTCATTGTTTTATTTTTCTAGATGCAACTAGACTGAATTCCTGAGAACCAAACTAGAATACCAGGATGAAAATAACTTTTCTTCCGTTTTTTCCAATACTTAAAATAAGATTTGAGCTGCCTGAGAGGCATCACCTTTCATTTAGCAGTGCAATTAACTATGAAGTATGCCACCACAGGTCCTAATTTTTAAAAAAGAGACCAATACAAAAAATGCATGGAAATAAAAAGGAAATCTGAGGCTCCTGAATCTAACATTTCAGTTACACATACACTATTAACAAGATCATAATTCAAGTTTTATCTATGTAGTGTCAACCAAACATAAACATCTAACTCTTAAAAAAAGCCTATCATATGTTGTAAGGAGGGAGAGGTCCTTGGAGAGGGACATCATGCTTGGGAGGGTGGAGGGACGGCGCAGAAGGGGACAACCCTCTATGAGGTGGATTGATTCAGTGACTGGGGTAATCGGGATGGGTGTGTCAGAGGCAGTGAGACTGGCACAGGATAGAGCAGGGTTTAGGGCTGTTGTACATAGGGTCGCTATGAATCACAAGCAACTCGACGGCACATAACAACAACATCATATGTTTGTAGGTAGTAGTTACTCAGCTGCTAATCGCAAGGTCAACAGTTTGAATTCACCAGATGAGGCTATGTGATGCCATGTTCAGCCTTTGAAACCATAAGGAGCAATTCTACTCTGCCTTGCTAGGTTGCTATTAGATAAGACCTGATATGCCAGCAGTGGAATCACATATGTGGTGTGATTCTATATATTCCCATTCATAAACACACACACACCTGATGGGGAAAAAATAATGAACCACTTTTTAACATCTTTGGGTAAATTTACAACGGCTCAAACTCACTCATTACCATCAAGTAGGAACTGACTCATACCTGACCCTCAACTCGGGTTTCCAAAACTGCAGACTAAATAGGAGGAAACCGTTCATCTTTTCCCCCAGGAGTCACTAACGGATTGAACCACTAGAGAGCCAAGGCCTTTGCGTTAGCAGGGCAACTCCTTCAAAACTCAAGCCCTACTCACAATCATCTACATTTAAAACACTAAGATGTAGAACAGAAGAATAATAAAAGAGCAAAGTTCTTTTATCATATTATTTGTATTATTAGATTATAGAACAACAAAGGGACTGGAGCAAAACCAACCTGTGCTCAAATTCTGTTACTTCCTAGTGATCTTGGCAAATCATTTTTTTTTTAAATCTCAATTCCCTGTCTGTTAATGAAAATCAGAAGAGAGCTCTGGTGGCCTAGTGGCAAGAAGTTGTGCCACAATCCTGAAGGTGTGCTGTCTGAATCCACCAGATGATCCGCTGGAGGAGGGGCAATCTCTGGTGCCAGTCAGATTGGACTCGACAGTACACAATAAGGAGTAAAGAAGAAAAAAAAGAAAATGAGAGGTGCAATGACATATCAAAAGCACATGATTCAAATCTACCAGCTGCTCTGCAGGAAAAAGATGGACAATTTCTTCTTGTGCAATTAAAGTGCCTCTGAAAACCCACTGGAGGGTCAGCAATGAGTCAGTTTTGACTTGAAAATATACAACATGTGTTTTCAAAATTAGAAACAAAAAATGAAAACTGCACAACATTGATGTAAGATACTGTGTAAGATTCACAGTGACCCTATGAACAGATGTGCAAAAGTGGTTCATAAACAGGAAAATACATGCAGATAGATAGTGGAGGGGGGCAAGGAAGATGGGGTTAGAAGAACAGAATAATATAAGACATACAATTAATTACAACTGCACAAACACTAATGGAGATAGAGAAGAAAAATGTCTAATGCAATTTTCATTCACTTTCTATACTGCTATATGGTTATACAATAAAAATCAAATGCAAAACAAATATTAATAAAAAAATTTGTACACGGCAAAAATTTTTACATACAAGTATTAAAAGTTATATCCACAATCCATACCCTAAAAAAAAAACCCCTAAATCAAAGCAGAAATCTATCTTTTCTAAGTAGTTTCACATATTACATAAAGTCAGAAGTTTTGATACCTTTGGCAAGCAGGCTACTAATTTAACATCTCCTAAGAGCTCAAGGACATGATACTGAGAAGGGTGGAAGATCAGCGAAGGAGAGGAAGACCCTCAACCAGGTGGAGTAACGCAGTCACTGCTGCAATGGGCTCCTGAGTGTCAGGAAGTGTTGAGGATGACGCAGGATAAAGTAGGGTTCAGATCTTTTGTTCATAGGGTCGCCGAAAGTCGTACTCAATAGCACCTAATAAAAACAAGCCTCAAGAACAAACTAACAAGTATAAAGGAGTTGTAAAGAAGAGTCAACTGCCTGCCTTTTCCCCTCTGTATCCAACAACTTGAATTTGGAGTTGAGGCATTCCCTTTATTTTCACAAACCCAACTCGAGTCTTCTCAATGAAAATTTTCTGTTGGAACTAGATCTAAATGGTCTCATTCTTTTTGGGGGGTACTTGATCTCATGCTGTAAATATAGTTTCATTTATGATGTGAGGCATTAATTCCTTGATATCTTTTCTATGGCTAACTATAGCTGAATCAATTAAACTAATAATTACAGTAGTCAGCAAGTAACAAAAAATCATTAGGACACTATTGGTCTAAGTGTCTGATTTGGTCCAAAGGAGGTGGCAACATGAGGCTGCATGTAGACAAAGTTAACAGTTTCAACCGGCAGCAGGGATGATCTTAACTGCATACTCAGAAAAATTCTCTTTGCTCATCTTCAAATATAGATCTCACTGGTGAAGGTAAAAAAGGAAGAAGCAAATGAGCTTTGTTTACTCTAATTCAAGAAACAGAGGTTTTTCTCTTCCACCTAAAACTCCAGATAGAATGCTGGCTGGATCATACTGTTCCTCAAGCTAGAGGAGTCAAACCAACACTACAGGTTACTCCTCGTAAGAGTTTGTTCTTTATACCCTCCACAGAGGATTATTGTTGTGCGCGCCATCAAGTCAGACCTACAGCTGACCCTCTAGCAGGTTTTCAGAGGTAGTAAATCACACAAGAGGAGACTGCTCATCTTTCTCTGGTGGAGAATCTGGTGAATTTGCACTGCGTACCTTTACGTTGGAAGGAGGAGTGGCATCCACTTCCGTAATAGCTTGCCTCAGGAAACCCTATGAACCTGGAGAGAGGATGAAAGGCACCCAAGCGTCGAGGACTCTCCTTCATAGGGTCGCTATGAATCGCCTGCGACTTGACTGACTTGACGGCACTTAACAACCTTTATGTTGGCAGTGCAATTCCAAAGCACTAACCCACCAGAGTTCCCTCACAGGATTAAGTAAACCAAACATCAACAAGAGATAATGAACTGACAGAATCCTCATACTTCTCCAGTTTCAAAAAAGATTCCTCCCTTCTACCCCTTTAAAATATATGTCCAACTAATGGATTTTAAATTATGTTTTATATAAGTGATGGTTAAGAGATCTTCCTAGGAAAAAATTAATCTGTAAAGTTGGTCATTCATGTGGTTCTACATAAGCTTGTTTTTAGGGGGGAAAACAATTCCAGTGCTAAATAATTTTAAAACTGTTAAGAGGAGGGAAATTTGGGGGGTGGGGAACCCAAATGTTACGGGGAAATCGTTAATTCTACATAGGTAAGCAACTGAATGGCTCATAATTTTTCATTTAAACTATTCATCTCGGAAACTTTAAATGCTGTCAAGTCAGAACACGTGGCTGACCCTCCAGTCCCTCTCAGATGCTATAAATCACATGGAGGATTGCTTTTTCCTGCAAAGCAGCTGGTTGACTTGAACCACCTGTCCATGGGGTAGTGACACAACTCCTTACCATTAAGCTTCCCTAAACTATTCCTGTTGTTGTGTGCCCTCGAGTAGGAATTGACCCCCTTGCAGTTTTCAGAGGCAGTAAATTGCACTGGAGGAGACTGCCCATCCTTCTGCAGAGCAACTGGTGGATTTGAATCACATGCCTTTGGAATTGCAGCACAGCTTCTTACCACTACCCACCAGAGATCCCTAAACTATTCATGTTTCTGCTGTATACCAGAGAGTTAGAAACGACCCATAACTGATCCTCCAGTGGATTTTCATAGGCAATAAACCACACAGGAAAAAAAAGACTACCCATAGACCAACTGGTGGATTTGAACCACATGCCTTCGGGATTGTAGAGCAGTTTTCTACCTCCAGGCCACTAAAGCTCCCTCCACTATACATTGTCATTTCTAAATTATTCTAATATTACTAAATACCTTTGTGCCACGAATGTTTGACGTTTAGGATAAAGGCAGTCCCTGTGGACCAATCTTCCATCATACAAAAAACGGTGTAAAGCTATTTTTAATACCCAACTGTACTTCAGCCATTTTTATAGAGTCATACCAAAACTGGTCTTATTCCCCTAAATAAATCTCTTGGGACAGATAGCCTAAAATATACTGAGACAGACTGGAGGCGGGAAGAGATTAGAATAATACAGGAAAAATAAGCACAGATTAAGTGTAGAGATCAAAACTTTAAACCCCAAGAGCAAAGCAATCTTAACTTGTTTTTATTTATCAGAAATAAATTGACTTTTCAATTATCTGTTGATTTCCTGCACACTCTGCATAAATTATATGTTACTTGAAGTTTTCTTCAAGACATAACCTTTTGTTTTCTTTCTAAAGCTCAGACCACTTCCTCTCAATCTCTTTTGTTGTTTTTAAATCATCCTTTAAATTCAGGTATCTAAAAGATTCTTTTTTGGTTCTCTCCTTTCATGCCACAAAAGCCAAACACAATTCAGCTTTCTTAGCTCTGCTTTCTTAACATGTGTGACTTTGCAAGTTATTTACTTTCTTCTGCGCCTCAGTATTGGTCTTAACTCATAAAGTTGAATACTTACCAATGAGTTGAGAAATTTTAAATGTGTGCACAACGGACAGTCATAAGCCAGACACTCAGAGATCATTTAATAATTATCAATAGATCCTACTGTATCAAAAAGCACTAGTATTACTTCCAAAATAATTGTTAATAGATCCTACTGTTTCATAAAGCACTACTATTACTTCCAAAATACAACTTATCTTCAAACTCTAACCTCACCCACTGCTCTCATGTTCTACAATTTTTTTTAACTAGTCAGCAGGTCCGTGAACTACATTCTTCCCCATCACTGTCTTCATGCAGTGCACGGGGGAGCAGAGCAAGACCAGCAGAGGGGTTTTCACTGTGGGGCGGTGATGGGCATATCCACCTGACCCAGATGCCAGCGCACTGGGGCCCACGCCAGGGTCCCCAGCAGGCAGCGGCGGGGCGGTGCCCACGACCCCCAATCCCTGCATCATGCACGTGCGACCCCCAACCCCTGCATCATGCACATGAACGGCTCCCTGGGCGCCTTCCTGTTGTTGGTGGAGACGCAAATTTTCTATTCTCAGTCTAGGTTCAGGGCTTTTTTCCTCCAAGATTTAATATTTAACCCTTAGATATGTACCTGCCCCCCTTTCGCTTAATACCTAAGTATTTCCCTGAGTATAAAGCTCATATGGCTGTTGGAATTAAAGTAAAGCTTTAAAAGCTTGAAATTTCTGGGTAGTGCATCTAGCTTGCAATAAAACACAAGCTTAAAAGATTAGCAACGGAAACCTACCCATTAAGGCTGCAGGAAAAACTCTGGTGATCTGCTTGCGTTAATAATACACCTATGCTGAGTGACGTATCTCAGTCACAAAAGGACAAATACTGCATGGTGCCACTGTTGTAAAACAGGACTGGCATCGGGGTTGGGGGGTGACTGAGAAAGATGGGTTCAATAATGTATACTGCATTGAAACAGATGAGGGAGAAAACTGTTTAAAAGGGTTATGTGATTAGGTATTTTTGTCATGACAGGTGTCTAGAGTGAAGGCTACATGGTGGAGTGGACCTGGGGGAGGGTTTATAAAACACTGAAAGACTTTTTATTTTACTTTTACAAGAGAGCAGTGTACTAGGGGAGAGGGGTGGGAGGGGAGAAAAGTGCACAAGAATGAATGGAAATCCAAAGTCTCTGTAAATTTTTACTGAAATAATTAATTTTTAAAATGTTAAAATAGTAAAAAAAAAAATACACCTAAGAAAACTCAATGAAGCTCTATGAAAACTACCCTGTAACACATGTAATCAATAGGAATAGAATGGACTCAATGCTATGAAGTTTCATTTTATTAAAATGTCTAATTTGGTGTTCAGTAATAACTTCGTTCTTTTCACCTCTGTACTACTGCTTCCAATCAACTAACTACTCCTCTACTAAACACAGAAGTATAGGACAAAAACTCAAAAACCTTCATATGCTGAACCCAACAAACCTCTCCAGCTTTATCACTTCCCATTTCCAAAAACATAATCCTCTATTCAGTCTGTAAACACACCATAAGCCTAT
>NW_006399902.1:97712-120837 GCF_000299155.1 Elephantulus edwardii | reverse complement strand
TGTATGTATGTGTGTGTGTGTGTATACACACACACACACTCCCCAAATATACACACCCACCATGCTTTGCTAAGCCATTCTCCCATATTTCCCTATGGCAAACTTCATGTATCACATAGAATGAACTTTCTCTGCATGAATGCTGGTATTTTCACTGACATTAAAATTAAGACAAACATGAAAATATTCAGAATTTCAATGAGTTGAACAACATTTTTGCTAGATCATTTTCAAATACAGTGCCATTTCTTCAAATTTTATATTCTTCACAAAAATCTAACAGCTATCAACATGGCATACTTTAAAGTTTAAACTGCATTAACATTTTCTCCCTTTCTTCAAGTCTAAACAATCAACAAATCAAGTCTCTAAAAAAAAGTGCCAATTTCTAATGTTTCTAATGTAAATAGCACAGTTTCAAACTACCAAGGAGGTATTATTAAACCTGAGGGTGACAAGAGATGTGCAGTAGCTTAATGATATATTCTTACAAAAGAGTGACACATTTAGATATTTACTGCCTTTCAACACCAAGTAACCGTTGCCTAATTGTTACTGAAAATAACCCTATGCGTTACAAAGTAAAACTATACTCTATGGGGTTTTCAAGGCTGTGACCTTTCAGAAGCAGACCACCAGGCATTTCTTCCAAGACATCTCTGGATAGGTTCAAACCACTCTTGTTTTTCATTTGGTAGTCAAGTCACTTTTACCACCCAGAGGTCTGTCCTCTTAATAGAAGTGTTGTTTAACTGAAAGTTTATGGCATTTAATTGCCATTTTTAAAGTAAGTTAATTTATCAGAATGTAATTTAAATACAAAGTATATTTAATAAGGTACAATTAGTTGTAAATGCTTAAAATTTATTTAATGAATGTGCTTAACATTCGGAGCTTGCTAAAATTCTTTTAAAGCTGAACAGTTAACTCATAACTACTCAGTCTCAAAATATATCATGGGAGACACACTACTGTCCTCTAGTCTAGTCCAACTTATGTCAAATACCATCATATATTGCTCAAAGAGGATTCAAACAATAAAAATGAGCCCTGCTGGCAAAGTAGCAAAATGTTCAGCTGCTAGCCAAAAGGTCTGCAACTCAAATCCATCAAAGACACAGTAGTCTGTTTCCATAAACATTATAGCCTTGGAAATTATATGAGATAATCCTACAGGGTAACTTATAAGAATAAACAACTTAATGACAATGGGTTGATTTGTTGCAACATCAATGCTATTAAGATCCCATACAAATAACCTTTTTGCACCTGCTTCCTCATCTGAAATACGACAAGAGTATTAGATGAGACCGGCTGCTGCCATTGTTAGGTCCACTGATCAACCAGGACTCACCATCACCCTATACACAAAAGACCTTGATCTTGCCCTGTCTTGTGCTACTGATGGTGCCTCATGTCTCTGGACCCAAGAGGCACACAGTGTAGAGAGATACAAATTTCGTTTCATCTATTTTAGATGAGGCATTTTTACCTACCCACAAGAATTTCAACTCTTTTAGTGTAAAGACAAGTTAACTAACCTGAAAGCAGACAAAGATAGCCTTAGAATTAGACCAAAAAAAACCCTCAGATTTGCTAGCCAATTAAAACAGGCTACTCATTCATTAGTTTTAAAGAGACAACAGTAATAGAGAAATATCAAGCAGAATAAAGAATACTAATAATAAAAATATCAAGCAGAATAAAGAATACTAATAATAACAATAATAAATAAGAATAATATTATTAAGGATTATTCCACTAAAGTGATGTCCTTTTTTATCACTAAAATTTTGAAATCTTGTTATAGATGCAAATGGAACCTTTTAAGACTTTAAAAAGCCTTAAGATACTTATCAATAGGCAGCTAAATACCCAAATTAAAGGATCTGCAAAAAGATGGTAACTGTAAAGGGGGGGGGGGGGAAATCCGTCAAATTTCATAAAGAGGCTAACACTGAGAAACTAAAGCTAATAATACAGGAAAATCTAAACAAAATATTTTGGAAGTATTTCTCTCATTTAATCACTTTTAAATTTAAAAAAGCGAGAAAATGCAGAGAATATTAAATCCTTCCGGAATCCAAACGTACCTGAGTAATGAAAGCTGGGGTGGGGTTTTTAAAAAAAAAAAAAAAATACCAAGAGCAAAGTACAAAAATCAGTCAGGGGACACAATTGGCAGAATTTCCTTCCATCTTGCCCAAAGTTACCAAGAATTGGGGGCTGACTCATAAGCAGCCAACAATGGTTAAGTTAGGCAAAAATTTTCCTGGTAGCTGTCACACAGAAAATATATTTAACAACAGTCCAGGAAAATGAATGAATGGAACTCCAACTTTTCTGTAAACTTTTGTTAAAATCACTATAACAGTCCATATACCATATCTGTCCCAAGACTCTGCAAGAATCCACCAATCTTTGTTACCTATGTCCTTCTGGTCTCAAGACCATACTTCTCATAGTAATTAGGCAAGAAATTAGAAAAAACAAAATCTTCCTAGGAAGATCTTTTCGTAAGCATCAGTATAGCTCCATGAACCTCAGGTATTACCTGGGGCCAACTAGCTTTCTAGACTTGCTCTCTCGGGTCTAAAATAAGAATAAATTATCCTATGTATTAAATCTCCTCTACATTCTTAATAAATGCTCTTTTAGCCTCTACCTGAAGCTCTCCGTGAATGAGAACTCCCTTTCTGGAGAGTTTAAAAGTTATTCCTTTTTTTTTTTTTTTTTTAATAGGGGAGAGCGTGAACGCAGTCCCCCACTACCACAAATTATGCAGTCGAGTTTCCCACATTTGGGGAAATCGCAGGGGTCAGCACATCCGGAGTGCAATGGATAAGCCTCGCCCTGGGAAAACCACCTTCGTGATCATGGTATCTCCCCTGCCAGGTAAGTATATTATTCCTTCTTTTTTTAAAGAACTCTTTCTGCCTGTATTTTTATCCACTGATTCTAGTGCTATTTTTTTGACATGGAGAACAAACTCATCAAATTCTAAAAAGCATGTGAAAACAGCTATCCCATTTCCCCTTTAAAAAGGTCTCTTTTAAGATACACACCCTGCCCTTCACTTCCTATGGCCTGACAAAGGAACTCCTCTACCTTATCTCAAATTGTTCCTTACTCCTAGATGGAAAAAAATCATAAAGCAGCTGAAGCATTCACTAATTCTGTTAGGTACCAAAAGAGTTGCTTCCAACTAATGACAACACTATAGGGCAGAGCCCTGTAAGGTTTCCGAGGCTGAAATCTCTAGGTCTTTTCTGCTATAGAGCAGCTGGTAGGTTTAACCACCAAAGTTTCACAGCATCCGAGCAAATCCCTGTGCCACTGCAGATCTTATTCAGTAATTCCCACATGGACTGCTAGAGTCAATTCCAACTCATAGTGACCCTCCAGTGAGTATCTAAGGCTGAACATCTTTACAGGAAGAGAATCCTGGAGCAGCTGTCTGATGGACTCAAAATTTAAGACTTTTCAGTTAGCCCAAAACACCATAGTCTCAGGATCCTAAGCAACAATTATTGTTTGACATATCCTCTTTATAGTTTTATATATAGATGTAAGATTAACAATAATCTTGTAATGTTTTCTGTTGATGTTATTGTATAAATAGTAAATAACCTCATATTTTAAGTTAAATTTAAAAAAAAAGGGTTATCCAAAGGTTTTCAGAGTTAGTTAATCACTCAGGAGATTTGTCTATCCTTCTCCCGCAGAGGTACTGGTTGCATGCCTTCAGGTTAATAGCACATCTTCTTACCACTAGGCTACTAGAGCTGCCTAACCAACAATTAGGAACTGGTTAATTATAAACCTCTGATAATATTATGAAACCATTAAAACAAAAGGTATCAGAATAAATACACTGAGAAAGGTTCTAAAACAGAAAGATTACAAAACAGTATCTGAAGTATATAAAAGATGTCACTATAAATAGTCAAATTAGACATATTTTAAGGCTTAAAAAGCTCTACGATATTAAATACCATGTGACTGAACAAGGCAGTAATACCAGACAAAAATGACTGCAACTCTGTGCAGTGACTTCTGCCAAGATTCATGACCAATCCTGAAACTTTTAAAACAGCTGTGACATCATCAAGCTGATGTTCTTAAAGTATGTTCCTTCTTACTTACTGACTTACCATTACTATTTGGCATGAACTTTTTTGCAATTGTGTTAATAATACAAAGGCAGGAGAACAAAAGCACTCCACAGTATGAAAGGAGTCTAAGGCTTGGATGAGCTATTAATATCAAGCCCATTTATACTAAACTTGGGAACTGTGAAAACAATTTTATAGTTAAGGATTTTAAAGAAAATAGTGGGCAAAAAAATAAAGCAATACTGACTGAAATTATAATGAGGTTTGGAAGCAATTGTAGGGACTGAAACTCCAGCAGGTCTTCTTACAGTAAGCAAACTAAAAAGTAACCAGACACAAGTATAATCAAAGCTCATTTTCTTTTGTTCACCAGCCTGGGAACACTTAGGATACGTACTAATCGAATAGTTTTTAAAAGAATCATTCATTAGCTTAAGCCTCTAAGCTTTGATTATTATACCATGAAAACTTTAAAAGGGCTGGTCAAGGCCAATATATGAGTCTTACACCTACTTATGAAGCTCAATTATCATTTCCTGAAGTTACTCTAGTGAAGTTAATCTAATACAAGCTCAATTTTATATCTATATATAAAAATGGGTAGTTTTAGTCCAGTCCAAGTTTCCTCACTGGTTCTAATATAAGTTTATCCCTCGTGTTATGCATCTCTTAAAAAAAAACAAAAACAATTATCCTGTCTTTTAACCCAAAGATTTAGTGCTATGGAAGATTTCCACAGATGAAGGAAAGCAAACATGTAAGAAAAACAGCTATTAATCTGTTTCATATTCCAAGTACCTGGTTGTCTCTGACATGTTAATAATTCAGTATGCCTAAAATGCCATCTTTAGAATCTTTAAAAAGCTATCAGTACATTATCCTTTTCTACATGATTACAAATTTTTACATTTTACTGTCTAAGCTTTGGAGAAGTCACTAAAGGACTATTAGAATTAAGATTTTCTGACAGCAGTTTTCAATAACCTTTCTATTTCCATTCTTTTTTGTGTCATGTCATGTCAATTACTTATTCATCTGAACACAAGAAAGTAAAATGGCAACTACCCTGGCTCTAAAAGATTATGGATCTTGAAGTCATCTTTTGGAGATGGAAAAGCTACCCAAGTATTCTCCTCCTATGGTTTACAAAACAGAGGACATTTTCATCCAAGCCCAACAATGAGTGTCTCCAGATTCCCAACTAAATATCTAAGATCCCTATGAATGTGAAAAATTCAAAGAAATTCGTATTTACATAAGCTTGTTAGATTTTAAATTTTGAGAATGAGATTGCAGCACCTCAAGACTCTTTACTACAAATGTTAATTTTTCCCCCTTGACAATCATATTTTCTTCCTAGATTTATGTTTATGTCCTAACATATTCTGTCCTAATCATCCTTTTATGCTATAAGTGCCCAGTGGCATAATGGTTACACTGCCTAATTGCTTAACTCAAAGTCTGTTTCTGTAAAGATTTAAGTAGTTTAGAGGTAAGGAGTTGCACTGCCAACTCAAAGTTTGAATCCACCAGCTTGCTCCTTGGCAGAAAGATGGCCAATCTTCTATGCAATTTATAGACTCTGAAAACTCAGCTATGAGTCAGTTCTGATTCAACAAAAATGAATTATATGTGTGAATATTTACTGACTTAGAAATAATCTAGGGCTATTGTCTTATAAGGTCAAAGCCAATATCAACTCAATAGGAGCTTATTTCTTGCTATGCATCAGAAAGCTGGTCAATGACTAGGGATGACAGAAGGAGAACTGATGCCTCTGAGCTGTGGTGCTGGAGAACAGTACTGAATATACCATGGACTGCTAGGAGAAAAAACAAGTTCATCCTGGAGAGGGTGAGACCAAGCTGCTCCTTGGAGGCAAGGATTCTGAAGCTTGGTCTAACATACTTTGGGCATGTTGCAAGGAGGGACCAGTACTTAGAGAGGGATATCGTGCTTGGGAGGGTGGAGGGGAGGAAGACCCTCAATAAGATGGATTTATTCGCTGACTGGGGTAAAGGGGGTAGGTGTGTCAGAGACAATAAGATTGGCACAGAACAGAGCAGGGTTTAGGGCTGTGTAAATAAGCTGAGTCCCAGGCAACTTGACAGCACATTACAAGGATACTTTGTTTGTTCAATACATGCAGAATAAACAATGTTAAGTTCAACTCTTTAAAATCATTTGCCATTACTCAGTTAAGATTGGGAGCATAAAAATAACAAACAAGCCAGGAGAAAGCAACTCTTAGAAATGCAATAAAGTTTTAAGAGCACTGTTTTCCAAGGCTTAAGCAATAAACAAATTGTTTTTAATAACACAACTTGGAAAAAATAATCAAGCTAAACACCATGAAAGAAGAAAAAAACTTGGGAGTGTAGAGAGGAGCCTCTTACCACCACCAAGTCTCGGAGAAGGTAGATGACCTTGCAGAGGGTTTTCAGAGGCTGTAAATTACATGGGAGGAGACTGATCATCTTTCTCCTGCAGAGAAGCTGGTGGATTTGAACTACCTGTAGATGGACTGGCAAACTCCTTACCACTAGACCACCATAATTCTCACAGAAAAGGGATTTTAGGACTTGATGATGTATCAACTCTTAGAAATAACCACACCATTCCAAGTGGGGCTAAAAGTTAGTATGAATGACAGCAGAGAACTTCTATCATAATTGCCTAAATCTCATCCTACATTTTCAACATTCTACAATTTCAAATATTCTCACTGCCTTTCCTTCAGATTCCTCCTTCACAGACCTTTTTTGCATCATTTATTTTCAGGTTTTCTGTAACTGCTTTTGCTTTCCTTCAATTTCACCCTGCACTTCTGTGCTCTACTGTCCCCACAATCCATCATGCTAAGTTTCAAACACCTGTACTTCCACAAAACTTTGAAGTATTGAATGTTGGTTGTTATTTACAAAGCTTTTACTAGTACCTCTCCTGTTCTATTTCTCCTTCCCTAACAGTCTTAAGAATGGTAAGCTAAAAAAATTAAAAAATAAAATAAAATAAAAAAGAATGGTTAAGCTGGTTACCTTTTTAACACTTTCTTCTTCCTCTTGGCGTTTCTCATAGTGTGAGAAGTCATCAAAAATGGAAGTGGTGTGCTTGTAGCTGGCTATGATTTTCAACACCTGCTTAGCCTTTTCCAGAGGCACTTCCTGAGTGTCCCTGGAGTTGGTCACTGGTTTATTCTCGTTGTTCTCTAGACGAATGTGTCGCAGCTGGCTATTGGGAACGTCCTTCACAAAAATCCACCTGACATCAAAACGACCCTTCCATTTGTCCTGGGACCACACACCTGCGCATGTGTTGTAGTCCACAGCAGATTTCATTTCTGCAACGCCACAGAAGTGTCCACTGCCGTTGACACTGAAAAGTAAGTAAACGGGGCCCTTCCCGTTCATGGAGCGATAGGCTGCATCCAGTCTCTTGTTACCATGCTCTGTGCTGCACCAGATATTATATTTAATGGAACGGTGAATATCGTCCTCAGAGTAGCTCTTAATGATGAAAACCCGGCCATGTTTCAGATTCCAGTCAAAATCCTTTGGGTTATAGTTATTAATGGATCGGAGTTTCTCCAACACTGGGTGGGGCTCTGAAGGAGCAGATCCAGAACCAGCCTGCGACTGTCCTACTCCGTTACCATCCACCCCATTATGACCAAACCCACTGCCACGGTTCCGAGGTGCTACCCAGCGGGTTGGTTGAGCAGCCTGTTGCTGAACTGAGAGCTGGGCAGGCTGCGGAGGAGGTGGGGGCAATGGTTGTGTCTGTTGCCCTACAGAAGCCTGGGCCACGGGTGGGCTATTGTTTGCCTGCTGACCTACTGGTTGTGGAGAGCCCTGGGTTGGCTGCTGACCTAGATTCTGAACCAAAGCCTGTGAGGGGGCTTTTGCCACGGGACCCTTATTATCCCAAGTTCCAATATCCATGTTATGCTTTATTGGAGGTGGTGGAAGACTTGACCCTGCAATCCCATTCTTGGTCTTCAGCTTGGGTTGCTGTTTTGCAGGCTTGCTAGCAATATCAGCCCACGATGCGGGTTTAGGAGGAGCAATGGTAGCTGGAGGCAAACTATTAGACGCCACAATGTTACTAGTAATTGACCCACTACCAACAGCAGAACCTACAACTTTTGGAACACTGCTTGCAACTTCCGTACTACTCAGCTTCAGCGCTGCCATTCCTTGGTCTATAGTATTCATACCAGGAGCCTTATTCAGGGTCTCATTGGCGAAAGCTGACTGTCCATCAATCATGGCTCCACCTAAGGAGCTAGGTGCATAAGCGTAATTACTACTATATCCAGAGCTCTGAGTAGACTGTCCCTGAGAACTGTTATTTCCCCATGCTGAAAAGTCAATCCCACTGGGAAAAAAATTAAATCCATGCTGACCAAGAAATGGAGTGCTACCTAGGGCTCCTGGCTGCCCAAACATTGCATCTGGTAGGAAGTGGTGCTCTCCATTGCTCAGTTGTCCATAAGAAGTTAGATAGGGCATGGCTGTGTCACCACCAGTAGACCAAGCAGCTTCTCCCAAAGAATAAGAGAAGCCAATAGAGGGGCTGTAGTAACTGGGTAAGTAGGAGTCTGACATGGCAGTATACGCATTATTCTGTGAAGGAATAAAAAGGCAAATAAATTAAAATTAAACAAAATTTCAAAGTCAGGACATTTCCCTCCTCTACTTATTTTAGCCATTACTATGAAAAAACAAATGAAACATTTCAGGTGGTCTGTTCCCATAAAGTCATCTGTATTTTTATATTGTATGGAATTGCTTAAACATTTAAAGTTAAACTGATACACAGACAGCTAAGTTAAATTTAGTCTTACGAGTCAGAAAAACAACAACTTGGCATTTCACCAACAGTGCAGTCTTACTCTAGAGGAGTACTAAAATCATTCTCTTTGGATTTAAAGGGAATTTTGGCAGAATGGAAAAGTGTTCAAAAGATTCCTGCTACTATAGCATACTGTAGTGGATCAAAAAAGAAAAGACAGACAAAAAACCCTCTAAAAATGCCATGAACTAATTCAAATACATGTACAGCCATTCCTCAAACATAAACTAAATCTTATTACATTTAGTTTAGCATCAGCCTCTTTTGGCAGTAAACCTGATAGAATCAGTAAATGACATTAAATTAAGTACAGTGGTTTCTACCAGATTTAAAACTACAAAAATGCTGCCATCTATATTTACTTCACTGTAAGGTGAAATGCACATTCAACTTTACGATCAGAGTGTTAATTCGGAAGACACTCTCTTATTTTCCAGGGGGAGAAAAATCATCCTAAATAACTAGAAACATGAATTTACATTCCAACTACATTAAAAAAGTTTACTCTGGAGCTGACAGTATCTTAACTTTTTATACATCCTATCATACATTAATCCTTCAAAGTACCAACTAATAAAAAGTTGGCCTCTTAAAAAAAAAGTTGGCTTCTACAGATGTAGATATAACTCAAGAGACATCAATGAATCCATTAACTCATCCACAGAAGTGATGCCCTGAAGAGTCTGGATGACTATGACTACTTTAAGCCCTAAGCTTGTATTACCAAGGCCAACAGTACTACTTAGCAACTAAACACAAGATTAAATTTTTCAGCTAACATAGTTCCCTGACCCCTCCCTTTTTTTAAAAAAAACGCACGTCTAACATACATCTTCACATTTTCTTAAAAATAGTTAACATCCTGAGAGACCCAAATAATTGCTTACATATAAAAAAAAAAAATCCCATGTATAATCAAGGGCTTAACCTGGATCTAATATGCCAACAGAAGGCATTTAAGTTGATTAAAAAGTAGGTAAATCTATAACTACCTTTGTAGATTATCAAGTTACCTTTCTTTCTCTCTCAACCTGTCTTTTCTCAGGCTTCTTTTTTAAAACAAAGTTATTTAAGCTTTGGCTTAATGGAGAAAGAAAACCAAATGCACTTATTATCAAAGCTTATGCCAAAATAGAGTGAATACCTCTATCTATACTGGCAGGCTCTCATACGCCCCTGAGCTAAAAAAAAATCTGAATTACACAATGTTTTACAAGAACTACCTAGAATTATGTTTCCAAATACACCCACTATCACTGTTATAATGATTATGTAAGCAAATTACTTCAATAGCAGGAATTTATTAATGGTTCATTCCTCTAGTTCCTCCTCCCTTTTGGTGGCCTAGTGGGTAAGGAGTTGTGCTGCCAATTCAAACTCTTGAGTGGTTCAAATCCACAGACTGCTCCAAGGGAGAAAGATGGGAACTCTACTCTCAAATGATTTATAGCTTCTGAAAACCTGCTGGACAGTCACTTATGAGTTAGTGAGGATTTTTTCATTAACTAGTAGTCTCCTGCAAAAACTTTTTTCCCCAATCACTTCCTTAGATGATTTTCTATACTTTCACTGAAGAAACCTTTACATCAGGGAAAAGTCTTAGGTAAGCACCAATTACAGACATGCAAGAATACGTCAAATTATGTAAAGTTATCAACTATGATAAACTTTTTAAAATTTCAATATCCTATAAACATAACTTTTTAAGATACAAAAACTTTCATCTGACTAGTCTGTGAAAAGTCTTTTCTTTTTTCCTAAATTCTGTAGCTCACAGAATCATGCTTTAACTGAGAAGCTTAAGCTATACAGTTTAACCATTCACTTCAAAAAGGAATAACCTGATCCAAAATAATTCTGGTACTGTAAAAACCAACTAACTAATGACCAAATGAAAGGAAGATAGTCCTGCAGTGATTACAGTCCAAGATATTTTAGACTACCATTTCTCATCACATTAATCTAATTTTCCTAAAGGCAAAGGTTTTTGACAGTGACAATTCAGACTTCCACTACTAGAGGCATCTTTTAGTTTTGCACTACTACATTCTCTGTAGGGTGCAGATCGAACAGGTGTTACTGACTTGACTGAACACTGAAAACTGTACCTCAAAGGAAAGTGTATTTAGTGTTACTTAAGCCATAGTTATTGTCAGTCACTTCATCTACATGTGAAAGCTGGACAATGAACTAAAGAAAACTAAAATACCAGTGCCTTTGAATGATGGTGCTGATAAAATGATCATCAACTGCCACAGGAAAAAACTCATTTGCCTAGCAAGTATTACAGGGGGGAGGGGAATATAGCCAGAATGCTCCTCAGAAGTGAACATGTTATCGGAAGTGACCAAATTCTGGAGAATATTATGCTTAATAAAAGGAATGGTCAGCAGGAGAAAAGATAATGATCCTCTGCAAGAAGGACTGACAACAAGGAGCTCAAACATAGCAATAATTAATTGTGAGGATAGCACAAAATGGAGCAGTGTTTCTTTTTGTTGTCTCAACCACTCAATGCCACCTAACAACACAGTGTTTGCTGACGACAGAAACAGGATCTTAACTGTCCTTAAGATATTTCTAATAACTGTTTTGTAACATATTCACGGATCATCCTCTGAAAGTTGGACTTGTTAAGACAGAGCAAAGAAAGATTACTAGCATACTACACGCTTTGATCAAACAATAGTAACTACTCACGGGTCTTGCCTGTGGACTCAAGTAAGGTTCAAAATCATCATCATTCAATCCATCCTTCTGATGCACAGATCCATTTTGTACTAAAGAGGAGGGGAATAAAATTGAGTGTCTCAAGACTACAGATACCCTTAGATTAATCAGATATATCCTGAGGAGGAGGGGGGAAATCTTATTAACAAAGCAAGCAAGTTGGAATTTCAGAGACATAGACAAGAGTGAAAGCTGACCAGAATGAGTCAGTGCAAATGCCCCCCCACCCCGCATCCAGAGGTAAGTGGACCTAAAAAGGTCATTTTTATTGGCTCCTCTAGATTTCCATCCCTTCTTGCTCCCCCTCCCCCATCACATGTGAGTACTTCCAGAGTGTGATCCACGAGGACGAAACACAAAGGCCTTCTAAGACCTACAGGAAACTAAGGACCTGGGACATTTCAAAGCCCAATCCACCCCCACCCTGAATGAATTACTCCTTGTTCACTAAAAAGCTGCTCGCCAGCTGCAAGCGCACGCCGAACGCGTCAAACACTTAAGTCCGAGACACCTGCGAGACAGGCGGCTTCTGAAAGGTCCTCTCCGGGGGCCGCGTCCCCGAGACCCCGCCCCCAAGCGCTCGGCTCCCCCCCGGCCCGTCCACCGGCGGAGCCGGCCTCACCTTTGTTTCCTTGACCTTTTGGTCTCTGCGGGCGAAGGAAATGTGGCCGAGCAGCAGGTTGTCCGAGGAAGACATGGAAAAGGAAAGACAAATTAAAGCTGGGCCCGAGAAGAACATAATGGAGCAAGGCTGGGGAGAGGCGTCAGGAATGGTGATGAGGGGGAGGCTGAAAACGGGAGGCGGGGGAAAGCGGCGGACCCGCGGGCCCGGGGAGAAAACGCGGGGGCCGCGGCAAAAACAACGCCAAGGGGCCGGGGTTTCGGGGAAGGGGAAGAAAACAAGGAAGGAAAAGGAGGCCCCGAGAGGCGAGGCGCGGCGGTGGGCGCGGGGGCCGGGGAGGAAGCGGGGCGAGCGGGCTCAGGGCGAGGCGCTGGGCGCGGCCGGCCTGAGAGGCCCGATACTCGGCCCACGAGAGGCGCCGCCTCGGCTCGGCCAGGGGCAGCGGGCCCGGGCCTAGTCGGGCTGCCTCCCGCCTCACACAATGGCCGAGGCATGAGGGCCCGGCCTGTACCTGCTCCAAGAGGCTGCTGGCCGACATGGCTCTCGGATCCTCACGGGTAGCAACGGTAGCGGGCTCTCCTCAGGGCTACGGTGGCGGCGGATGAGCCCCGGCGGCGGGAGCAGACGGAGCGGCGGCGGCTTTTGTCCCTGACACTCGGGGGCCTCGGCGGACGCAGCGGAGACACAGCGCGCGGCTCGGGCTCCGGCTCCGACTCGGCGACGCTCTAGCCGAGGCGCTCAACGCCCGTCTCTATGCCTTTACGCGCGTGCCCGCCCCTCGCAGGCTTAATAAGGACGCAGAACGCCAGAGGCGGACAGCGCGCGGCGCGAACGCTGACTCTCACATTCACTCACCCACGCGGAAGGGGCTTGGCGCGAAGCACGCCGGGAAGGAAGAGGCGGGGTTACGGCGCCCTCTGGTGGAGCGGAGGAACTGTGGCGGTGCGAGCACGGCTTCCCCGCACCCACCAGCTCGTGTTAGGGGCCTAGGAGGATGGGGCGACCTGGGTCACAGCACGAGGTTTTGACCCACACCTGAAGAGAGTAGCCTGAGTTTGAAAAAACTCACAAAAGCTTATTTTGAAGAGAAAGAGAGCAGTCTCCGAAGCCCGAGAGACTTAAATAAACCTACTTTCCAGCTGCAAATGACACCCCAGGTCCGTCTGGGAGAAAACATGGAAAAGGGGCACAGAGTCCTGAAGGAAACTTCTTAGGAGTCTTGTCCTTGGGGAGAGGTCCCCAAAGGGACTCGGGCACCCATTTCTCCTTACAGAAAGTCTCAGGCGACTATAACAAAGGATGCACTGAAGGGTAAAAACATAGACAAAAAAAAAAATCCAGTTCCCTCCAGGAGATTCTACCCTTAACACTGCAAGGAGAAGAATCTCCAATTCCTTTTTAAGGAAGTCACTGTCCTGCGTGATGGTCTTGTTAAAACTGTGCACTTTAATTCCAAGAAAAATAACGCTCCACATGTCTACACAAAATCTTACGTGCACTTCTAAGGAGTCTGCAGAACCTGTAAAGCTGTGGACCTCAAGAAAAGGAAGGAAGAGAATTAGTATTTGAACACCTGCTAGTCAAATATTTTATTAGATGCTTTCAAACAAGCTGAAGGCTTTCAACCACTGCAAAACAGCATCAGTCCCTCTCACTTTCTCTTTCCCTCCCTCCCTCCCTGTTTGTCTCTTACCCCTTCCCTTTGTTTTGTCTCTCCCTCCCTCTCTCTGTCTCTTTCTCTCCCTCCTTTACCCCCCTAATAAGGTTAAATAATATGCCCAAGGTCATGGGTCATTAAATAGCCAAATGCATCTGACCCTCAGAGGAACGAACATAAGGGGGTCCTTCCATCATGGTAGACACATTGAAAAACTAGAATACACAGGAGATCCAAAAGATGGTCAGAACATGTTTAATACAAAGCAAACTCAGTTGATGCAAGGATATTTGATTCTAGAATAGCTACCACCCAAATAATTTGCATACAGTAAAAACAGTTAAGTAACAGCCTAATACCCAGCCATTCTCTGGCTGCAGGGAAAACTGGTGGAGTAGTTGTTGTTGTTTGTTGTTAAGTGCCATTGAGTCACAGGAGACTCATAGCGACCCTATGAAGGAGAGTCCTCAACACTTGGGTGTCTTTCATACTCTCTTCAGGTTCATAGTGTTTCTGGAGGCAAGTGTATGCCACTCCTATTTCCAAGCTTGTTTTAATCGGGGAGCTCCACCCCACTCTGTCCACATTGGGTAACCAACCATTAACGCATTTGACACACCAGTGTCACAGTGTTCAGCCCCACAGCAACCACAAGTTACCACTGTATGGCAACTTGTACACCAGGGCTATACGAGTAGTAGTAAAATAAATAATAGCAATGTCTTGGGGTTTATATCACAGTTTTCATGAACGGCTGAAACCATTTTTTATACCAATAATCATAGTTGGAAAAAGTAAAGGGTACCCACCATGATAGCTTTTTCATGAAGGCAATAAAATGTCATGTCTCTGAGCATAGATCTGACCTGAGAACAAAAGAAACCCAATAATGTTTTCCACGAATATTCATAAAGTTTTCTCCAACGAATTCTTTCAGAAGTGGAAATCCTGTCCTGCTTCCTAGTCTTAGGCTGAACGTGTCACTGGAACGTGTTGAAAATTGATGACTGTACTAACATTTGAAATACTGGTAATATTGCTTTGAGCATTACACAGCAACAATGAACAAGCCACTGCAATGGCAAACTGATAGATGGATCTTATTGTTATTATTAGGTGTTATTCTGGGGTAATCGGGATGGATGTGTCAGAGGCAGTGCGGTTGGCACAGGATAGAGCAGGGTTTAGAGCTGTTGTGCATAGGGTCGCTATGAGCCACAAACGACTCGACAGCACATAACAACAACAACGAGTGCCATATAGTGGGTTCCAACTCAAAATCACCTCTCTGTACAGTAGAACAAAACCCCATCTGTTTTGAGCCATCTACAATCTTTACCACGTTTGAGTACATTGTTACAGCCACCTATCCCATTGAGGGTCTTCCCAATTTTCATTCATCATATACTTTACCAGCACCATATCTTTCTCCAGAGACTGATTCTCAGGGACTAATAACATATCCAAGACATGTAAAACAAAGTATCTTCATCCTCACTTCCAATGAGCATTTTGGCTGTACTTTTTCAAAGATAGATTTATTCCTTTTTCAAACAGTCCATGGCATATTCAATATTCTTTTCCAACATCATAATTCAAAGACATCAATTCTGTTATTAGGTGCCTTGTGTTGAGTACAACTCAGCAATACTATGAATTCTTATCTGTGCCATCCTTATCATCTCTAGCACACTAGAACCACTGTTGAAGTCACCATGTCAATCCATCCCATTAGGAGTCTTCCTTTCCTTCACTGACCCTACATCTTTTCCAAGAAATAGCCTCACATGTCCAAAATATGAGAGACAAAGCTTCATCATCTTTGCCTCCAAGGAGCACTCTTGCTCCACTTTTCCCAAGATATATTTGTTTGTTCTTTTGACCATCCATGGGGTATCCAATACTCTTCTCCAACACCACAATTCAAAAGCATCAATTCTTCATCATCCTTATTCATTCATTGTCCAGCTCTCTGATATGTACCAGGAGACTGAGAAGACTGTGGTCTGAATCAGGCACATCTGAATCTTCAAACTTACATCATTGTTCATTTAATATTTTAGAGAGGTCTCTTAGAGTAGACTTGCCCAATGCAATACATATGCTGATTTCCTGAATGCTCTTCTTTATTCTCTGGCCTGATTTCACATGCATGTGAGGCAGCTGAAAATACCGTAATTTGAGTCAGTGCTAACTCAAGAGTGGCATCCACTTCCTAAACCACATGCCTCCAGAAACTCTATGAACTTTGATAAATGTTGAAGTTACAGAGGGGCTTCAGGCCTTTTGTTCATAGGGCCACTATCAGTCATGCTTGACTCGAAGGCAATCAACAACAAATACATATATATTTTAAGTAGATAGATCTTTAGCAGCAGATTTTTACCCAGTTCAATACATCATTTGATTTCTTGACTGCTACTTCTTTGGGCATTAATTGTTATCCAAGTGATGTCCTTGACACTTTCAATCGTTTCTTTTTACCATGATGTTGCTTATTGGTCCAGTTGTGAGGATTTTTGTTTCTTTGTTCTGAGGTGCAATCCATACAAGTCTTTGATCTTCATCAGTAAGGGCTGCAAATCTGTTGGCTTTCTGCCATCTGCATATCACAGGTTGTTAATGAGTCATCTTACAGTCCTAGTGCCACATTTTTCTCCCCCCCACCCCAACATTCTTTTTTATATAGTCCAGCTTCTCAAAGAAATTGTTTGCTGAGCAAACAGACTGAGTAACTATAGGGAAAGGTTACAACCTTGACCACACCTTTCCTGACTCTAACGCATATCCTTTTGTTCTGTTCAAATGACTGCCTGTTTGCGTATATAAAGTTTCCTCATGAACACAATTAGAGGTTCTGGAATTCTCGTGCTTTGCAGGGTTTTCCATAATCTGTTATGATCCATATAGTCAAATGCCTTTGCATAGTCACTAAAACAGAGGTAAACTCTTTTGGTACTTTCTGCTCTCAGCCAAGAGCCATCGCACATCAGCATTGATATCCCTCATTCCACATCCTCTTCTAAATCCAACTTCAATTTCTGGAATTTCCTTGTCAATGTAAGAATGGAAGTGTTTGGGGATGGTGGTGTTTGGTTTGTTTTTTTTTCTTTTTGCTTTGCTACAACAACCAGTTTTGGGATTTTTTTATTATACTAGTTTATTTTAAAATTCTAATATATTGTTTTCCAGAACAGATTCTTCCCATTTCCCTCTCCCTCCCCACCCATCAAACTGTACAATTCCATGATTAATCTCCCCTCCTGCACATCCTCATCCCTCCGTTTTAAATGATCTTTAGCAAATTTTAAGTTTAATGTTAATGATTGTTCAATAACCTAAACCAGGTTAGCTGCCTATTCAAAAAACTTACTATTATCCTTTTTTTGTAAAATAGTCAGTTAATCCTAAAATTTAAATCTATATATAAACTAGAAACAACTGCCTACAGTTACCCTGAAAGGCAGTATGGTACTATAAAAGAAGGATTACAGTCAGCCATTAGAAAAATAGAAAAGCAGGCATTATTCTCCCATAAACAAAGTTCTGAGTTCTGGTAGGGGCAAAGAAGAAGGGAATGGTAATGGAAAGTCAAGGATGAAGTGGGAATAGTGCTATTACATTAGGAGAATTCCAGTAAGTGTTATGTTAAAAAAAAAAGTGTATAAATTTTTGAATGGAAACTAATTTACTACGTAATTTTTTTTTATTCAGGACTACAACCATTAACATGGATTGCATCACAACTTTTTAAAAAATCCTCACAATTTGACCAATAGGCAACATCACAATACATGAAAAGATTGAAGTCTGCAGATTCATTTTACCAACTATGGATGTAGTATCATATATTTATGGTAACAGCAGTCAGGAAATGTAAAGACTTGTTGTACTGGGAATATTTGCTGTCAAGGACTTCTCTAAATTGCTAAAGAGCAAAGAAAAGCTTAAAGACATCATTAAAGGTCATGGTCAAGACATCATTAAAGGTCATGGTCTTTACAATTACTACACATGCATCTGAAAGCTCAATAACTAATAAAGAAGATCAAAGAATTGTGACGTTGGGGAAGAGTAATGAGTTATTCCACAGATTGCCAAAAGAACAAATAAGTCTATCTTGATGTCACCTACCAATGACAATAAAAAGAATGACATATTGTACATTTCTCCTTATTTGTAACCCCATTAAAGAGTGGTAGTCAAAATTCCTTCCTTATGATATCTTACTTCTGCATGAATTTTTATTCATTCTTTTGTGATTAACTGATGTTCTCAGGAGCTCCCAGCGAATATGCAAATACCTTTAGGGAAAAGATCAGTTCTTTTTTTATATATAGTTATGGGTCATATTTTTTTTATTTCTTAACCTAATATTTTCATTTTTTATTGACATTGGACATTGTGATGTTTTATGAAAAAGATCAGTTCTAAAGCTGCATTAATTTACTTGATTGGCTTTAAAAGGACCCTTCAGAACTCAAACACACAAGATTAATGAATTTTATCACTGGAGAAAGAGGATGGATGAAGTGTAGGGTCTCATTAAGGAAATAGACTCCTAATAGTGTATGAGGCAAGGATGATGAGGCTTTGCCTCACATACTTAAAACATTGCTAAGTGCTGTTCCTTGGAGAGGGACATGATGCTTGGAAGGGTGAAGGGTTGGCAAAGGAGGGAAAGACCCTCAACCAGGTAAATTGACATGATGACTGCTGCAATGGACTCTAGTGTGTTAATGAATGTGAAGATGGCACAAGATAGGATGGGTTTCAGGTCACTGTGAGTCGTACTCTACTTGATGGCACCTAACAATAACAACAACAGTATAGGATGAGAATTAGATTTTAGTTTCAACTCTGCCACTAGATGGGTGGAGTATTCTAGTTCTCTTTGGCATGTCCTTACTGTTACTGCATTGTTATTATTGTTAGGTGCCAAGAAATTGAGTATGACTCATAGCAACCATATGAACAACAAATCTGAACTCTGACCTATGATGTGCCATCCTAACAGTGTCTTACATACTTGAGCCCGTTACTGCAGTCACTGTGTCAATCCATCTAGTTAAAGGACTTCCTCTCATTTGCCATCCCTCCACCTCTCCAAGCATGATGTCGCTCTCCAAGGAATAGCCTTTCCTAGCAACATGCCCAGAGTATGTGAATTGAAGCTTTATCACCTTTGCCTCCAAGGTGCACTCTGGTTGCACCTTCTCCAAGACATGCTTGCTCTTTTGGCAGTCTATATTTAGAACTCCCCTAACACCACAAGCCATCAATTCTTCTGTTTACTGAGGGCTGGATAATATGTTAATTGCTGGGGAATCTTAAAAACAGATCACTTTCCCCTGAAATTTATAGACTTGTCAGGGAAACTGGCAGTGAATAGTCACTCAAATAAGCATTAATTACAGTAGTGAAAAGTATAATAAGAAAGTGCAGATAGACCTCATATAGTTACAGGTCCAAGAAAGTGAGCCTTGGGAACATAAATTTCTGCACAAAATAACCAGAGATTGCCCAATTCAGAGGGGAAGATAATCAAGGTAACAATATGTGTTAAAAAAGCCCTAGGGGAGGAAAGAGCTTGGTACTAATGAGGATTTGAAAAAAACCGCTAGCATGACTGGTGCATAATGAGAGACACAGTGGCACTGAAAACTTAGAGCAAAAGCAAGGACTGACATACTCGAGCCCACTGTTGTAGTCACTGTGTCACTGCAGGCGTTAGTCTCAATAATCAGCTAATAATGGGTTAAATAAAATAGGAACAAAGCATGCTCAAGTTTATGTTTAAGATGGTTGCAGTGTGAGAACTACGTTTAAGAATTCTGGAAGAGAGTCAATTAGCAGTTACAAAGTATATTGACAGAACTTGAGGCACAAGACAATGATGAAGGAACGCAAGCAGAAATCTGTACACCGAAGATCTTTGCAGCACTTTACCAAACAGTCAAAACTTGAAAGCCGGTTTTCCCCAGTTGTTGCGAGTTGTGCTCAAGCAGAGACGCGAGTGTATTCAAGATTCTGCTTCACCCTTAAACCACCGTGGCTGAGGAAGACACAGCTGCTGGAGGTAAATCGTTGAGTGTCTTCAAGGGGCAACCGATCTATAGCTGACCCTCCAGCAGGTTTACAGAGGCAGTAAATTGCAAGGGAGGAGACTGCCCATCTTTTTTCCCCCAGAGCAGCTGGTGGATTTGAACTGGGTCCCTTCAGGATTGCATTGCAGCTTCTTGCCACTAGGCCAGCAGAGCTGGAGGTGTAATAGATGTTAATACCGCTTTATAAGAGGTGCTAAAGCCTGCCTTTACCCACAATGGCCTAGCCGTGGAATTGGCCAAGCTGCCAAAGCCTTAGATAAGTGCCAAGCCCACCTTTGTGTGCTTGCCTCCCACCGTGATGAGCCTATGTCCAGTTAGCAGAAACCCTTTATGCTGGACACCAAAGCAACCTGCTTAGGTTGACTACAACATGAAGCTAGGGGGGGTGGAGAGGCCTCTACAAAATTGTCCCAGAAGGAAAGTCCCACAAAGTGGTTGGTGTAGTCATCAAGGACTACAACGAAGAACCTCGGGCCAAGAATATCACCAGAGAATACTTCAAATGCAAGAAATCAGCAAAAACCTGGCATATTGAGGAAAACGGAACCGAGAAACAAACGAAGATTTATATGCAGAGGTTTGTAACAGCATTATTCACAATCGCAAGAACATGGAAACAGCACAAATGTCCATCAACAAATGAATGGATTAAAGGGAGCTCTGATGGGCTAGTGGCAAGAAGCTGCACTGAAATCCCGAAGGCACGAGGATAGAATCCACCAGATGCTCTGCTGGAGAAGGAGGGGCACTCTTCTCTTGTACTAGTCGGATCTGATTCAATGGTACACAACAACAATAACAACAAAAAAGCAAAAAAAAAAACAAAAAAAGAATTGATTGAGAAATTGTGGTGCATGCACACAAGGGAATACTGTGCAGCATTCAGGAGCAACAATTTCGAAATACTGTGTAATATGGCTGGAGAGCATTATGCTGAGTGAATTCACTCAGTCTTTAAGGACAAATACTGCATAAACCATTATTGTAAAAATAGTTAAGTAGCAAGATATGCACAAAAGTCCACAGGAGGAAGGGGAGGGACCCAAAGGGGAGACGCAGGGTCTGAAGATGACGAAGGAGGGAAGGGTAATAACGGAGTTACAGAGTTTGGCTGGCAGAAGGAAGGAGTGAAAGAATTAGAAAAGATCCTGTGGGAATCTGAAAAGACTGGGTCATAGTGGAGATAGATCAATGGTGATTGATTTTATAAAACATAATGTGTGGGAATAATAATATGAAAAACCATGTGAATGAGGGAACATGTGAAATATGTGTATGAATTAAACACAATGCATACAAATTCTGTATGTAAATAGTTGTTGTTTTCAATAATTTGCTATGCATCTGAGAGATGGACAATGATGAAGGATGACAGAAGAAGAATTGAGGCATTTGAGCTGTAGTGTTGGAGAATAGAAGTGAATATTCCATGAATAGAACGAACAGGTCTGTCTTGGAGAAAATACAGTCAGAGGGCTCCTTAGAGGCAAATATGATAAAGCATTATCTCACATACTTTGGACAGATGAGTTGATACAGTGACTGCAGCAATAGGCTTCCATATGCAAAAAATTATGTGATTGTACAGGATAGGACTTGCTGCCCTTTCATAGGGTCACTATGAGTTATACACAACTCAAAGGTATCTAACATTAACAAGTGTGGAATGTTATGGATCCTATGTTTCCCTTACCAAAATATGTATTGCAAACCCCAACCTCTGTGGCTATGGTTTTAATACAATTTGGGAATGACTTGTCTTTGTTAGGGAGCTCTGATAGCCTAGTGGCTAAAGTGTTGAGATGCCAACCCAAAGGCAGGCAGTTTGAATTCACCAGCTACCATGAGGAAGAAAGATCAGTAATCTCCGGAAATTTATAGCCTCCTAAAACCCAATTAAAAGTCAGTTATGAGCTGGTTCCAACTGCATGGCAGTGAGTTTGATGAGGGTTTCTTTTGTCTTGTTATGTTTATGAGACAGGAGTAGTGTAGGGTGTATTGGTATAGCACTGGTCTGTGTGTTGCTGTACAGAGGTAACTCGTGGTTGCTGTGACGCTGAAGACTGTGACAGTGATGTGCCAATCGTGGTAATGGGTACCCATGGTGGACAGTGTTGGCTGGAGCTTCCAAACTAAATCAAGCCTGGAAGCAGGAGCGGCATCCACTTCCGAAATGGCTTGCCTCCGGAAACTCTATGTACGAACAGTGCTCAGGCCGTTCATTCATAGGATCGCTATGAGTCCTCTACAACTCGACGGCATCAAACAACAACAACAACATTTTGAGATATAAGCAAAAGAGAAACAGAGATGGAGGGAGAGAGGTACCAAGCCACAGGAAGATTACCTAGAAGCAATAGTGAAAAGAAAACAACAAAGATCTCCCTCCAGAACTGATTGAGAGAGAAATGCTTTTCCTAGTGTGGACTCTCCCCAGATTTGGTCTTGTAGCCTTGTAAACTGTGAGAAAATAAATTTCTGTTTGTTAAAGCCCAGATAGATAGATAGATAGATAGATAGATAGATAGATAGATAATCTACCGATAGATGAATGGATAAACAAAATATGGTATATACACACAATGGAATAATCTCTCAATTATAAAGAGCAATCTGTCTTGAGACGTACCACAACATGGATGACCTTAATTATGCTGAACAAAGAAAATCAGTTGCCAAAAGACAAATAAATGATCTCAGTTACACGAAGTAAGCAAACACATAGAAGCAAAGATAATTAGTAATGACTACTGATGGGAGGAAGAGAGGGAAGAAGTAAATTCTGCTTAGGAGGCATGGATTTAATGTTAATGATGTTGTTAGGAGTCATCCAGTTGGCTACAACTCATGTTGTTGTTGTTATGTGCTGTTGAGTCGTTTGCGACTCATAGTGACCCTATGTACAACAGCCCTAAACCCTGCTCCATCCTGTGCCAATCTCATTGCCTCCGACACACCAATCCCGATTACCCCAGTCACTGAATCAATCCACCTCATAGAGGGTCTTCCCCTCCTGCGCTGTCCCTCCACTCTGCCCAGC
>NW_006399902.1:88657-89397 GCF_000299155.1 Elephantulus edwardii | reverse complement strand
CACAGGATAGAGCAGGGTTTAGGGCTGTTGTACATAGGGTCGCTATGAGTCGCAAATGACTCGATGGCACATAACAACAACAACAACAACAACAATGACAAGAATACCCATTCATATATCCCTTTTAAACAGATCTCTCCTTCATCTGTTTCAATGCAACATGTATCATTTCTTCCCTCCTTTTCTGTCTTCCCTCAACCTTGATGTCAGTCGGATTTTACAACAGTGACCCTATGCGATATTTGTCCTTTTGTGACTGAGAGTTTTCACTCAGCATAATGTCCTCCAGGGTCATCCATTTTGCATAATATTTCATGAATTCCTTGTCTTTCAATGCTGCATAGTATTCCATTGCGTGAATATACCAGAGCTCCTCTATCCGTTCATTTGTTGATGGGCACTTGGGCTGTTTCTAGCTCTTTGCTAATACAAACAAAGCCACAATAAACATGGGTGTGCATATATCTACTTGGGTGACAGTTAATGGTTTCTTTAGAGTCGGATTTGAATCTTAGAAGGTCCCATCACCTATTTTATCCTCTCCCGGTTGTAGATTTTTCAGTATGCTTGAAAGACTGTTTATGTTGTGGATTAGGGTATCTAGAGTTCTTCCAAGCTTTTCTTTAATGAAATTTATTGTTGTTGTTTGTTGTTATGTGCCGTCGAGTTGCTTGCGACTCATAGCGACCCTATGTACAACAGCCCTAAACTCTGCTCTGTCCTGTGCCAGTCGCACTGTC
>NW_006399902.1:74891-87720 GCF_000299155.1 Elephantulus edwardii | reverse complement strand
AAGATCCATCTAACATCAGCTACAATATCCCTAGTACCACGACCCCTTCTAAACTCAGGCTGGATTTCTGGCAGTTCTCTGTTGATGTGCTGATCCAGTCGTTTTTGGATAATCTTCAGTAAAATTTATAGTCCTCGGTTTTAATCCTAGGTCCATAATCCACTTTGAGTTGGTTTTTGTGTATGGAGTGAGGTATAGCCTAACTTGAGTTTTCTGCAGATGGTTTTCCAATTTTGCCAACATGATTTTTTAAAAAGGCTGCCATTTCCCCACTTAACTGATTTCATCTCCTTGTCTAAAATCAGTTGACCATAGGTAAATGGGCTGATTTCTGGATTCTCAATTCTATTGCATTGATCTATGTGTCTGTCATTGTACCAGTACCATGCTGTCTTGACCACCATGGCAGTGTAGTAGAATTTGAAATCAGGGAGTGAGATCCTCCTACCTTGTTCCTCTTTTTTAAGGAGTGCTTTGCTTATTCGGGGCCTCTTTCCATTCCAGATGAAACTGGAGATTGCCTTTTCCATCTTGTTGAAAAATGGGATTGGTATTTGTATTGAGATTGCATTGAACGTGTAAATTATCTTTGGTAGTATTGTAATTTTCACAGTATTGAGTCTTCTTATCCATGAGCAAAGAATAGTCTTACATTTCTCCAGGTCTCTTTTTGTTTCTTGTAGTAACGTTTTGTAGTTTTCTTTGAATAGATTTAGAATAGTGTTTCTGGTTATATTTACTCCCAAGTATTTAATCGTGTGATTATCTATTGTGAAGGGTATTGTTTCTCTTAGCTCCAGCTCTGTATTCTTTTTGTCACTGTAGAGAAATCCAACTGATTTTTGTATGTTGATTTTTTTTTCGGTATGCTGATTTTGTATCCTGCCACTTTGTTCAATTGGTCAATTATGTCCAGTAGTTTTCTTGCTGAATCTCTAGGGTTTTCTAAGTACACTATCATATCATCTGCATATAGAAATAACTTTACCTCTCTTTGCCAATTTGGATACCTCTTTTTTCCTTCTCTTGTCTGATTGCTATTGCTAAGACTTCCAATACAATATTGAATAAGACAGGTGATAGTGAGCATCCTTGCCTAATTTCTAGAACTTTCTCAAATATTTCCAACCTTCTGAGCAGTAGGCCTCATCACCCAAGTTGTTTCCTTATCACAGCAGGAATAAAAGAGATTGGCTGTGAGAAATGTATTATATGCTTCACTTAACTCGCAGTGAAAGTACCAATTTAAAAAAAATTTGTGTGGCTTACAATAGGTTAAAAACTTGCCTCTCCAGTCTTACTTATTTTTCAAGCCTTATCACCTATGAACCTTTACGGGCTTCATGGTCTCTACTCTTTGTCATTGTGGTGATTCCAACTCATGAAGACCCCAAGAATATCAGAGCAGAATTGTGTTCTGTAAGAAAAAGCTGGGTAATACTTCCTTTGCAATTAACTCCTCTGAAAACCCTCTGAAGGCTCAGCTATTGATGGGTTCTAACTCTATGATATGTAATAACATGGTTTTCAATGGCTGATATTTTTGAGGTTTTGGTTGTCAGGTTTTCATTTTAAGGCACTGCCATCTTTCCACTGTGTTTCTGAGGTTATGAGTCTCCCATCTTTCTTCTGCAGAGCCACTGGTGGATTTGAACTACCAGAGATGGATGACCTATCAGTTAGAAGCATAACCCTATGAATACGATATCAGATCTACCTATATGTTTGCAATGACTCCAAACTTTTGGTTAGCAGCTGAGAATATTAACCATCTGCACCACTTAAGGGCTTCTTCGTGTTCTAGAGTAACAGTGAACTTCTCCCCAGATACACATTTTTTTAAAAAGCAAAAAGCCCATGCTTTTGTTTGGAGATTCTAGCAGGGTGAAGTGTAGCTACCCTTGACCAAAGGATTGTCTCCTTTCTATTATGGATAGTGTTAAGCTTCAGATTTAGGAGAGAAAGGAAAGAGAGAGAAAGGAGAGAGAGAGAGAGAGAGAGAGAGAGAGAGAGAGAGAGAGAGAGAGAATATGAATGCTAGCTCTTAAAATCATCTTTATTAGGGGGCTCCTCTGCAAGGTTCCTCATTCTGAAGATGCAGAAGGAGAAAGTTGCACTTTTGAGCATATCAGGGAGGGTTTTTATAACAATGTCTTCAGGGAGAGAAGAGAGGGTAATTCCATTGTGATTTATGGTTCATTTGTTAGTTCTACCAAGTGGATGGGGCTGTTCACTCTTCTTGTTGACATGTGTATTCTTTGAATTCTTCATCCTCCCCCTTGGCCCCTGTCCAGACCTAACATCCCAGCCTCTTTAGTGATAAAAAAGGGTGATGCATCTTTATTCTAGCTATTTCCTGCTGATCAGGGGCTCAGATCTGTGACTCAGAGGCCAGAGTCAATTTTCCCAAGATTGGTAGCCAGAGGGGCATATGGACATAACAGCAGCTGGTTCACCATTAAGTTGGTCATTTATTTTATCCTGTGAAGTAAGACTTTAAAAAGGCAGGGAGCTATTATAACAATATGCTTATGATTACTATTGGTCCCAGAAAAGGAAGAGTTTAGTCTAGAAATGGGGCTTTGAGCCACTTGGGGAGGAGGCTTGTAGGGTTTTGTCTGTTTGTGTTTTTTTTAACACTTCAGCTAATTTTGTTAATTTAGAGACATATTCTTCTAATAGTCCTGATTCATTTATACAGTAACAACATTCCTCTTTCAGGAATAAGTAGGTGCCTCCTTTCTTGGCAGCCAGGAAATCTAGAGTTTTTTTTTTACTTTAGAGAGCAACCTGCGCCAGCAATGTCAACTGACATTGGAGGGAGGCTAGGAAAGTCGATGTTGTTTCCAGGGCTAAATGCAAGTGGTCTCCAAAGTCCAGGGCAGAAATAATGCTATAGCCGAGAGCTCCCCCTGCTTGCCAGCCCTCAAGCAACAACAGCAGAGGCTAGACTGAGTCTAACTATGACTGGAAAAATGTTGCTTTTTTTTGTTCAGAAAGTGGGAAGGAGCCAAGTTAATTCGGATTCACTATACAAGATGAGCTAAAGTATGACTGTTACAGAGAAACAGGGCCCACTTATGGTGAAATTTATGCATCTGTGTAGGGTCTCATTGCACCAAAAGTGTTGTCCTGGTTCAGCTACAGTGTGCTTGTTTATGTTAACATTGTGCATTTAGTTCCTGTGTTCCATTGCAGAGGGTGCAAATGAGGAAATTATGCAGCAGATCTGAGAGGGCTTAGTCTTCTTAACAGACTCTGGTTCCCAGAGAAGGATGTGTCTCAGAATGGTGGAGCACTCAGTTTGACCTGATGGAATGGCTTGAGGTGTTTGGGTGGAGTGTGTTGTCTAGAGAAATTGATCATACTGCTGCTAGCAAAGGTCATTGTAAAAAGGCACACAAGAAACAATGGGAAAGGTTGGTCACCATCTGACTTTGGTTAAGGAATAATAAGGTGTTTTGGAAATTTTGGATCCAGGTTGGTGGCTGCATAGTTTGTGGCCCTCTCAAGTCTTGTTCTATCATTGTTTGGTCAGTTTAGAGAATGTCACTGGAGACCTGTACTTGGGTGTTGGAATCTAGAGCGTATTCTCTGCTTATGTGTATTGTGCTAGAGGGTAAGGAACTATATCCAGTAGGATCTAGTTTTCCTTTAACCCAGCCTGCCACCTGGCATTCCAGGGGCCTGAGATATGAAGGTAGAAGTTTCTCTTTTCAATATAAAAACTTTGGTATTATAAACATCATGGATCTTGCATGACTAATATGGGAAACTCCCATATGTCTCTGGCCACTGCTGATAGTTTGAGTGGGCTTGGTCATATAGGAAGCAAGCAAAGGGCCATCGATTGGATGGAACTGCCTTAGTGATATTGAAATGTTGATTGTTGCTTGGAATCCCTGTCAAGAGCGGTCTGCTGGGCCAATGAGGTGTGTAGTTGGAGTAAACTGCTGCGTGGAAGTTTCTCTTACTTTAACTTCCATATGTAGGAATTAATTACCTAGGGCTTAAGTGCTGAGTGAAGTGAAGAGTAGTGAGACCTACCATCTGAGAAGTGTATAAAACTCGCTCGGTGAGAGGATTATGTTTAACTTGGGAAAGATGGTGCCAATGGGGGTTACCATGACCTTAACCACTGTGGGGGTGGTCAGGATGACTGTATAAGGTCCACCTTAGCATGGCTGAAGAGGTTTGGGTACATGCCATTTGATGAGGATGGCGTCTCCTGGGACGATTCCAGCTGTCTGGTCTAGACTTTCAGGCAAGGATCTGGAAATGCAGCAGTCTGTGTGTTCCCAGAGTAATTGTCTGAGAAGGAAGAGATAAGGAAGGTATGGTGCTAAAAGAGGGAATTCAGTGGGTAGGTTATGGTTGAGCAGGTTGTACATCAACAGCATCATCAAATTTATAGTTGGCTATACATCATCTCAAAAGGGTGATGAACAAGCTGTTGCTCGGATATGGGCTAAGGCAATAAGAAGTAAGTCAACTTTAGACCTGCATAACTTGACAGTCAGTTTAGTAAGGTGAGACTTAATGAGTCCTTTCATGTGCTCTACTTTACCTGAAGACTGGGGGCAATATGGTATGTACAGCTTCCAGCATATACCTAAACTAGAGAATACCTGCTGAGTGACTTTGGAGATGAATCTAGGACCATTGTCTGTCTATATAAAAGTAGGGACACCAAACCTGGGGATAATATGTTGGAGCAGGCCCTCAGCAACCTCATCTGCTGTTTCTCGCCAGGTGGGGAAGTCTTCAACTCATCCGAACAAGTTATCTACCATAGTTAGGAGATATTTATATTTCTTGTGGGTCAGCAGATGGGTCAAATCAATCTGCCAATCTTGTCCAGATATGTGGTCTTGGATTGATGGGGTGAGATGTGCCAGATGTTCCCCTGAGTATTTACTAGTTTATAAGTAAGGCTTCTGTCCTGCACTGACTCAATGTTTTAAGTCAGGGAAGTGGAATGAAACAAAGGTTGGAGGAATTTTAAAAGAGCTTTGGTTCCTGTATGTAGGGGCTAATACACCAGTATTACAATATCTGTTTCTTGTTCTTGAGGCAAAGCTGCTTTGCCGTTTACGATGATCAATCCACTGGGAGTTAGGCAACCTCCATTTTGGAGGAGAGACTGTTTTCCTTAATAGTGTATTTTGGATGGCGATTTGGAATGGTGAAAAACAGGATGGGATGGTCTGTTGTAATGGTGGTGGTTGCAAGGCTAAAGTTTTTGCTTTGTTGTTTCCCTTGGTGATAAGGGAAGAATGGGACTGATATCCTTTGCAGTGAATTATAGATACCTGCTTAGGCAGTTGAAGAGCTTTTAACAGGAGAATAATCAGCTTGCTGTCGACTATAGGTGAGCCTTTTATTGTTACAAAGCCTAACTCATGCCAGATAGCAGCATGGCAATGAGCAATTAAAAAGGCATATTTAGAATCTGTGCAAATGTTGACAGTCAGACATCTGGCTAGATGTAGGGCTCTTGTTAGGACTATAAGCTCATCTTTTTGTGAAGTCATGCCCTTGGGAAGTTTTGCAACTTCCCACACTTTGCTTATGGAGACTACAACATAGGCTGCCTGGCAGTAACCTTCAGAATTCATACAAGAGCTTCCTTCTACAAACAGAGAATGATCTGGATTTGGGATGGGTTGGTCATATAGAGAGGGCAGTAAAGAGCCCATAGGATGGCTGGATTAAGGGACAGTGATTAAGAGAGAGAAATATCAGGGTTTTTTTGAGGAAGGGTAGATGGAGTTCAGCTCTTTTAACTGGTAGGATCGGGGTATTACATGGAGAATTTGTGGGGATAAGAAGCTTATTGGAAAGTAAGCAAGTAATAATGGGTTTCAAGCTCTTGCAGTGTTGTATGGAGATAGGGAATTGGGGTCTAATGGGAAAAGAGGAGGGGTCCTTCAGAGTGACAAGAACAGGTTGGTGGTGAGAGGCTCTAGATGGGATGGAAATATCCTATACAACAGAGTTGACAACATTTGGTGGTAGAGGTAATCTAGGAGGGGGCTCAGAAGGAAGGAGTGTCAAGAGGGATAAAATTAAAGGCTAATCAAGTGAACTAGGTTAGCTTGACTCCCAGTGAAACATAGCCCAAAGTTTAGGCAGGAAGTCCTTGCCTAGCAGCAGAGTTAGGCATGTAGGGATAATTAGAAAGAAATGAGTGAGTACTCATTTGTTGAGGGTAATGATGAGAGGTTGAGTGGTAAGAGGCTTGGAGGGAAGGCCATTAATCCTCATTACTGAGACCTGGCAAGGGAAAGCAGGGCCTGAGAAGGAAGGGAGTACTGAAAATGTAGCCCCTGTGTCAACCAGAAAGGAAACTGGATAACCTGCTACTGAAAGAGTTACCCTGGGCTCAGCAGGGTGATAGGGGTTGTCGAGTTTGGGCATCTTTAATCTTCCGTGGCTAGGCCCAGGAGGTCAGCCAGGATGGGAACTGGGTCCAGTGGAGGGGTTGTCCTACCATGGCTAGGAGCCAAAGGGCAGCCAGCCTTACAATGACTCAGTGGAGAGCCAGGCCGTGTTGGAGGGCAAGGGTTAGGGCAGTGACCAGTCCAATGGCCCTCTTTGCCACACTTGAAGCATGCACCAGGAGGTAACTGGCTCTTTAAATGAGTAGTAGTTTTCTGATCCTTCACTGGTGCTGGCCACAAGGCAGACCTGGACTTGCAGATTCACTTTCTGTTGGGCACAAGTCTCCCTATCGGCTTCTGCTTGTTCCTCTCAAGCACTGAAAACTTTAAAGGCCATGTTTACCAGGTCTTGAGGGTGTTTGGGGACCATCCTCAGCCTTGAGTTTCTTTTTTATGTCAGAGGTTGATTGGGTGATAAAATGAGTAACTAGGACAGTGGAAAAGTGAGGTGGTTAAGGAAAACAGCTGGGTTCTCATCTCTTGTTTAGCTTATCTCCCTGAGTTTGTAAAATTTCACTGCCTTCTGAGAGATAGCATGTAGGCTGGCTAATAGGCACTGAATCACAGTCATGTCTGGCTCAACCTTCCTTTCCTGCAGAGGTATCAACCTGCTATGTCCAACCCAGCTCTTGCCAGGGGACAGCATGGGGGCCAACTGGCATGGAGCCATCTGTTAAATATACTTGGTCTGCATGTTTCTGGGTGGCAGTGAGAGTTTATCTGGTATCTTTGGAAAATGAGCCTAGATGTTTTTTTTTTATTTGGGAGAGATTGGTAAGGGAGAAAGGCTCATGAACACAAATGGGACTTTCAGTGCCTGCTGTTTCCTGGAGGGGACAGAGGCAGGACTTGGTCTGATGGGACTGGGTGTGGCTAGCAACAGGAGAGGTGGGGATAGGAGTGGGAGTGGCCAAATCTGCATTGGTTGGAGTAGAAGGAGGTGGAGCAGATAGAAGACAAAGGGGAAACTTAATCTGGTGGGAATGCGTGGTGGGTTCCAGTGGGGAGGAGGTTGGGTTCTGTGAAGGGGTAATGGAAAGGGGATGATTTGGTACTGGGGGACGTAAGGGGTTTGGGCTAAGAGAACCTGCACAGATTGAACCTGCATTGGCTTTACAGAAAGAGAGAGATGGGAACGAAAGAAAAAGAAAGATTCTCTAAGTCTGCCGGGAGAAATTGTCAAGATCTCGAAGGGTATTGAAATTAAAAAGTCCCATTCTCAGGCTATCAAGAGTTGTTATCTAACGGATATCATGGCAATGCTTGGTTATTGTAAAAGATCAGTCTCTTGGGGTGGAGGTCTTCAGTCAGACCCAAGTTTGAAAGATTCGAGAGAAGGCAACCAAAGGGACTGTCCCTTGGGCCTAGACATTTGGCTACCTATGATGTTCAGGTCTATGGCTGAGGCAATCTAGATTTCAGGGCATCTCCTGGAAACCAGGAGTCTCAGATATGGAAAGAGGCTAAGGATGGTGTGGGCATCCCTTAAAACAATTGATAGCTTGGGGAGAAGGGCCTGGTGCTTCTTGGATGGGCTCCTGACATAGGCCTATGGTTTTTGGGTATGTGCAGACAGGAGTCCAATATGGACAGACCTGGATCTGAAGGGAGTACAAAATGCCTGGACTGGAAGGCTGGAACACCTGGAATGGAGGCTAGAATGCCTGGAAGTTTTTATGAACAATCAAGTCTAGCTTTAGGAGCCTCCAGGAAAAAGGGAGGGGAGGAGAGAATACAGAGATCAGAAGGACAAAAGGAGCAGAGATTATCCAGTCAGCAGCCACACACAAAATAGGAGGGGAGGAGAGAAGCAGGATATTACATTACCGTTTGAGCATCTCAACACTGTGCTGGCTGGTAGGTTCATGAGAGAGTAAGGAGGTACAACACACTTGCCCTGAAGGGGCACAGCACACTTTAACTCATCTTCTGTATTTTGGCACCAGATGTTAGGCTTCAGACTTAGGAAGGAAATCAGAGAATAAGTGAGAAAGTTTAAAAAGCACCTATATTGGGCAGGGCCATTTACTCTTCCTGTGTATTCTTCTGTGTGTATTCTTTGAATTCTTCATCCTCCCCCTTGACCCCCTGTCTGGAACTAACAGATAGTCCAACCTCTTCAACCAAGCACACAGATTCAAGAGGGACAAACATGGAGTAGTGAGGGAGGAAGGGGACACCAGCTAGCCAGCCAGATCAGCTAAATCACCCTGGGCCATCAACAGGGTAACAGACATCACAGCCAGTCACCCTTGCATCCAAGAGCCCATACTTTTGCATATATTGTTCTTCTGCCAGAAATGTACTTCCAATCTCCCCCTTTATATCTTTCATGATTCTGATCAACTAAGGCTGTCAGAAACCTCTCCAAAGTACTGAAGCACAATGATGTTAGTCTGGAGACTAAGGCATCCTTGATCCAGGCCATCGTCTTTGCAATTACTTGCTATGTGTCAAAAAGCTGGACAATGACTAGGGATGATAGAAGGGGAATTGATGCCTTTGAGCTGTGGTGCTGGAGAAGAATAGTGAATATACCATGGACTGGTTCATCCTAAAGAGGGTGAAACCATGCTTCTCCTTGGAGGCAAGGATTCTGAAGCTTTGTCTGACATACTTAAGATATGTTGCAAGAAGTGACCAGTCCTTGGAGAAAGATGTCATGCTTGGGAGGGTTGAGGGACAATGAAAGAAAGGAAGACCCTCAATGAGATGGATTGACTCAGTGACTGGGGTAATGGACATAGGTATTTCAGAGACAATAAGGTTGGTACAGGATAGAGCAGGGTTTAGGGCTGTTGTACATAAGGTTACTGTGAGTTGCAAGCAACGGCACAGAGCAAAACAACAACTTTCTCTAAGAAGCAAAAAACCTTAAACATCAAGAAAACAAAAATACTCACCATTGAACCAATAGACAACATCAAGATAGATGGAGAAAATATTAAACTTGTCAACACCTTCATGTTCCTTAGCTCTACAATCAACATCCATAGTAGCAGTCACTAAGAAATCAACATACATTCAAGGACCTCTTCAAAGTATTAAAAGTCAAGGATGTCAGTTTAAAGACTAATGTGAGCCTAATCCAAGCAATTTTAATTGCTTTCTATCCATTTGAAAGTTGGATCATGAATAAGGAAAACCAAAGAATCTATGCCTTTGAATTGTGGTATTGAAAAAGAGCATTGAAGATACCATGAATTGCCAAAAAAACCCAAACAATTCTATCTTGGAGGAAGTATAAGCAGGATGCTCCTTAGAGGCAAGGATGGTGAACTTCCTCTCACATACTTTGGTCAAGAGAAATCACAGAGAGGAAGAGAAGGAGGGAGAGAGAGAGATCATGCTTTGGAAAAATATATCATGGTGGTAAAGGCAGTGGAACAGTCACAGAGAAGATGATCCTCAAGGGGGTGAATTTGATGCATGTTGGAGATTGTAAGGATGGTGCAGGGTACAGCAAGGTTTTAACTTGTTATTCATAGGCGCAATATGAGTTTTAGTCAGCTCAGTAGTTTCTAACAATAACAAGGAACAAAAAGAAGTTGCCCTTTGTTCAGTCATATTATTGGTCATAATACCTACTGTATTAAAGTATTCACATCGGTATTGCTTTTTCTTTTGGGAATTTTAGATATATAAGATTAAGAATTTAATGAACATATTGAATATTATCCCAGAAAAATGGACATTCACTCAATTTTTTCCTTTTATTTCATTGACTATTAAAACTTTTGTCTTACTAAAATTCTTTTTTTGGTAATTTTAAAAAAAATTTAATAATTTTAATGAACATTTACAGAGATTTTGGGTTTCCATTCATTCATTGCTGCACTTCTCTCCCCGTCCAGCCCTCACCTCCCCAGTTCACTCTTCTCTTTGAAAAGTAAAAGAAACACTCCCTCCCTAGTACACAATTCCCCCACACCCCTCCAACCACCCAAAGTACATTCCACTAGGCAACCTTAATTGTGGACTCTTGTGATAACCATATCACTTTTAAATTATTCTCTCCCTCATCTGTTTCAGTGCAGTATACACAATTTTTCCAGTTTTTCTCAGTCTTACCCTAACCCTGATATCAGTCCCATTTTACAGCAGTGGCATCATGCAGTATTTGTCCTTTTACGACTGAGATATTTCACTCAGCATAATGTCCTCCGGGGTCACCCATTTTGAATAATATTGCATGAGTTCCTTGTTTTTCAATGCAGTGTAGTATTCCATTATGTGAATATACAGCAGCTTCTCTATCCTTTCGTTTGTTGATGGGTACCTGGGTTGTTTCCAACTCCTTGCTATTATGAACAAAGCCTCAATAAACATGGGTGTGCATATATCTGCTTGGATGTCAGTTATGGTCTCATTGGGGTATATTCCCAGTAGCGGAATTGCTGGGTCAAATGGTATCTCTATTTGCAACTTTTTGAGAAAGCACCATACGGCCTTCCACAGTGGTTGCACCATTTTATATTCCCACCAACAGTGAATAAGGGTTCCAGTTTCTCCACAACCTCGCCAGCATTTGTTGCTTGCTGTTCTGTTAAATTTTGCTATTCTGACTTGGGTGAGATGATATCTCATAGTTGTTTTGATTTGCATCTCTCTTAGAGTTAGGGATTTTGAACATTTCTTCATGTGCTTGTTGGCCATGACAATCATGTCTTTTTTGATGATGTGTCTGTTCATATCCTGTGCCCTTTTTTCTATTGGATTATTTACCTTTATATTGTTGTGATGCTCAAGTATTTTATAAATTCTAGATATAAGTCCCTTATCTGACATGTCATTCCCAAATACTTTTTCCCAGTCTGTGGCTTCCCTTTTTACCCTGTTGGAGAAGTTTTTGGATGTACATAGGGATTTTATTCTTAGAAGGTCCCATTCATCTATTTTATCTTCTCCTAGTTGTAGATATCTTACTAAAATTCTTATATCCTGCCTCCCTAATAAATCTGTGGCAGATTATAGAACAAAGAATATTCCTTAGTGGTAAGGAGTTGCGCTATCAAGCCAAAGGAACTCAGTTCAAATCATTTCAGTGCTCTGCAGGAGAAAAATGGGCAATAGTCTCTTCTGTGCAGTTTATTACCTCTGATAACCCACCACAGAGTCAAAGCAGTGAGATATCTCATGCCCCCCCAAAGAAAAAATCAATGTCCAACTAAGACAGTAAACAGCAAATCCTGACAAAGATGTGGAGGGAATGGAACTCTCATACATTGCTGGTGGCAATGTAAAATGGTACAACCACCATAGAAAGCAGCTTCATGCTTAGGAAGTTGAGGGGGAAAAATACCATTTGATCTACCAATCTCAATATTAGGCATATCTCCCAAAGAAATAAGAGCTCTCTCTCTCTCTCTCTCTCTCTCTCTCTCTCTCACACACACACACACACACCATGCTTATTGTAATATTATTTACCACAGATTTGAGTTAGAAATAATCTAAGTGTCCATGGATGGAATAATAAAGAAACTGATATATTCACACAATTAATTACTATTTACCACCAAAAATTATCAAGACTGCACAACATAGATGAAATGAGAACAAATCATGCTGAATGATACAAGACAGTAACAAAAGGACAATTATGGTATAAGGTGTTGCTGTTGAGTATCATAGAGTCAGAACCAACCTATAGCTGACCCTCTGACAGGTTTTCAGAGGCACTAATCACACAGTAGAAGATAACCCATCCTTCTCCCGTGGAGCAACTGGTAACTCAAACAGCATGCCTTTGGGATTGCAGTGCAGTTTCTTGCCACTAGGCCACCAGAGCTCCCTATGGTGTAAGAGCACTGTCATAAAAAGCTAAGACAAAATGAGATCAGTCTTGGGAGGCTGGTTAAAAGCACTGAGAAGAAAAGGAGAAAGGAGTAGAAATTAATTAAAAAATCAACTATGTGTGTGTGGTAAACTTTGGGAACAAAATTCACTAAAATGTTTATTTAAAAAAAATAAAAGTGCTAAATAACCCTAAAAGTAATAGTTGCCAATTTCAAAAATATTTGGCAAAATACAGTTTTTTTTTCATGCCAGAACAATACACTTTATTAATCTAAATAAGGGAAGAGGAAAAAATATTTCACTAACAAGCAAAAAAAATCAGCCATAAATGATGGAAAAACCAATTCTTAAGATTGCTTAAATGTAGAACAGGTACACATGGTTAATTTTCTTTTAAAAAGAACCAGCTGAAAGATAAAGAATATTACACATGATATAAGAACGTCTACTGAAAGCAGTCATTGTATTAGGTCGTCTTTAGAGGTAGGAATAGTCCATCTTCATTTTATAGACCTGAAAACAGAATTACAGAGGTCTTCTGATGGGGAAAATAAAAGGCAAACCCAAAAATATTTACTCCAATTTTT
>NW_006399902.1:66034-74336 GCF_000299155.1 Elephantulus edwardii | reverse complement strand
TTGCTCTAGCAACCCAACGCCTTGAAATTTGAATTCATCAACTGCTCTAAGGAGAAAAGATGGGAAATCTCCTCCAATGTGATTTAAAGCCTTGGGAAAACCTGTTGGAGGGTCAGCTAAGTTGGTTCTGAATCTGCAGCAATGAGTTTGAGTTTTTGAATACAGGCTCTAACACAATTTAGATGTTTCCATTCACTTACTTATATAAAGAATTCAGTATGTCTCAGTCTTGTATTAGGCACTGAAAATAAAATTATTGAACACACTGACAACTAGAATTTCACTCTGTAAGGCATGACATTACTACCTTACAAATTTGCAATTGATGACATTATAATTGGTAATTGATGATGTGTTTTTATCCCCCTAACCTCTCCAGTGTCAAGGTCTATATAGTGACGTTATTCAGACTGGGGGAAGGGGACAAGTTTCCTTTGTGTTGTGAAGTTTCTGGTGTCTGAGTAGACTTGACCATCTGCTAAAGTTTCTGTTACATATGTTGCATGAATAGGGCTGCTCACCTGTGTGGGTTCTCTTGTGCTTAATAAGATGAGAGTTCTGACTGAATCTTTTTCCACAATCATAACATTTGAAGGGTTTTTCTCCTGTATGTATTCTTTGATGTGTGTGGAGATTTGTGTTAAGACTAAAGCTTTTTCCACACCATGAACATTTGTAGGGTTTTAGTCCTCGGTGTATCATCAGGTGCTTATTAAGATCTGAATTCCACTTAAAACTTCGATCACATTGTTGACATTTATAGGGCTTCTCATCACTGTGAATTTTCTGATGACTAGTAAGTTCAAAGTTCATTCGGAAGTTTTTCCCACACTGTTGACATGTAAAAGGCTTCTCCTCTGGGTGGAATTTCCTGGGAAGAGCGGAACATTTTGGCAAGTCCCTCTTACATGTTGACTGTTTCTTTCTCTTCCTTCCTGGAAAATTCCGATATCGTTTCCTCACCCTTTGGTCACCATGATTTTCTCTGCCAGCTGTTTTCTTGAGAACTTTTACTTTGACCTTTTGTAATACTTTGCCTTTTGGTGCTTGTAATTCTAACTGAGGAGATACAGGTTGATCATTTCCAGTGTCATTTTTGAGCTTTAACCCCAGCGAGATGGCATTTTCATAGTTCTCCTGCATCACATCGTTGTAGAGGACCTTCTGATGGAGATCCAGTAACTCCCATTCTTCTTGAGAAAAAGTCAGGGTCACATCTTCAAAGGTCAACAAACTCTCATTCCTTGATTGATCAACTTCTCCCTGAAAGCGTCTGACTAGGGCCACGGCCTCCTTGATGCTCCGTGGATGATGTTTTTGCATCTGGGTCTGGATTGCACTGGGCAAAATGGTCAGGAACTGTTCTAACACCAGCAGTTCTAAGATCTGCTCTTTTGAGTTGCGCTCTGGCCTCAACCACTGCCGGCAAAATTCCTGTAGCAGATTGGCAGCATAGAGAGGCTCTGCTGTTTCGGGATAGTGGAAGTTCCGGAAACGCTGGCGAGAGCTCTCAGGATCAAGTCTGTTCCTTAGCAGGGTGGACTTCTCCCTCTGACTGGCACGCTCTTGCATAGATCCCTCCTTCAGCACAGGCCTCATCTGGGGCTTCTGGCACGCAGCTACCTTGAGACCTCTGGTCATCATTTTGATTGAGGAACAGTCTGGCAACTCCGCAATGCCACCTTCAGTAGCTGAGGCCTCTCACAATCAATGAGAGGATTTTCTACCTGAAGACACTCCAGACAGCCATGGCTTCCACGGCAGCCCCTTCCCCAGCACACGCTGCAAACTCAATACCTAAGGACACGGCTCGAGCCACCGCGCCACCCCGGAAGGCCGGTTCTGGAAGGAGCTCACTGGCTGGAGAAGTCCAGATGCTTCCTGAGCAACCCGGCCCGCTCTCCGCCTCCACCCCGCCGGCCGCCCCGCAAAATACAGTTTTAATATTACATGTTGGTCTCCCAATTTTAGTAGTTTTTTATTACTACATGAGATCTAAAAGTCCAAGTCCCAGTGTGAAAGGGGATAGCTTACAGTTTCAGCCAATACTGGTGAGAAACATGATGTGCAAACAGGATTTCCAAAAAGAGTACCAGAATAATAGTCTTCAGTATCATCTGTGCCAAAAAGGGGATGGGGGGAAAGCTTTTATTAAGTGAATGTGTGTTTAAACTATTGAGAAAATGTTTAACAAATAAATCCTCTTTCAATTCTTGATGAAGTATCCCTGGTAGCTCTGTGATTAAAGCATCTGACTCTAAACTGAACTTAGTTGTTAGAATCCTCCAGGCATACTGTGGAGAAAGATGTAGCAGTCTGTTTTTGTAAAGGTTTACAACCTTGGAAGCCCTAAAGGCACATTTATTCTGTCCTACCTGTTCACTATGAGTCATTATCAACTCTATGGCTATAGGTTTTAATTCTTAGGTAGTGCTTACAAAGAACTAAAACTCTAATAAAACTATAAGACTAGAGAGACTAATTTGTGTTGAGGTTAAAAAGAATGACTTGGGGGAAGCTCTGGTGACCTAGTGGCAAGAAGCTTCACTGCAATCCCAGAGGTATGTCGTTTGAATCTACCAGATGCTTTGCTGGAGAGGGAAGGGCAATCTCCTCCTGTAGCAGTCAGCTCTGATTTGACGATACACACACACACACACACAAAATAAAAACAAAAATAAAAAATTTAGGGAGCTCTGGTGGCCTAGTGGCAAGAAGCTGCACTGCAATCCCCGAGGTAGGCAGTTCAAATCCACCAGATGCTCTGCGGAAAAAGGAGGGGCAGTCTCCTCTACCATTCAGATCCAATTTGATGGTGTATACACACACACACAAATAATAAAAATTCTAAAAAAAAAGATAAAGAGAATGACTTGGGCTTCTCCTCCATATCTCCTTTAAGGAATGGAGATCAATCCCTTTGGGGTATAACTTTCTAATAAATGTATCTTTATTATTTTATCCTAAGGAGGGAAAAGAATTATTTGGGTGATGAAATGTTACTTTAACACTTTTGAGGTATAGTATTTCCTTTTTTGTTCCTTGAACACAAGAATATTTACTTTTTTTACTCAATGTTCTATGAAGTAGACAGTTCCCTGGGACATGGTGTTTAGCTTTGTGCACATGTGGAGTTTGGCAAACAAAAGTTAGAAATAAAACAGTTCTAATCAAGGACCCTGATGCCAGTATCACCTCAAACAAGGCTATTACCCAACCCATATTTGTGTTAAACAGATGTCCTTGGTTTTAAATCCTCCGTTAAGTAAATGGACTTTCCCTCCCCACATACTTCCTCACCAGTACTCAGAAAGGTGGCAGGAAAACTTACAGGTGGCAAATCTGAGCAGCTGCCATGAGGATTTGAACCTACTCAGGAAAGAGACCTGATGACCTGTTCTCAGAAATCTGATAGTCTAGAAAATTTTGTACATCAGATTTCTTGTCACATGGGGTCACCATGAGTTGAAATGCACATGATGGCACCTAATAACAATAACCATGTTCCTAACTAGTAAAAACAAAAAGTTGTCAACAAGCCAATCTCATTCACAGAGACTCTGTGTGTTACAGAATGGAACTATGCATAGGTTTTTCAGTAGTGTGACTTACAGGGAGTAGATTGCCAGGCCTTTCTTCCAAGATACTTCTGGGATGAATCAAACCACCAACATTTCAGCTAGTAACTGAGTACTCAACTGTTTGTTTCAGCCAGGGGACTCCATCACGGTCCTAGATCTCTAGAATATCAGCTAAATTCCATTCCAACTAAGTCCTGGTCGTAGAATTAAACATGAAGAAAATAATTGAAAGAGTGCACGAGCAAGTTGTTGTTGATGTTGTTGGGCGCCATTGAGTTGAGTATCACTTATAGGGACCCTCTGAACAACAGATCTGAAATCCTGTGCCAACATCACAATCTCTGACACACTAGAGCCCATTGTTCCGGTTACTATACCAATCCATCTGATTGAAGGTCTTCCTCTCCTTCATCTCCCCTTCCAAGGAACAGCCTCTCCTAGCAATAGACCCAAAGCATGCTATAAAAGCTGTGTGTGTGTGTGTGTGTGTGTGTGTGTGTGTGTGTGATCAAATTTGATGGCACACCATCAAATCAGATGTGACTGGTACAGGAGGAAATTGCCCCTCCTTCAGGAGAGCATCTGGTGGATTCGAGCCACATACCTCTGGGATTGCAGTGCAGCTTCTTGCCACTAGGCTGCCAGACATCTCCTATACAAAGCTTTGCCATGCTTGCTTCCAAGGAGCCCTCTGACTTAACCTTCTCCAAGATATATCTGTTTATTCTTTTAGCAATCCATGGGATATTCAGTATTCTCCTCCAACACCACATCTCTAAGGTATCAATTTTTCTCCTGTCTTCCTTATTTATTGGCCAGCTCTAAGATGTATAACAAGTGATTGAAAAGACTCTGGTCTGAATCAGGCACATCTTAGTCCTCAAACTAACATCATTGCTCCTCAATAATTTGGAGAGGTCTCTGACTGCAGACAGTAATTTGGAGAGATTTCCTGACTGCAAGCAAGTTAGCAAATAAAAGTTGTCACTGTGCAGTGATTCTTTCAAGATTCCTTTTTAGTTCTTTGAGTTTGGTTCATAAACAAATAATGGGTTAAAGTAGAATAACACTATCCACAACATAGGTTGTGGGATCAAAGGGGTTAGTATATATGCAGTGCTTAAAATAATGGTTGGCACATAGCTATTCTTCAGTAAGCACTGCCTAGTAGAATGCTGTAAGAGACTCTTGTTTGTGTAGTATATAAGGTTTCAAACTGCTAAACAAGAGAATAGTTGTTCAAATTCACCAGTTGCTCTTTAGGAGAGAAATAGACAATGTCCCCTTGTAAAGATTTACATACAGACTCAGAAATCCAATGGAAAGCCACTATGTGTCAGAATTGACAGCAGTGACGTTTAGTAGAAAGTTATATGTACTTGTATGTACTATGTTGCTCATGTGTCAAATATCTATCAAACACTTACTACATATGCCAGGCACTGTTCCAAGGATTGCTCTTATCAGAGCTTCCATTCTAAGTGGGGCAATGGAGAAAATAAATACATGTCAGTTGATAAATAAAACAGAAAAACAAAGGAAAATAGGAAGCATAATGGAAGAGGAAGTTGCTATTCTATACAGTGGTCAGTGATACTCTTTTTGATAAGGTGACGTGGAAAGACTTAAAGGAAGTGAGGAAATAACTTTGAAGTTATCTGGTGGAAGATCTAGTCAAAGAGGTTACAGTGTATCCTAAAAGGTTATTAACTAAGTAATAGTAAAATATCTCAAAAACTGCCAAAAGAACAAAAAAAATGTCTTGGAGTACAAGCAGAATGCTTTTTAAAGGCAAGGATGGTGAAGCATCATCTCACATATTTTGGGCATATTCTTGGAGAGGATAGTCTTTGGAAAAGGACATCATGCTTGGACAGGTGGAGGTAGAGGGTCATCAAGACCCTTAACAAGATAGATTGACACTAGTTGTATGTGGTTCAAATCCACTAGATGCTCTGCTGGAGAAGGAGGGTACACACAAAAAAAATAATTTTAAAAAATTAAAAAAGGATGGATTGACACAATGACAATAACAAAGGGTTCAAGTGTATTGGAGATGATGAGGGTAGCACAGGATAGGGCAGGGTTCACATCACTATGTGTTGTAGTTGACGCAATAGCACCTAACAATAAAACATCAAAATAAGTAGGTTTGTGCTTGTGAAGAAGAATGGCAGGATCAGTGATGAACTAGAAGAAGCCACGTCCCATCTAAGTCATGCCTCAATTCCAATCAAGTGTCACTGTGATCAGTCCTCACACTGGTTCTCTCATGTGCCTAGTTCACTAATCAGGTTGCTTTGGGGACAGCCTCTACTATGCACATCAGGACTGTGAGGTCCAGTTATTTGTTCCCTGGTTTTGATTAAATAAGACCTTGTCTTAACCATTTAGTCTGCCCTTTTCCCTTTCTCAGCTCCTAATCTGAGTTTTGGCCATCCTTATCTCATTGATATCTTCTCTAACATTCTTTCCACCCAGCCTCGCCACACTTTACTGGACTTGCCCAATTCTGACCCTATCAACAGGATAGGGCAGGGTTCAGAGCCAAGATTCTTAGGGTCTCAATGAATCAGTGAGTTGCAGTAGACTGGAAGGCACCTAATAAGTACAGCAGTAGGGTTGGTGTTGGAATTAGTAGTAGTAGGTGTGAAGTGTGGAGGCTATGTCTGACCTTCTCAGAATTGGTTTGGCATTGTGATGTCACTGATGAGGACTGTTCCCCTTTGTGAAATTAAGAGAGGTCAGACTTGGCCATTCTCATGTGACTAAGGCTAGTTGGACAGTTGGTGTCAGGAGAAACAACAGTATAAACAGTCACCTTACCCCATTGCCACAGACACTGTATCAATCCATCTCATTCAAAGTCTTCCTCTCTTGTGTGGACTTTTTACCCTTCCAAGCATGATGTCCTTCTCCAAGGATTGGCCTCTCCTGACAACATGCCCAAGGTAGGTGAGACAAAGTTTTAAAATCCTTGCTTCCAAGGAGCAAGCTGATTTTACCTTCTCCAGGACAGACTGTTTGTTCTTGTGGCAGTCCATGAAAAGTTCAGTACTCTTTTCCAGCACCATAACTGAAAGGCATAGATTTCTCTTATGTCATCCTTAGTCATTACCCAGCTCTCAGATGCACCACAAATGAGAAGACCATGGCTTGGATCAGACATACTTTAGTCTTTAAACTGACATCATTGCTCTGGAGAGATCTCAATGCAACTTTTTTTATTTCCTGACTGCTGGTGTCAAGGGTGTTAATTGAAATCATTAACAACGTCAATCTTTTCTCCATCTATTATGATGCTGCCTATTGGCCCAGTGGTGAGGATTTTTGTTTTCAAGGTGTTTAAATGCAATCCATATTGGAGGCTGTAGTCCTTGATCTTCTGCAGCAAGCACTTGAAGTCCTCTTCAGTTTTTGTGAGCAAGGTTGTGTCATCTGTATAATGCAGGTTGTTGATGAGTCTTCCTCTAATCCTGATGCCAAATGCTTCAAAAAATCCAGCCTCTCAAGTGACTTACTTGTTCAACATATATAATGAAAAGGTATTGACTGAACTATTTTTACATGTTGTTGCTCTTTGAAGCTTAAATATGTATATGTTGCTTATTTATCACCTGTTCTTTTGGGTAGAGTGATTGTCAAATGCTGTACTAAAGCAGGGCTCCCAGATTAAGATAGACTAAGAAGGACTGGCCATCAATCTGAAATAAGAGACGTTGGAAAATCCTATGAACAATACAGCACACTTAGATAGGTGCTTAACCTGAGAGAAAGATTAAGCCCCATCCCATATTCTTTTAAATGGCATTTCAAAGTCCACTGGTGTGTTAAATGCCAGAAAGGTGACCTGGGGTGGATAGGTTTAAGAAGAGCTCTCAGATTAAGACAGACTGAGAAACAAGTTTGGCCATCCACTTCTCATATAGCAGGCCTCTGAAAACCTTATGAACAATAAAGGAATACAGATAGTAATAATATTAAAGGAAGAGCCCACACTGGAAATCAATCAAAATGAGAAAATTTAGCTGCAAACATTCTTTAATATTTGGAACATGGGATGTGTGCAGTATGAATATTAGAAAACTAGGAGTTGTGAAAAAATGAAAGGAAACACATTGACATTCTAGGCCTTAATGAGATTAGAAGGACCAGCTTTGGCCACTTTGAATCAGATAATCACATGGTATCCTACGCCAGGAATGAAAAAAAGAAGACAAATGGTGTTGCATTCATAATAAAAAAGACAATTTCAGGTTCTATACTGAAGTACAATATTGTGAATGATAGAATATTATCATTACACACAAAAGAAAACCCGTTAATAAAATTATTATCCAAATATATGCACCAACAGCTAAAGCAATGAGGAAGAAATTTAAGATTTTACCAAATCTTGCAGTCCAAAATTGATCAAACAAGCGCGAGGGCGACACAGCGCGAGGGCGAGGCCGCCAGCCGGGGGAACGCACGCCGCCGCCCGCCAGACCTGGGGAATGTGCGCCGCCGCCCGCCAGACTGGGGGACGCCGCCGCCAGACGGGGGAATGCCGCCGCCAGACGAGGGAACACCACGAGAGGGACCCGGAAGAGACCCGGGAAGAACAACAACCAGCCACCTACTGCGGAACTCCAGAGGAGCGAAGACTGTGAGACCCCAGAGGAATGAAGACTACCGGACACTGTGGGACCCCCCTGCAACCCACACCTGTGTGACCCTTA
>NW_006399902.1:43580-59536 GCF_000299155.1 Elephantulus edwardii | reverse complement strand
AAGATGCATTAATGATAATTGGTTACTGGAATGCAAAAGTTGGAAGCAATGAAGAAGGAATTGCTGTTGGAAAATACAGATTTGGTGAAAGAAATGAAGCTGTAAATAGAATGATTGAATTTTGTATGCTGAATGATTTACTCATTGTAAATAACTTTTGTTGTAAATAATTTTTTTCTTTTTTAAAAAATTTTATTCATTTTAATGAACATTTACAGAGATTTTGGGTTTTCATTCATTCATTGTTGCACTATTTTCTCTACCCTCCTCCCCAGTTCGTTCTTTTTTTTTGTAAATAATTTTTTAATAAAATACAAATGGTGGCATGGATCTCACCAGACAGACTGCACAGGAAACAGATTGACTACATTTGTAGAAGAAATAATTGATGAAGCTCAATGTCAGTTGTCAAAACCAGGCCAGGTGCTGTGGAAAAGACCATTAATTACTCATGTGTAAATTCAAATTGAGGATAAAAAAAAATTACAAGTCCAAAAGAACCAAAATATGGTCTTGAGTCTATTAAAACTGAATTTAAAAATCAGAATAAAAATAAGTTTAAAGCATTGAACACCAATGATCAAAGACCAGATGACCTGTGGGATGACATCAAGGATACCATCCATGAAGACAGCAAAAGGTCATTACAAAGACAGAGAGTTTAAAAAAACCAAAATGGACGTCAGAAGAGACCCTGAAAATTGCACTAGAGCATTAAGAAGACAAATCAAAGTGAAAAGATGCTGACATAAAAGAACTGAACAGCAGATTTCAAAGGGCAGCTCAAGAAGACAAAGCAAAGTATTAGAACACGCAGAGAGTTGGAACTGGATATTTCAAAGGAAAGAATTAGCTTAGCATTTCTCAGGCTGAAAGAATGGAAAAATTAACCCAAGCTTCAAGTGACAATACTCAGATATGCTATGGGAAAAATCTTGAGTGATTCAGGAAGTATCAAAGGAAGACAGAGGGAGTACACAGAATCACTGTATCAAAAATAATTTGCTGACACTGAAATATTTTAGGGAGTACCGTTTGATTAAGAGACAATAATAATGAAGGAAGAAGTGAAGGCACTGACAAAAATAAGGCCTCAGGAATCAATGGGCTACCATCAGTATGTTTCAACTAACAGTTGGAGACCTGTACACGCCAACTGGTCTATGTCATGAAATTTGGAAAATAGCTGACTGACTGGAAGAGATGCATATTTGTTCCCATTCCCAAGAAAGATGATCCAACAGAATATGGAAATTATCAAGCAATATAATTAATATCACAGGCAAACAAAATACTGCTCAAGATCATTAAAAAATGGCTAGAACAGTACATAGAGAACTGCTACAAGTTCAAACTGAATGTAGAAGAGATCATAGCACCAGGCATATGATTGTGGATAGCAGGTGGATTCTAGCTAAAAGTAAAGAATGCCAGAAGGATGTCTATTTGTGCTTTCTTGATTATGCAAAGATATTTTACTATGGGGCTCCTAACAAATTGTGGTTAACACTGAGAATATAGCCTCCACATGGATTGAATCTCAACATCAAGAAAACAAAAATTCTCACCAATGGACCGCACCAGCATGCTAGCTAGAGAAAAGATTGAAACTGTCAATGACTTTCTCTTACTTGGATCCACAATCAACACTCTTCGTACCAGCAGTCAGAAGATCAGGAGACATATTGTACTGGGAAAGTCTGCAGTCAGAGACTTCTCCAAATTGTTATTATTGTTAGGTGCCATCAAGTACAATTCGTAATAACCCTATGATCAACGTATCTGAATCCTGTCCTATCCTGTACCATCTTCACACTTCCTGACGTATATTCTAATGCATTCTAGCATTGCAGCAGTCACCATGTCAATCCACCTGGTCAAAGGTATTCCTCTCCTTCACCCAACCTTTAAAAGCATCATCTCTCTCTCTAAGGAATAGCCTCTCCTAGCAACATTCCCGAAGTATGTGAGGCAAAGCCTCAGCATCTTTGCCTCGGAAGAGCACACTGGCTCCACCCTCTCCAAGACAAATTTGTTCTTTTGGCAGTCAGTGGGATGTTGAAGGGAGAGGGGGTGAGGTGGGGAGGGAGAGACTCTTTTCCAACACAATAGCTCAAAGGCATCAATTCTTCTGTCATCCTTATTGTCTGTAAATTAGTGAAGAACAATTATGTCAGTTTGAAGACTAATGTACACCTGATTCAGGCCACTGTCTTTTCAACCATTTGTTATGCATAACAAGAGCTAAGACAATGTGAGCTGGACAATGAATAAGGATTACAGAAGAATTTATGATTTTGAGCTGTGATTTTGGAGAAGAGTATAGGATACTACATGGACTGCCAAAAGAATAAACACATGTCTTAGAGAAGGTGCAGCCAGAATGCTCCTTGGAGACAAAGGTGATAAGGCTTTGTCTCACGTAATTTTAGCATGTTGTTAGGAGAAGCTATTCCTTGGAAAAGGAAATCATGCTTGGAAAGGTGAAGGGTCAGCAAAAGAGAGGAAGACTCTCAACAAGCTAGATTGACACAGTGACTGCAGCAATGAGCTCAAGTGTGCCAGATTGTGAGAATGGCACAACATAGGACAGGGTTCAGATCTGCTGTTCATAATACTCTGAGTAGAATTCAACCTAACCTCAATAACATATCCTGAGAGGGAGTTGCCTAGTGGTAAAGTGAGCTGCCAACCCAAAGACAGAAGGCTCAAATCAGTGCTCTTCTCCAACGCCACCGTTCAAAGGCATCAATTAGAAATTGGTGGTTTAAAATGGGTAAGATTGAGGCATGAAGTGAAAGGTTTACACACTTCCTTGAAAGTTCTTATTAGTTAGATGATTATAAGGAGAAAGTTAATCCTTCAAATATGAAGGGCAATGACTAGAAAGCCGAGGGTTGGCCTGTGGTGTCATGAGTTTATTGTGCAAAATGGATTTCCTAGCCATCAAGTTTTATTTCATCATATGACTGAAATAGGATATGTAAACTAATGATTAACTTATTAAAGTTTTCCCCATCTCACCAAGTTTAAATGGAGACAGTTTAGCAGCAAGGTGGGAATCTCACTACCAGCAAGGAAGAGGAGGTAGAGTGCCACACCAGTGCTTCAGGACCAGAGTTTCCTGCACCAGTCTGACCAGAACCTAAAGGAAAGCAGCAGCCTGAGTGGAGAACCAGTTGTTATTGATGTTGTTAGTTGCTGTTGAGTCAAACACGACTCATAGCGACCCTATGAACAAAAGATCTGAACCCTGTTCTTTCCTGTGCCATCTTCACACTTCTTGATAGGCAAGAGCCCATTGTGGCAGTCACCATGTCAATTCACCTGGTCGAGGGTCTTCCTCTCCTTTGCCAACTCTCCACCCTTCCCAGCATTTTGCCCTTCTCCAAGGAATAGACCCACCTAATAACATGTCCAAAATATGTGAGGTGAAGCCCCATTATTCTTGCCTCCAAAGAGCACTCCAGCTGCACCCTCTCCAAGTCATATCTGTTTGTTCTTCTGGCCATCCATAGGATGTTCAGTGCTCTTCTCCAACACCACAGCTCAAAGGTGTCAATTCTTCTTCTGTCATCCTTATTTATTGTCCAGCTCTCAAATGCATAACAAGTGATCAGAAAGACAATGGCCTGAATCAGACACACCTAAGTCCTCAAACTGACATTATTATTCTTCAATAATTTGGAGAAATCCCTAACTGCAGGTTTTCCCAGAGCAATGTGTCTCCTTATGTCCTGATTGCTGGTACTAAGGGTGGATCCAAGCAAGATGAAGTTGCTGACTGTTTCAATCTCTTCTCCATCCATCATGATGATGCCTCTTGGTAAGAATCTTTGTTTCCTTGACATTGAGAAGCAATCCATCACTGAAAGCTGCATTCCTTAATCTTCTGCAATAAGTACTTAAAGTCCTCCTCACTTTCAGCAGGCAAGGTTGGGTTGTCTGCATAATGCAGTTTATTGATGAGTCTCCATTCAATCCTGATACCACATTTCTCTTCACAGAGCCCAACTTCTCAAATAATTTGTTCGGCATACAGATGAAATAGATATGGAGAGAGACTACAACACTGACACACTCTTTAATTTTAAACCATGCAGTATTTCCCTGCTCTGTTCAAACAACAGCTTCCTGGCCCAGGTATAGCTTTCACATGAGCACAAATAAATGCTCTGGGATTCCCATTCTTTCAACATCAGCCACAACTTGTTATGATTCACACAGTGAAATATCTTTGCATAGTCAGTAAAGTTTATTTTCAGCCAGGATCTATCTGACATCAACAATGATGTCCCTTCCTGATGCCACGGCCTCTTCTAAATCCTACTTGAACTTCTGGAATTTCCCTATGTATGTACTGTTCCAGCCATTTTTAAATGATCTTCAGCAGTAGTTTGCTTACATAGGATATTAATGATACTGTTCTAGTTTCCACATTCAATTGGATCAATTTTCTTTTCTTCTTTTTCATTTTATACTGGTTTACTTACAAAGTTCTTATACATTGTTTCTCACACTGGATCTTTCCCATTTCCTTAACACATCCCTCCCTCCACCCATCAAATTGTGCATCTCTATGATTACCCCTTTCCCCTGCCCATCCTCACTCCTCTACTTCTGCTCTCCCCCTCTTAGATCCTCATACATGTTTTATTAGTTATCTATTTCTACAATAATGGTCTTAAACAGTATTTGTCCTCCCAAGTTAGGCAATGATTTACAAAATCATTGCTCCTGTGTGCTGCATAGTATTCCATGATGTGAATCTATCATAATTTCTCAATCCATTTGATTGTGGTTGGACATCTGGGCTGTTTCATGTTCTTATGATGGTGAATAACACTGCTACAAACATTGCTGTACAAGTCTCCATTTGTGCCTCAGTTCTCATTTTCTCGGGAGCTAACTTACATGGAATTTCTATGTTCAGCTTTCTGAAGAAATGTCAAACTGCCTTCTATAAGGGTTGTACCATTTCACAATCCCACCCATAATGTATTAGAGTTTCTATCTTGCCACATCCTCCCCAACACTTATTACTTGCTGTTTTCTTAAATTTTTACCACAGCTATCGGGGTAGGATGGTATCTTTTTGTGGTTTTGATTTGCATCTCTCTTACTGCCAGTGATTTTGAGCATTTCTTCATGTGTCTTTTGGCCATCTGAATGTCCTCCTCTGTGAAAATTCTTTCCAAGACTTTTGTAATTGTATCAGTCTTTTTCTTGTGGAGGCCTTATAGGATTCTGTAAACTTTTGATCCTTGTCTGAAATGGTATTGCCAAATGTTGTTTCCCAATCAGTAAGTTTTCTTTTCACTCTGTTGGGAAAAGTTTATTATGTGCATCACAATTTAATCTTTAGAAGGTCCCATTCACTAATTTTATCCTCTCCAGATTGTGCATTTCTGGCTGTATTTGGCAGTCTCTTTATAACATAGACTAGGCCGTCCAAGCTTGATCTCAGTTTGTCTCTGATGAACTTCATAGTTTTGGACTTTACTCCCAGGTCTCTGATCCACCTTGAGTTGATTTTTGGATCAGTTTTCTTGGAATGGGAACAAATATGGACCTTTCCAATCAGTTGGCCAGACAGTTCAGCTGTTTACCACATTTCCTGGCATAGACTGGTGAGTGCATCCATGGCTGCATCTGTTAATTGAAACAAGTCAATTTGTATCTCACTGATTTCTGTGACTTTATTTTTTGCCAATTCCTTCAATGCAGTGTCGACTTTCTCCTTCATTACCAGTGGCTCCTATTCATATGGCACTTCCTGAAATTTTTGTTTCAATTAGTTCTTTCTGGTACAGTGATTCCGTGTATTCCTTCCATCTACTTTTGATGCTTTCTAGGTTATTCAACATATTGTGCATAGAATCTTTCAGTATTGTAACTCAAGGCTTACATTTTGAGGATAGTTATAGTAGTAGAGCCCAGATTGGAAGTCATTGAAATGAGGAAAAACAACAACAAACATTGTTCAATAATTAGAACATGAAATGTACATAGCTTGAATGTTGGAAAACTGGAAATGGTTAAAAATAAAATGGAACTTATGAACATCTACATAGTAGGCATTAATGAGATGGACCAGCTTTGGCCACTTTGAAGCAGATATTTATGTGATATACTATGCAGAGAATGAAAAAACAGGAAGAATGGTGTTGCATTCATAGTAAAAAAGTTAATTTCAAGTTCTGTTAAGAAATACCATTTTGTGAGTGATAGGATAATGCCCTTGTTCAAATATACATTCCTATATCTGGAGCCAAAGAGAAGAAATTGAAAAATTTCACCAAGTCTTATAGTCTGAAATTGACCAAACATGCAATCAAGATGCATTAATGAGAGGGAGCTCTGGTGGCCTAGTTGCAGGAAGCTGCACTGCAATCCCTAAGGCACATGGTTCGAATCCACAAGATGCTCCACTGGAGAAGGAGGGGTAATTTCTTCCTGCGCGAGTCAGATCTGATTCAATGGTATACAACAAGGAAGAAGGAAAGACAAGACATACTAATGATAACTGGTGACTGGAACACAAAAGTGGGAAACCACTAAGAAGTTGTTGGAAAATATGGACTTGGTGATAAAAATGAAGCTGGAAATAGAACGATTGAATTTTGTATTTACAATGATTAATTCATTGCAAATACCTTTTTTAAAAGACACAACTTTACACATGGATCTTACCTGATGGGCTGCATGTGTATCAGACTGACTACATTTGTGGAAGAAAGCATTGGAGAAGCTAAATATTGGTGGCAGTCAAAACTAGGCCAGGTGCAGACTGTTGACCAGATCATCAATTACTCATATGCAAGTTCAAATTGCGGCCAAAGAAAATTAAAATTAAGTCCACTGGAGAATCAGAGCTGTCTTGGGACTGCTGCCCCATGAAAACAGAGCCAGGGGCCTTCATCTGCTTTCTGGAAGACTGAAGGGAGATGCCATAATTGACAGGATTAGGGGAACTTTGTAACGCTGACCTAAATAATGAAACTTTAAGATAGAAGGCCTGCAAGTATACTTGAGCAGCTCAGAGCTGAGGAATTATATCCTGTTGTCAACTTGAATTATAACTTAACTTTCCCAATAAACCTCATAACCATGGGGGGAGGCCAATCTTAATGGACAGAGATTGCTCATCTTTCTCCTTCCACTGGTGGATTAAAACAGCCTTTTGTTTAGCAAACGGCTTATTTATTGCTATGGCTTACATGCTGTGTTGCAATCCACCATGCCTCCAGGGAATGGAATAGGGTGCATCTCAATGCTTGTTACCAAGGAAGGGAAGCTATTATTGTTGTTAGGTTCTGTCAAGTGGATGACTCATAGGGACCCTCTAAACAACAGATCAGAACCTTGCCCTCTCATAGTTGGCTAGCATATGAGAAAGGTATGCTGTAGCTAAATTAGGACTGCCAGAATCTGTGACAATAAAGGACCTTTCTTCAGAGCCTTAAGAGAGATCATAGGCCATCCTCACTTTTAACTGCTAGCATCCAGAACTGTGTGATAATTTCCATTATTAGAAGCCATCCAACTTGTGATATTTTATTACAGCAGCCTTTGGAAAACCTGTATGTATTTTCATTAGAGCAGATACTACAAACCCATTGAAGAACTAGTCTTCCCCTCTAGGTCCTTTCCCAGCTTCCCAGTTAGATGAATATGTAGTCCAAACCTATTGTATTTTTTTGTTTCCAAACTATAAAAATAAATCCATGGCACTGCAATCCCACAGGTATGCTGTTTGAATCCACCAGATGTTCTACTGGAGAAGGAGGGGTTATCTCCTGTACCAGTCAGATCCAAGTAAGGCGTGTGGTCTGCTTTAGGTTGAGAGGCTATCAGGAGTGTTTAGAGGTTCACAAGACTTGTGAAGATGATGTGAATCATACATACTATGCTGAAATCATTAATCTAGGAAGTGGTATCTTAACTTGGAGCACCAGCCATAGCTAGAGAATCAATCAGGTATAAGAACTGTTTTAGAATAGAAAAAAAAAGAGATGTTTTAGAATCTGTTCTGGGGACAATCATTGTACAAGTACATTCCATCTGATTAGTAGAGTTGGAAAGGTCTTTTAGAGGAGAAGACTGCCGATGTTCAAGTTGAGGTCCTGGAAGTGCCATTTGTTGCCAAATTGTGTCAAAAATTCACTGACATAGCAGTCTGGGAATCAAACCATTTGGTTTGGGCTTGAGAGGGAGGACAAAGTGAAGATGTCGACAAAGAATTAAGAGGAGAATAGTAGGATTGGGGAAGGTTTTGGTCAGCTGTACATACAGTCACTATGAGACAGAGATGACACCATGTCAACTAACACAATTCTCAGGCAGTTTACTGGGCTCTTAGGGTACTAACCAATAGTGGTTTGAATTCACCACTTTTCCAGAGAAAGATGAGGCAGTTTTCCCATAAATATTTACTGTCTGGCAAGAACAAATGCTGGTGAGGTTGTGGAGAAACTGGAACCCTTATTCATTGTTGGTGGAAGTGTAAAATGGTGCAACCACTGTGGAAGGAGGTATGGCACTTTCTCAAAAAGTTGCAAATAGATATACCATTTGACCCAGCAATTCCACTACTGGGAATATACCCCAGAGACCATAACTGCCACCCAGGCAGATATACGCACACCCATTGTTATCACAGTTTTATTCACAATAGCAAGGAGTTGGAAACAACCTAAGTGTCCACCAACAAATGAATGTATAGAGACGCTATGGTATATTCACACAATGGAATACTATGCTGCATTGAAAAACAAGGAACTCATGCAATATTATTCAAAATGGGTGAGCCTGGAGGACATTATGTTCAGTGAAGTATCTCAGTCACAAAAGGACAAATATCACATGGTGCCACTGTTGTAAAACAGGACTGACCTCGGGGTTGAGGGGAGACTGAGAAAGATGGGTTCAATAATGTATACTGCACTGAAATAGATAGGGGAGGAAGATTGGGAGGGAAGAAAAGTGCAACAATTAATGAATGGAAATCCAAAGTCTCTGTAAATTTTCATTGAAATAAATAATAAAAATTTTTTTTAAAAAATATTTACTGTCTGGAAAATGTGAGGAAATTGCCAGGAGTCAGAATCAACTTGATGGCAGTGGGGTTTGTTTTATGACCTTGTAAAGGAACCCCAGGAGCATGGTGCTTAGAACATTTGATTGCTAACCAAAAGTCAATGGCTTGAGTCTACCAACTTTACAGGAAAGATATGCAGCAGTCTGAATCCTAGGGGGCACTTCTACTTTGTCCAATAGGATCATCATGAGTTGGAACTGATAGCACCTACCAGCACTTTTTGAGCTTAGGGATACAAGAAAGGTTTGTTTTGTTTTTTTAATTTAAAAGTCATTTATTGTAAGATAATTTACAAATATCTTGCTAAGAAAGGTGTTTTAACCTTGGTTGTTACTGCAGTACTCGACAGACTACTACACAAGAATTGTTCAGAGAAGTAATCCTATTTGTGTGAGGGATCTGTCCCATACTCAAGAAAGTGATGTTACTAAGGAAGTTCTGAAAAGGCAGGGACCAGCTTAGTGTCTAATATTCTCAAAAAGTATTCCTTGAGGAATACTGCCCAAGGTAAATCAGTTTCATGTGTATTTTCAGAATTTAACCTTTTTTCACCTCCCTGATAGTACCAAAGGGAGCTTTGACAATGGAATATTATGCTGCATTGAAAAACAAGGAACTCATGCAATATTATTAAAAATGAGTGACCCTGGAGGACATTATGCTGACTGAGGTATCTCAGTCACAGAGGGACAAATGCTATATGGTGCCACTGTTGTAGAATGAGGCTGACATCGGGAAGGGGGTAAGACTGAGAAAAACTGGATGAAATATGTTTACGGCACTGAAGTCTTTGGGGAAGAGAATATTTTATATTTTAGGGCATTATGTTTATCATAAGAGTATGGAATGAGGGTTGCAGAGTGGATTATATTTGGGGGCTGGGGAATGTGTGTGTGGGATTGCGTACCAATGAGGGAGTTTTTCTTTTGCGTTTGAAGGAGAGGAGCAAACGGGGAGAGGGGTGCAACAATGAATGAATGGAATTCCAAAATCTCTTTAGATGTTCATTGAAATGAAAAATAATTAAAAAAAAAACCCAAAGGGAGCTTTGGTGGCTTAGTATTAGGGAGCTGCACTGCCAACCCAAAGGCATATGGTTCAAATCCACCAGCTGCTCCGCAGGAGAAAAATGGGCAAATTCTTTCCATTCAATTAACTGCCTCTGAAAACCCACTGGAGGATCAGGTAGGGGTCAGTTCCAACTCAAGGGTACTGAACAATAATGAGTACCAAAACAGAACCAGTTAAAATTCATAATGAACTAAGAAGTCCACATTTCACACTTGCTCTTTCCAATCATGTTAACAATATTAATTCTTTCCACACCAGATTTACCTTTAGTGCCTTTCATGAAATGGGATAAAATGTTATCATTAAAGGGTATTTGAGTTCTGGTGGCCTAGAGGCAAGAAGCCGCACTGCAATCCTGAAGGCATGCAGTTTGAGGCCACCAGTTGCTCTGCGGGAAGACAGGCAATCTCCTCCCTAGCAATTAACTTCTCTGAGAACCTGCCGGATGATCAGCTATGGGTCTGTTCCAACTCTGTAACAGACAACAACAAAGGGTATCAGATTCACATGACCAGAGTATTTACTTCCAAAGTATTTAGATTAGTGTTGGTCCTCCTTCCCTAAGTGGAAAGAAAGAAATCTTCACATTGCTCACATGTGCATGGGACCTGGAAAATGAGAAAACAAAGCAGAACCAAACAGGAACATGGTCAAGCTGACCCAATTGTGCAGCAAATGCCATGTTGTTTTTGGAAACCACCTACCATCCACCCTCTACCAGCCAGATTCCAGTCCTGCAGTAGATCCCACCTGATGGAACTTGGAGAAGCCATCGTACAACCCAGCTTTCTCCAGTGAAGCAGCAGCTCAGGGAGCCTGCTAATACTGCTAACTCTGTGTGGGTCTGTAGGCAGATACAACAAGAAACTAAGCATTGGGTTTTTTTTCCTCTTGTATCAGTAATGCCAACTATTTGAATGAAGATGGAGCAGAACTAAATTAGGCGGAAAATATATTTTAAACTAGGTATTTGTCTTCTCCAAGAAATATTCCCATATTCTCTGACCCCACTTTACTCTAAACCTAGTTAAGGGACTGAATTGTCTTTTCAGTCCACATCCACATCCACACCCTCACACACACTCTTACACACAGAGTATTATCACCACACTTACTTCATTAATATTTCAATGTCTCTCATTAACTTGAGAAGGCATTTTTAACCTTGTGGTGCATTTCAGCTTCAAATGCATAAGATACCATAGGATTATAGAGGAAACCAATTATATTATACTTTTTAACCCCAGGATGAGAATCTCTGGAGTTTGAATCTCTTGCCTGTGCCTAGCACAAAGCCTGGCACATATAGTATTTATAAAATATTTATTAAATGAATAGAAAGATAAATGGCTACTGTGAAGTAAGTTTAACCAGTGACTGATTGCAACTGCTTGTGCGCATACCAACGGCTTGCATATGTCTCACCTTATCTGAGATCATGTAGACCAGAGCTGTGCATGAACCCACATTCAACCACAGGTGCCAGAGTATGTAGTAATAATGACAGGCTATTGGAAGACAAGCAAAACAACAAAGCTCATGTATTTTTCACCAGCCAGAATATTCAGACAGTGAACATGAACAGGCTCTGTTTTTAGAAGACCTCTTGACTTTGGAAGCCCCCATGCTCACACTACCATAAATTTCCAACAATAGCTCTGCCACAGGAAAACAAAAGGAACCTGAGCTAGTGGGTAGGTTTTCTCTAGGATCCTCTCCTATCCCAAAATTGGTACTCTCATCTCTGGGAAAGAGAAAACTATCCCTAAAAACCACACAGGATGAGATGTGCCTTTCTGGGTTCAGGTAGTAGCTTCAGTCTTAGAATTTTTATATTATCAACAGAAACTCTAAAGCAGCAAGAACTAAAAGCTACTTTGATAAAAAAAAATATATAAAGGGTCAAAGGTTTGTTCTAAGCTGATTGCTAAGCCTAGTAAGTATTTTGAAAAGAAAAATGAAACCCCAGACAATCTTAAAGCTGAAACCACAACTGTATGGGGTTAATAATCTCACCCTTAAGGCTTTTAAGATTGACTCTCCCAAATTAGAGAGGTCCTCTGGCTACATATAGCCATTTGAGGGACAGCAGAACAATTTTCATTGCTTGACAGGGCTTCCAACATTGGCTGGAAGAAACATGGCTTCAAGTAGGTTCCTTCTTTAAAAACAAAAAGAAACTACAGGTCAAAATTTTGCCTTTAATAATAACAATTAAAAAAAATCTTCCCACTCCTAAGGTATGTGCTTTCTTTTTAGACCTATTGTTCCTTTAAGTTGTCTGCAGATTCCCTATATTTTCCCTACTGTAGTAAATAATGTAATCAAAGAAATAAAAACCAGGGTCTACTCTTGCCTCAAACATTGAAGAGGGTCAGAAATCGCAGCACAGATATGGCCCAGCTCTAAATATACAGATGACTTTAAAAAACAAAAACAGAATTACAACCCCCACAAAGACATTATTATTGACATTCCTGGTAAATTTCCTATGTTGCAGACAGTATCTCTTTCCCAGAGAGTCCAACTCACTCAGGAGGAGACTTGGTGCTCAGGAAGGCTGGGGGTGTTGAGTCATCCCTGTCAAGCCTAAGGTTTATGATGAACTCTGTAACTCACAGAAATGTCTGTGGGATAAATGGCAAAAATTAATCTAAAAAAGGGGTGAAGGCAGGCAGACACCTGTCATTATATTCCAATCAGTCAAAAATCTTAAGAGCATGGTATCCAGGAAACAGATGTTGGTGAGAGTTAGAGGGATAGAGAGCAGAACAAGAGGAAGCACCAAATGAGTTTTGGTTCCAAATGAGGCTTTTGGTTCTTAAGATCAAAAAACAGCTCCAATCAAAACAGCAGTCAGTCTGGATGAGGCACCTCCACTGCTCCTGGAGTCAGGCAATAAAAATGATGGCCTTCAAGCTCCATCCCGGACAGCTACAGTCCAAGAGTAAGAGCAATTCACACCAAATCTTGCAGTTTGGAAATGGTTGGGGGAAAAAATCTTCACTTAGGGTAAAAGCTCTAGCAAAGTCAGGGGGACAAGGTGAAGCCCAAAGCATAACTTTGGCACTTCTGGATTGCAAGAGGTCAATGCTGCCACTGCTCCATGGAGCTGTATCTTTTCACCCATCATCTGCTTCTCCTCAAAACTGGCATCTATGCTGGTTGTTTCAGAGTTTTAAATTGGCCTCTGAGGACTCTTTCCAGGATATAAATAATGCACACTCACATATACATCCTCATGTGAGTGAGGTGCTTTCCAGGGTCAAATCTGTTACAGAGTTTGGTCAATGACTCTTCACAAAATAACCCCATATGTGTACACTGATAGACCAGCCTGGAAAGAGCTTTCTGGATAGGGTTCCTAGTTTATCTTGCTGTCTTCCTTAAAGGAAAGAAACTTTCTTAATCTAAGAGGATTAGGACATTGAGTGATCTACTCTCAACTTCTGGAAGGGCAGTTTGTTTTGTCCATTTTTCAATGAGGGGGTTGAAGGGGACCCAACATTTTCAGTTACAACAAGAATTTGTTTTGCTTTGCTTTAAAAAAAAAAGGAGGGTCCTATGTGGAAATGAGTGGGACAATGATAAAAATAAACACATAATTAAAACTCCAAACAAAAACATATCTCCTGGCCCCAATATTCCCAGTTAATCCTCCAAGACCACAATCTCCACATTGTGGACTTGGTGCTGGTGTTCTTCCATTTCAGCCACAACTTTCTCCTCAGTCCTCAACTCAGTCTCCAAAATGACTGCTTTGCCCTCAGTATCCTCAGCCTCTGGGTCTGGAGCTGGGTCAATCTCAATGATGGTCTGCCCATCCTCTGAAGTGCTTTCAACAGCCTGGATTGTAGAAGTCAGGCCAGACTCCATGGCCACCAACTCCACAGGGCTCACCATGGTGGCCATGTTGCCCAGGGTACCCCCATCCTGCATGGCGGTGGAGCTCAGCAATGCTAAGCTAGACGAAGGATGGATGGTTACTGTGTCTGGTGAGTTACTCTTGGCAGAAGAGACCACTGTGGCATAGCGGAAGAGCTGAGGGCCGGAAGGCAGGGTGTGGACAGTCACAGGGCTAGAGCCCTGGCTGAGGGTAGCCACTGGAATATTACCCATGGAAAATGACTGACCCACTGGGGTGATGGTGATGGGTGAGATGACTGTGAACTGAGGCTGCTGAACAGGAGGAGAAGGGCTTAGAATGGTGGTGGAAGCTGGTCGCTGGAGCCGGGGTCTTTTTGGAGGTTTAGGAGTGCTCACAGGCATCAGTACCACATTTTGAACTGTCTGGGATTTCAGTCTGTGATCCTGAGCTTGCTTCTTTTGCTCTTCTAACTGGCGTTCCAAGTCTACAAAGGAAAAAGCAAAACAACAGACTTTGTGTGGAGGGAAGAACATGCAGAACATTAAACTGAGAATAAAAATCGACAAACCACTAGCAAAACTAACAAAAGAAAACAAGGAAAAGACACAAATAATCTGAATAAGAGATGAAACTGGCAATATCACAACAGAACCAACTAAAATAAAATGGCCAACATTGGAATATTATGAAAAACTATATCCAAACAATTGATGTCTTTGAATTGTGGTGTTGGAGAAGAGTATTGAATATACCACGACTGCTAAGAAAATGAACAGGTTTGTCCCGGAGAGGGTGAAGTCAGACTGCTCCTTAAAGGCAAGGATTCTGGGCCAGAGACGGAGTTCTGCCGCCAGACGGGCCGGGAAGAGACCCAGGAAGAGCAATAGTCAGCCATCCACCGCAGAACTCCAGAGGAGCAAAGACTACCCGCCCCTGTGCGACCCCCCTGCAGCCCGCACCTGTGTGATCACCGACACACAGGGTGCTACTGCATAAACAACCAGCAGCGCCCAAGCCCCGCCCCCACCTCTTGGTGGTAGTGTCCAAGCCCTCCTGTGCTCCTTACCCCCCTAGTCCCTTGCTTTCCTCCCCTTCCCCCGCCCCCCTTCCAGCTCCACAACCACACACCTCAGCCACCACCACAGCCCTGTGACCTCAGGGCACCACCACAGATCCAGCCATCACCTGGAGCTATCAACCAAGCTGTTGTGGAACTAACCTGGCTGTAGGATCTTATCTGTGTTTACTGGGGCTCATTATCTGGGAGAGCACCTAAGGGCGTGCCCACAGGTAGGGAAATTGGCCCAAGCTCTCTTGGGTTCCCACCCAAAACGAGCCAGCCAGCTGGCTTCTGTGAACTCTGCAGACCAGCCAGAGGCTAGTGGGTTGGTGGGAAGTTGACCTTGACTTTTCGGATCCTGTCAGATCCAGGACCCTTCTGGAGCAGGGGCTGTTGTGTGAGGGCACCTGTGTAAGTGCCACCAGGCAGGGAACACTGAGAAAACCATTGGGAAGGAAACGGACAACAGGAATTTGAGGAAGGACCCCAGTTGTGAGCACATTGAGACAGCAAAGGTTTGAGAAAGGTCCTCCATGTGATTGACCTGCCCTTGCGATCACCCAACCCTTTGCCTGCCTCACCCCACTTGGCTCCACACCAGTGCCTACAGGTCTGGGCAATCAACTTGCTTTTAAACAGGAGCACCTTGACATGTTTTAGCAACAAGGGATTGCCCTAGCAGGTGCTGAACTGACATTTTTCTGAAGTCATCAAGTCAGAGAAACGCACAAGTTTGGTAGCTGCCCATCTGATCTCAAGAGCATTGTCTTCAGATCAAGAACACATACCAATGTCTCAAAGAAAGCAAACAATCCCACACAATATACAAGAGCAAAGCAAGATGTCACTCACAAAGG
>NW_006399902.1:28642-36125 GCF_000299155.1 Elephantulus edwardii | reverse complement strand
GTGAGATTGGCACAGGATAGGGCAGAGTTTAGGGCTCTTATACATAGGGTTGCTATGAGTTGCAAGAGACTTGATGGCATAGAACAACAATACTCAAACAAACATGAAAACCTGGAGGAAATGGAAATACTTAGAAATGCACAACCTACCTAAACTGACACAAACTGAAATTGAACATCTAAATAGACCCATTACAAAAGAAGAAACTGAAAAGGTAATAAAAAAAAAATTCAGGCAAAAAAACCCCTTTACAAGGGAATTTTATAAACATTCAGAGAAGAACTGTCACTAATTCTACACAAAGTATTTCATAAAATAGAAAAAAAGATGGACTTTCCCCGACTCATTCTATGAAGCAAACATATCCTTGATACCAAAGCCAGGAAAGGACACCACCAAAATAGAAAAATAAAGGTCAATATCTCTTATGAACATAGATGCAAAAATCCTGAATAAAATCCTGGCCAATATCCAACGATATATCAAAAAAAATAATTCCCCATGACCAAGTGGGATTCATAACATGTGTGCAAGGATGGTTCAACATCAGGAAAACAATTAATGTAATTCATCATATAAACAAAGCAAACAAGAACCACATGATCCTATCAATTGATGCAGAAAAGGCCTTTGACAAAATCCTACACCTTTTCCTGATTAAAACACTCAAGACAATAGGATTAGAGGGGAATTTCTTTCAACACAGTAAAAAAATGTATATATGCAATCCCGAGAGCCAACATTGTTATCAATGGAGAGAGATTAAAGGCATTCCCTTTAAGAACAGGAAATAGGCAAGGATGCCCACTATCACCTCTCTTATTCAATATTGTATTGGAAGTCTTAGCAATAGTAATAAGACAAAAGAAGGAAATAATAGGTATCCAAATTGGCAAAGAGGAGGTAAAATTATTTCTATATGCACATGATATGATACTAAGAAAACCCTAAAGACTCAACAAAATAAAGTACTGGACATATTTGACCAATTAATAATTTTAAAATTAATAATTAAAGAAAACCCCAACAATAATAACAACAACAAATAACAAAGTTAAGAAGGAAATAACACCTCAAATAAACTAGAACAAAAAATGAAAAGAAAGAAAGAGAAGAAAGTCAGGGTCTTGCCCAATTTTGTCATTATGTGGCCACATGCAAGTGATTTTACTGTTTTCAAAGTGAAAACTAGACCCAATGATAATAAAAAAATCCTTCCAGTAATTAAATGTCATTATAAGAGTACAGGTAGGGTAACAGTTCAGAATCTTTCTCAGGCTGGTATTCCCGAATATCCTACTATACCTTAAGTCTCAAAGCTACTCTGGCATTTTGGCACCTGACACTAAAATAAGGAACCCTGGTAGCTCAGTGGTTATAAGCATTTGGCTTCTAATAAAAATTGGCAGTTCAAATCTACCAACTAGCCACAGATAAGGATGAGGCAGTGTGCTTCTATGAAAATTTACAGCCTTAGAAACTCTATAGGAAGTTCTGTTTTGTCCTTTATAGGGTCACTCTAAGTCAATCAACTTGATGGCAGTTGAGGGGTGTGTTTGCAAAAAAACTAACCAAAGAAATATCCAATTGGTTTTGAGGTAATGAAAATTAGTAATATCTGCACAATTCTTTTTAAACTGCATTAGACCTACAATAGCTACTACTTGAAAAACAATGATTTAAACTGCCACTCAAGGAACACAATTTTGGTGGGAACTGACTATTGACCTACCTCCTTTTGGTCCCCCAAAAAGGCTACAGAAAGTTACAGAGGAAGTTCCCAAGAATTACAGACCTGAAGGAGGTCTTGAGAATTCTTGTTCATTTTAATGGGTATTTGAAGAGTTACGTGATATACTTAATAAGGTCACTAATCTGGGGCAAATATCCTCTGATGTCTAAATGATGGCTTTTTCTCTATGAGCCTAATATTCTCCTTCTCCCAAAGCAAACTTGTTGACTACTATATTTGAACTTCTCTATTGATTAATAAGCATTTAATAAAGACTTGGCTATACCTATAAAGATTATGCTCTCTATGGAACATGAAGAGAGAGCTAAAGACAGCTCCTTGTTCAAAATAAAAACAGATAAGGATCAGGAACATCTCCAAAATTATAAAATATTCTCTCTTTTTTAAATTTATTATTAATTTCAATGAAAATTTACAGAGACTTTGGATTTCCATTCATTCATTGTTGCACTTTTCTCCCCTACCAACCCTCCCCTCAAGTACACTATCCTCTTGGAAAAGTAAAAGAAAAACTCTTTCATTGTTTTACAGACCCTCCCCCCCAGGTCCACTCCACTATGTAGCCTTCGCTCTGGACTCCTGTCATGACAAAAATGCCTAATCACATATCCCTTTTAAACAGTTTTCTCCCTTATCTGTTTCAATGCAGTATACATTATGAACCCATAAAATACTCTCTTTTAAAGTTATAAAACATTGGATTTTGGGAGCTCTGGTGGCCTACTGGCAAGACGCTGCACTGCAATTCCAGAGATATGAGGTTTGAATCTACCAGATACTCTGCTGGAGAAGGAGGGGCAATCTCCTCCTGTACCAGTCAGATCCAATTTGACAGTACACACACACACACACACACACACACAAAATAATAAAATAAAATAAAAACCCACTGGATTTTTTTTTCTACCTTCATTTTAATTTATATTTCAATAAAATTACAATTTTAAATCAACTAAATCTATAATCTAAAAAATTTTAAATCAAGAAATGTATAAATAACAATGTTCAATGTTGATATGCTCAAGCTGGTAATATAAACTGGTATCATCTTCTTGGGATTTTAACAATAGGTTGCAAATATTAATTAAACATTATCAATATTACTTAAATTTAGTCCTGAGAAAACATTTAAAAGATCATAAAAAGAAAAATACGCACACTCATAAAAATTCACTGTAACATTATATAAGCTACTAAAGTAGCCTAGTGGCAAGAAGTGTGTTGCAATCTGGAATGCATGCAGTTAGAGGCCACTGGTAGAAAGATGGGCAATCTCCTCCTGGTTATGACTACAGTACACAACAACAAAGAAAATTTAGAAAACATAAATAACAACTCTCCAGGAAATAATCTTAATTAAGAGACTATCTCTATGGTAACTTGGAAAAGCAATAATATGTATCCAAAAAAGCTGAAAACAAGACAGTATGTATATCATAAAAAAAAATTGATGACTTAAAATTTTAAGGTTAAGACACGTCTGGAACAGGAATAAGAAGACAGGTCTATTCCAGGCTTTGCTGCTAAATAGTGATGCAGCTTATGACAGGTCATTTATCCTTTCTGTGCCTCTACTGGTATATTTGTAAAATGGGGAACCTAGCTGTCTGTTTTCTAAGGAGTAAGTAACATAGGTATCTCCAAAAACACTCAATAACTGAGTTAAAATATAACTAGATATAAAAATAAATTTAAAGTAACCTAACTTGTTCTTCTCTTGCTAAATAATTTTTGGCTCCATGACTAAACTAGAACATATTCTACATTAGTCAATGGCTAAAACTCCATATTTGTTTTCTATTTTCCACCTCTCTTCACTTTTTTCCAAAAGCTTCTCTTGACTACTGGTGAATAGGTTTACGAGATGTGATTATCTCGGACATGCTTCTGGCATAGAATTTCTTTTATTTCTGCGTCTACTAGTTAGTCTAGTAATTAGGGCTGTCTTACTCAATTTCTAAAATCTAATTTGAAAATAAGTACCTGGTACAAAGTTAAGTTATACATAATTCACTTAATTTCTGATTACTACAAATAATGGAGGAAGTACTAAATTTATAACCAACCAGAAAAAGCAGTAAATAAAAGGTCCATTTCAATTTGCATCTCTGTCACCAACATAACTGTATTAGTACAACAACCCAGCAGACATCTTAATCCTCTTTATGAGGATACAGAAGGAGAGTCATGATGCTGCCTTCTTTCTACCTTTGTGCTTCCTTCACATCTCATCACTCCACCTTACTTCAGACTGTGTATAAAGATCAAATTCTGATACTATGTTAATAAAAAAAAAGAAATCCAACCTCAAGTGAAGTCACAAGGAAAATATCAAAACTCAAGGAAATCCACATAATACATTTAAGAAGGGCAGGAAGTTACACGCACCTGTCAGAGTATAAAGAAACTGCTCTTCTCCCTGTTCTACTTGGTTTTTCCTGTTGTCCAAAACCTTCTTGACTGTGTCCATTAGACCAAATGTATGTGCAACATTGTTGAGAACAGCAGCATCTATTTTAAAAAAATTACATGCCTTTTCAGTTAAATAGAAATGGTACACCAAACTTCTACTGTGTTGTTTATAAATATGAAACAACTAAAAAATGGTAGAATTCTTCAAATTTTGTGTTTTTTCCTTATTTTTAATAGTTATTAAATAGTGAATAAATTTTATTTAATTATATCTTCTTCTTTGTTGTTGATTGCTATCTAGTTAAGCATGACTTCTATCAAACCTCATGAACAAAAGACCTGAAGCCTTTCTATAACTATTGTCATTTCTTAAAGTTCATAGCGTTTCTAGAAGCATGTTGTTTAGGAAGTGGATGCTACTCCTGCTTCCAAAATTGTATCTTAGTCTCTCCAAATAAATACATAGATTAGAAAATCAGAAAAAAGAAATGGTGCATTTAATTATACGTTCTGGTTTGTGGTTTAGAAAACACAGTTACTATAAGAGAGCTAAGTATGAACAGTAGTTTTGTTATTTCCTCTCTGTGTGACTTCCTGTCAGTTTTAGAAGTAATTTTTCTCGTCTGCAACAAATGAGATTAATACTCATTCTGTAAGAGAGATAAGAAAATTAGAAAGAATATATTTTAAAAACAAAAAAAAATAAAATAAAAACAAAAAACAGGGACTAGGATGCACTATTATTAGTCCTCTGTTCTCCTTTATTCAAAATTTCTTGAAAGAATCAATATCTGCTATCACTACTTTCTTCAGAGTGACCATTTCTCCATCTGGACCCTCTTCCATAGTCATTTCATTCAGTTCTATGGTTTTAAAGATCATTGCATGCTGAAAATTCTTTTCTATAAATCTTCAGCCCTGATCTCTTTTAAGCATTCAATATTCACAGATCCTTCAATCTGAGTGACATTTCAATTTAACAAATAAATGGTCAACTGGGATTTTTTGTCTAAACCTTTTTCTCCACCAATGGTTTTATCACTTACTGTTTAGATAAACATCATGCTGAATTTTTTTTTCTTTTTCTTTCATCCTATATAAAATCCATCACAATAAGACTTACCAGTCCACACTCAAACTATGTGCTCAATCTGATCACTTCTTCCCGCCCAGGTATACTATTAACTACGATACTAATCAATGCCACTACTATCTCTTGGCTGAACTAACTGCTCCAAGGGTCTCACAATTAATCTTTTTGTTTTCACTTTTTCTTGATGGTGGTCTACTTTCTACATAGAAACCAGAGTTATCTTTCAAAAATATCTGATAATCTCACTCCCCTTGTTCAAAGTCAGTATGATCATCTTAGCATAAAAGCCAAAGTTATAATCAGCAGTTATTAGCTGAGTTCCTTCTTCTGCTCTACCCTCATCACTTTCCCCACAGCATAGACTACTGCAGAGTCACCCCAAAAGAACTCAAGTTCATTGCCATCAAGTTGGAACTGACTCCAAACTAAACCAGCAGCAGGAGACTGTAAATCATACAGGAGGATACTGCTCATCTTTCTCTGCCAGAAAGGTGCTGGCTTTAAGTTAGCAGCTCAACTCCCAACAGATTATATCACCTGAGCTTCCTGTAGCTGCTCTAGAGCTCCTGTAATCTTAGAACCTGAAAAGCTCATTTCTGCTTCAGGATCTTTGTTCTGTTTAGAATGTTCCTTCTCCAAGCTTAGTACCTGGCCAGTTCGTCAATTCAAGTCTTTATTCAAATGTGATCCCTTTAGAAAGGTCATCTTTGACCACCCTATCTAAACCACAGTGTTTTCTGAACTGTTGTCTTTTTCACTCCAATCACGTGTATTTTTTGCTCTAAGGTAGTTTATGTTCATAACCCTACTTATATCAGATGAGTATCATTTTTTACATCATTCACAAGAAGCATCTTGCAAGTATTAAAAACCAGCTAAAGTATATACAATAGTTCTGAAAGTCTTTAACTGAGAACATAAGAATACCCTAAAAACCATTTATTATACTTCTCCAGTTTTCGGTATGTGTAGAACCTATGGCGGCACAGTGGACTGCTAATCTGTCAGGCAGGGGCTGAAATCCACCAGTCACTGGAGAGTCTCCTCCCATAGAGATACAGACTCATAAACCCTATGGAGGGTCGTCACAACGAGTCAGAATCAACTACGAGTCAGAATCAACTTGACAGTAGTGTGGAACTAGTTTTTTAATAAACCTTAACTTCCAATCTATAGAATGGGGTGAGGGGCGGGAATGTAACTACATCTCAGGGTTTTCATGACCTTACAGGACTGGACCACAGTTGTGTTTAATAAATATCCATTTTATTTACATGCTATTCACTCACCTGTGACCTGAAAGGGAGCCTGGATGAGCCGCTGCTGAACTCCCCTGAGTAATTCCTCTATTTCCTTCTGTATATTACAGACAACTTCTTCCATCAGTCCTACATCAGCTATTCCTTTCCAGAACATCAAAGTGTCCTCTGGCAAAAGACAGAGTAAACAAGGAATGCTAGAGAGCTATCTCAGTATATTGTCTTCAATGAAAAATTTAAAACAATTTGCACTGAAAAATGCTACCTTATTGGTTAATTTCTGGAAAAAACTGGTAGGGTGAAAAGGAAAGACTAGAGGGTCAATGACTTAATCTCTGATGCATATCAGTCATTCAACTGTTTCAGTTAAATTGCTGAAACTTTCTGAATTTCAGTTTTTCCAAGTGTAAAATGTGAATTTGCAGGGTTGTTACATGGATTAAAAAAATGATGTTTGGGGCTACAATGAGTACGCATGAGAAAAAGAGCAAAATTAATTGAGAGATTTTTATGCCTATCTGCATAATGGTGGTAAGATATAGTGAGGGTGAACATATATGAGCCCCACAGTAACATACCTGAAATCTCCTCCGAATCTTTCTTCACACCCTCCTCTGTGGCCATGGTGACAGCAGCAGTGAGAGCTGAGTTCCATTCTAGCCCTGCCTCTTCCATGCTCTCCTCCGAGATAGCAATCTGTGTGATGCTACCTAAAACCAGTCCATTGGAAAGAAGATCAGTGAATTTTATTTAAAAAAAAATAATCACAGCTATCCTCTACACTTCATATTCACAGCCACTGTGTCCCTTTCTGTTATTTTACCATTCTGGTTTCTGACCTAAAGGTCTAAACTTTTAAAATTAGAATCCTAGGAAAGCCAAGATGATTGGCTGTTCTAAAGAGAATATGCCTTGAAAAAAGGGGAACATTTTCTTCTGACTAGAAAATGAAAAACTATTTTTAAA
>NW_006399902.1:22642-28542 GCF_000299155.1 Elephantulus edwardii | reverse complement strand
TTTTTAAAAATTAATTATAATGAACGTTTACAGAGATTTTGGATTTCATTGTTGCATTTTTCTCCCTGTCCACCCCTCCCCCCAGTTCATACTTCTCTTTGAAAAGTAAAAGAAAAATTATTTCATTGGTATAGAATATTCTCCAACATCCCCCCCACCCCGAGTACACTCCACTATGTAACCTTCATTCTGTACTCTTGTCATAACCATAATACCCAATCATACTTGGCTTTCAAACAGTTCTCTCCCTCATCTGTTTCAATGTAGTATACATAATTTATCCAATTTTTCTCAGTCTCACCCCAACCCTAATGTCAGTCTCATTATACAATAGTGGCACCATGCAGCACCTGTCCTTTTGTGACTGATATTTCATTCAGCATAATGTCTTCCAAGGTCACCCAGTTTGAATAATATTGCATGAGTTCCTTGTTTTTCAATGCAGCGTAGTATTCCATTGTGTGACTATACAAGAGCTTTCCTATCCATTCGTTTGATGATGGGCACTTAGGTTGTTTCCAACTCTTTGCTATTGTGAACAAAGCCGCGATAAACATGGGTGTGCATGAAAAAAATATTTTTTAATAAACCACAGAGGGTAACTTGCTTCCTAAGTAGGTATGTTTCTGAAGGAGAATGACCCTGAATAAGGCTGAGGCATAACTGCTAGGCCGCCTGCCCCAGATTCACCAAAGGTGAAAAAGATCTGAAACAGTTTAAGAGAAATGTGAATAGATGGTATACAAATTGACATATTTCAGTTAACAGATGCTGCCCTGGACATGCTCACCAAGTTGTGCCAAGAAATCTGGAGAACGACCACTTGGCCAACTGACTGGAAGAGATCGATATTTGTTCCTATCCCAAAGAAAGGTGACCCAACTGAATGTGGAAACTACAGAACAATTTCACTGATTTCACATGCAAGCAAGATTTTACTGAAGATTATCCAAAAATGACTGGAACAGCACATCAACAGAGAACTACCAGAAGTCCAGGCTGGGTTCAGAAGGGGTCGTGGTACTAGAGATATTGTAGCTGATGTTAGATGGATCTTGGCTGAAAGCAGGGAATACCAAAGGAATGTCTATCTGTGTTTCATTGACTATGCAAAGGAATTGACTGTGTAGATCATAACAAACTATTTCTGACTCTGAGAAGAATGGGAATCCCAGAACAATTGATCATTCTAGGAGGCAGTCGTCAGAACAGAGCAAGGGAACACTGTATGGTTCAAAATTGGGAAAGGCGTACATCAGGGATGCATCCTATCTCCATACCTTTTCAACCTATATGCAGAACAGATTATCTGGGAGGCTGGGCTCTATGAGGAGAAATGTGGGGTCAAGATTGGTGGACGATTTATCAACAATCTGCATTATGCGGATGACACAACCCTGCTTGCTGAAACTGAGGAAGACCTGAAGCGCCTGCTGCAGAGTGTCAAGGACTGCAGCCTACAATATGGATTGAGGCTCAATGTCGAGAAGACAAAGATTCTCACCACTGGACCAATTGGCAGCATCAGGATGGATGGTGAAGAGATTGAGATTGTACACAGCTTTAGTTTGCTTGGCTCCATAGTCAACAGTCTTGGCACCAGCAGCCAGGAAATTTAAAGGCGCATTGCCATGGGAAGGTCTGCTGTTAGGGACCTCTCCAAAGTGCTGAAGAGCAGTGGTGTCTCTCTGGAGACTAAGGTGCGTCTGATACAGGCCATGGTCTTCGCAATCACCTGTTATGCATCAGAGAGTTGGACAATGACCAAGGAGGATAGAAGGAGAATTGATGCCTTTGAGGTGTGGTGCTGGAGAAGAGTATTGAGAATACCATGGACTGCTAGGAAAACAAACAGATTTGTCCCGGAAAGGGTTAAACCGGGTGGCTCCTTGGAGGCAAGGATTCTGAGGCTCCATCTAACATACTTTGGACATGTTGTGAGGAGAGACCGGTCCTTAGAGAGGGACATCATGCTTGGGAGGGTGGAGGGACAGCGCAGGAGAGGAAGGCCCTCTATGAGGTGGATTGATTCAGTGACTGGGATAATTGGGATGGGAGTGTCAGAGACAGTGCGACTGGCACAGGACAGAGCGGAGTTTAGGGCTGTTGTACATAGGGTCGCTATGAGTCGCAGGCGACTCGACGGCACATAACAACAACAACAACAACACATAGTGGTTGTCCAAGCGTGCTATTTTAAGCACATTTGATACTAAGCATCTAAAATATCTAAAGTTGTTATACATTATTTATCAACCTATGTAAGAGGCAGCAAGAAAAATGACAAAGAAAATCATACAGCAGATTCACAAAGGAAAATACCTTTCCTGTCAAAAAGATTTGAGAAAAATCAAACTGATCTAAATAGAAATCTAAGTTGGACTCTACACAAGGAAAATATCAACACTGTAACAAGTATTATCAATAATAAAAAAAAGGAATTTTGGCCAAATAAATTAATTTCATTCTATTTTTCATCTTTTAAGAGAAAGTGTTAAATGATCAAAAATTCAAACTGCTAGATATCTTTTACGTCTCAAAAACTATTTACATCTAAAACAATGGCTTCTATTCACTCACAGGATATAGCGCTTTCTAGAACAAACAGTGAGAGGTCATTTTATCACAGTACTTCCCTAACCTCTGACATCCTTTAGCATTCTTGTCATTCTGTCAGGTATGTTTACAAATCCTCTGGCAGTTGCTCGGACACATTTATTCCAGGTGTGCTAGGTCTCCAACCGGATTAACTGAATTCTTAATAATGATCTCACATGGCTACATATTTCCTCAATAGTTGGGAGAACTAATCTTAAGCTCAACCATACTCATGTCAAGTGTCTGCCCATCCCGCCATCCATTCATGAGAAAATCTTATTAGCTTAGGAATTAGACTTTTCGAGGCAAATATCTTTGATCTTTATAGCAGGGTCTCCTGAGTTTAGTCCAGCCAATGGGACAGAGATGTATCTCGGTTAACAGTTTGAAAATCATTCATCATTCTAATTAATTTTCCTAACTTGACCACTAGGAGAGCAATGGATTTTTAAAATTGTGTAAGCTCAAACTAAATGAGTTGTGTGGCATCAAAGTGAAATGCCTAACTAACCATTGTAAATATGGAACACTCTGTCCAGTGCTTATCACACACATTGTAAGAAAGATGTCAGGAAGGAGCACTAGCAATAGAGACTTATTTGGGAGAAAATGAGCCTGTTTCCAAAGTATGGAATCTCACCACACCTGGCTTACTATGCCTGATAACAAAGCACATTAACATTCCCAAGAATTGAAATTAAGGAATAAAGAAAGGCATGAGGGGGAAAGTGTTGCTGAAAAACACAGCAGGTTTTCAGGTGGTTTCCTACCCCCTACCATCGGCCGAAGTGGGTGTCTGAACCACACTTGTCTGCTGTCCTGGCACTGGAGCTCTTGCACTGCTGATCAGAAGATCAAATTTGGTGCTTCTGCAGGTATTGGAACAAACTTTGTCATGTTGGTAAAAATCAATCTGTCCAGAGTCCATCATTTTCCTGTGAAAAGGGAGAAAAGAGGTACCAGTTCAACCTGTAGTTCGTCTAGAGGAAACAAGTCCTCAAGGATAAACAGAGATAACATTATAGAGTCTACTACAGAGATTAGTGAAACTCAATAGTACTAATAGTCATTAGGATAAAAAAATTCTAACTGATGCAATATATTTTCATTGGTCCTATCCACATTTATTATTCCTGTTTTATGTTACTGTTGTTATGTGCCGTCGATTCTGACCCTATGGCCAACACAGTGACCCTTTGTACAACAACCCTAAACCCTGCTCTATCCTGAGCCAAACAAATTACCCCAGGCACTGAGTCAATCTATCTCATCCAGGGTCTTCCTGTCTTGCGCTGGCCCTCCACCCTTTCAAGTATGATGTCACTCTCCAAGGACTGGTCCCTCCTTGCAACATGCTCAGACTATGCCAGACAAAGCTTCAAAATCCTTGCTTCCAAGGAGCAGCTTGTTTTCAACCTCTCCAAGATGAATCTGTTTGTTTTCCTAGCAGTTCATGGTATATACAATACTCTTCTCCAGCACCTCTCAAAGACATCAATTCCTCTTCTATCATCCTTATTCATTGTCCAACTTTCTGATGCATAGCAAGTAATTGTGAATACCATAGCCTGGATCAGGTGCACCTTAGTCTACAGACTGATATAGTTCCTCTTCAGTATTCTGGAGAGGTCCTTGACAGCACATTTTCCCAGAGCAATACTCCTTTTGATTTCTTGGCTGCTGGAACCAAGAGTGTTTACTGTGGAGCCAAACAAAATGAAGCTGTTAACAATCTCAATGTCTTCACCAATTATCAAGATGCTGCCTACTAGCCCAGTGGTGAGAATCTTTCTTTTTTCATGCTGAGCTTCAATCCATATTGAAGGCTGCAGTCCTTGACCTTCTGCAGCAAATGCCTCAGGTCCTTCTCAGTTTCAGCAAGCAATGTGGTGTCATCTGCATAATGCAGTTTGTTGATGAGTCTTCCTCCAATCTTGATGCCACATTTCTCCCCAGAGAGCCCAGCCTCCTGGGTGATCTGTTCTACATACAAATTGAAAAGGCAAGGAGATAAATAAGATGCATCTCAGGCATACACTTTTCCTGATCTTGAATCATGCAGTGCTTCCTTGCTTTGTTCAGATGACTGCCTCCTGGTCCAACTATTGGTTTCGCAGAAGCACAATCAAGTGTTCCAGATTCCTATTCTTCTCAGAGTTAGCCAGTTTGTTGTGATTCACACAGTTAAATGCCTTTGCATAGTCAACGAAACACAGACAGATGTTCCTTTGGTACTCTCTGCTTTCAGGAAGATCCATCTAACACTGGCTAGAATATCCCTAGTTTCATGACCCCTTCTAAATTTAGCCTGCATATCTGGAAGTTCTCTGTTGATGTGTTGTTACAGTCATTTTTTTGATAATTTTCAGCAGGATCTTGTTTGCATGCGATATTGATGATATCTGATAATTTCCACACTGCTGGGTCACTTTTTTTTTCAATGGGAAAAAATATGGATCTCTTCCAATAAGTTACCCAGGTTGTTGTCCTCCAGATTTCTTGGCATAATTTGGTGAGTGCGTCTAGGACAGCACCTGCTTATTTAAATATGTCAACTGGTATGAGTCATTTCCTGGGGCTTTATGTTTGCAAATTGCTTCAATGCGGCCTGAACTTCCTCCTTCATCACCATATGCTCTTGATCATGTGCTATTTCATGATATTCTTCTGTGCCAGCCAATTCTTTCTAAGTTTCCCTTCATATTCTCTATTAAAGGTGAGGTAATATTTCCAACAGCAGCTACATTTTCTCCATGGAGCTACTCTGAAATCAAATAAAAACCTCTTTGGTTAAAAGTCTAAAAAGATAAACTCAGATCACAGCACAATTGACAAAAATTAGACAGGGAAATGAGAAATTTTTTTAGGAACTTTTGATGCATTTAGTATTCCTCTGCCACTTTCAGAGACAAAAGATTCAGTATAGTTTCCTCTTAAAAATATTGGTAATGACCTTCCTACAAGTAGAGAACAAAGTTGAATGCATTAAAGTGCCACCAGAAAATGTCCTTTTACGTGAATCCACAAAATATTTTTATTACTGTTCACCAAAAACAACATAGGGAGAAGGACATCATGTTTGCTAACGTAGAGGGGCACTGAAAAAGAGGAAGATCTTCAAAGAAATGATGGACACAGTGGGTATAAATTCAGCAAAGACTGTGATGGTGCAGAACTAAGCAGGGTGATTTAATTCTGTTATACACAGGTTTGCTATGAACTGGAATCAACTTGATGACGCCTAACAACAATGGCAAAAACTATATTTTGATGTTATTTGGCTTTCACAAAAGATTTCTTAA
>NW_006399902.1:2498-20076 GCF_000299155.1 Elephantulus edwardii | reverse complement strand
TGAGTGCTTTAATCATGAAAGGGTGTTGGATTTTATCAAAGGCTTTTTCTGCATCAATTGATAGGACCATATGGTTCTTGTTCTTTGCCTTGTTGATGTCAAAGTCCTTTTAAATTTGGGGAAACTTGGCATTACTAAGCAAATAAAACAAGGAACAATGAAAAGAAAGTTATTTTCTAAATTTGATTCAACAATTCATGTTTAAATAATAAAATTTTCTGAAAAATATTTTAACTGTTTCTACCTCTGATAATAAGATATTTGAAAGAAAAAAATTAAAGGTAAAATAGAAAATACAGAAAGCAATAAATAAAATAACTGTTCTCTTAAAAAAATCCTCAAAGAAAATGGCAATATTTTGATATGTTATCTCACTTAATATTTTTTCCTGTACTTAAAATTTTCCTTTTTAAAAAGAATTATGATTTGAAAGTTTACAAAGCAAACTAGTTTTCCATTCAATCAGTCATGCACACTTTATTTTATGTTACCTACAATATAATCACTTATTTCCTGTAATTATCATTTCCATTAGTTTTTCTTTTTTTTTTCCCCATTAGTTTTTCTAACCTACCCCCTTCCATGCTTCAGAGTTTTAATGCTGGGTAAATTCTCCTGTTGCCAATCCGAGTTATAACCTGTTAATTTCCCTAATAAACCACAGGTATGTTTCTGTGAGGACGCTATAGCTATTACAACAGATTTTTGACCCAGTAGGATTTGTATTAGAAATTAATAGAAAGAGGTTGTGAGAGTATGAAGAAATATGTCTGACTTCATGGGAATTGGTTGTGTTCTGGATGCTGTTGATGGGGTATTTCTCCCTTGTGGAGTTAGTAGATACCAGGTACAGTCATTTCCACACTTACTTTGTTCTTTTTACAGTTATTTTACCACAATAAAAAAGAATAAAATTTTAAAAATACACATTCTGAATCTTCCTTCTGTTGTACAATGAACAATGTCAAAGATTGTATTTTTCATCAGCAAACATTATTTATCAACAATACCCTTCTACTTTACCAGGTCATTCAAAGCTTCTTCCTATCTGTCACATTTCCTTAGTACCAGGCTTAAGTTTGCCTTTGCTTGATCATTCCTGAGAATTTTTTTTGCCTAGAAAGTATTCTACCCAATATTCTGACTTCAGAAAGATCTGCCAAGATGTCTGAGAGACATATAGTTAATTTAATTCAGTCTTCTCGCCTTCCCAAGGAACTGTAATCAAATAATGTTTGCACTGAATGCTCAGGTCAATCTTCAAGACAGAAAAAAATTTATAGAGAAAAAATTCTCTAGATTCTGACTACAACTAAGTTCTTAAAATGTGTTGAGGGGGTGGGGCACATGCACATCACTACTTACCTAAGCATGATTCCACCTAATCGAATGGCTCTCTTCCAGTCCTTCAGGGTAGACTTGCCAGCCAGATGAACAAAATGCTTGGGGCTGATCAACTGATCATTGAACTAAAGAAAACAAAAGTCCAAAACAATTCATTGTCAACTTAGCCAGGCCAAGGGAATCAAAGATAGAGATGATAGTTCTACTTGTTATGTACAAAGACATCCTGGCAACATCCTAAACTACAGGATTACATTAACCAACCTCCTGCCTTGTTATATATTTTTTCTTTTTTAAAAATTATTTTTTTTAATGCAACATACTTTTTTTACAACATATTCTTTACATTTAATTTTTTTCCCCATTCATTCATCGTTGCACATTTTCCTCCCTGGCTACCCTTCCCCCGCCTCCAGTTCATTTTTCTCTTTGAAAAGAAAAAAAAATCTTTCATTGTTATATAATCCTACCCCACCCCACCCCACAGGCCACTTTACTATGCATTTTTTTTCTGGAATCTTTTAATGATCTTGGGGTTTTTTTATAATATATTTACATATATACAGCAACAATGCATCTCTTTACCTACTACTCCAACATAATCACTTCTAGCAATTATATTTTCTTCTAATTCTGTTTCCCTTAATGATATGTATATATGTCTACCTGCATATCATTTTTTTATGTATGCAGCAGAATTGGCTACATTTCATTCTGTTTTACAATTTTTAAAATGTTTTTAAACAGAGAGCTCTGGTGGCCTAGTGGCAAGAAGTTGCACTGCAATCCCAGAGGTACGCGGTTTGAATCCACCAGATGCTCTGCTGGAGAAGGAGGGGTAATCTCCTCCTGTACCAGTCAGATCTGATGTGACCATAAACACACACACAAAAAAATAATAATTTTTTTTTAAAAATTCACTCATTGTCTCACAATTCCCCTCCCCCCCAACCACTTTGTTATGCACCTCTTATTTTGGACTCTTGTCATGCAAACAATGACTAATCCTCTACTCTTTTTAAATAATCCTTTCCCTCATCTGTTCCAATACAGTGTTCATTATGAATCCCCTCTTTCTTAGTTTCTCCCCAACTCCCAATGTCAGTCCTTTTTTATAACAGTGGCATTGTGCAGTATTTGCCCTTTTGTGAATATTTTTAAAAAAAACAAAACACCTCACTGTCATCAAATTGGAACCAATTCTTAGGTGAACCTCCAGTAGGTTTTCAGCAGGATGTAAATTGCACAAGAAGAGATTACTCTTCCTTCTCCCAAGGAGTCCCTGGTGGATTTTTCTAGTACAAAGCTATGGAGGATATCTGGAGGATCACAGATGAATATATTAGTTATGATCTAAGATCCATACAGGGCCTGAATGAGATGGCTAGATCCATTGTTGCAAAGGTATTCAAATAAATGAAAATGATCTGTCAAGTTCAAACAATAAGATTCAATGGGATGTGGATGAGGCAATTAGGACAAGTCAAAAGCACTTAAGTCTCAAAACACTGTGATCCTTAATAATGCTACGATGATGCTATTGAGGGTGACTACTTTCCATGAAGACAGCAATAGTGGCTACCAACAGACATAAAATATGTAGTCAAGTCCACCTCTGCTCTCATGAAAATGATTTTATTTTCATTAATTCTTATCATAATGTATACAGTACAAGACATCTATGTTCTGCAATCTTCTCAAATCTCTTAATATATAAGTCACTATTACTCTATCAAAATACATATGAATAATTACTCCCAATAAAATTTTAGAAACAGAAAGATGTTTACCTTTGAGAAATTCTCTAACAAAAGTCACTATAAACTTATGAGTCATAGTTATTTACATTTTTTCAATATGTAAAGAATGTAAGTAACTTTTATGTTCACTTTGATGTGACATGCAGTGTGACACAAGAACACATAACTTGAATCTTCAACTCCTCTAATCTTTAACCTTTAACAAAAGCTGCATCAGCCTCCTCTATAAAAAAACCACACACAAGGGAGCTCTGGTGGCCTACTGGCAAGATGCTGCACTGCAATCCCAGAGGTAAGCGGTTCAAATCTACCAGATGCTCTGCTGGAGAAGGAGGGGGCAATCTCCTCTTGTACCAGTCAGATCTGATTTGATGGTACACATAAAAAATAATACAATAAAAAAATTTTTTAAAAATTTTTTTAAAAAGCCTTGAAAAAAATCCCATGTTTCCTAATTTGTACAGAGTTTTCTATCACGTGATGTGTCTTGCTTTTCAAGAATAAGTATTAATTTTAGCTAGTATCTCTATACAGTAGCCGCATGCCTGTCTGAATAGTTACCAGGAAGGAAACTTCAACAAGCGAGAGAGACAAGAAAAAATTTTAAAAGAAAACTGCATCATCTAGCTCCTCTTCAACTCTACAGACAAAACATATTAGTCTTTGACATCACACTAACTTATGTGCAAAATTAAAGTGACAAATTCACACATAAACCTAAACTTACGCTTATTCACTGAGAGAAGGCAGAGATGGAGCTGAGATTCTGTCTGCCATTGCTGACCTGGAACCTTCTCTACCTCCACTGAGTTCAAGTCAGGGTTAAGTCTTCCTCTTGAGACTTGCTGTTAAAGGTAAAAGCCTGTAGTCTAAAGATTTTTTTTTTTACTCTAACCATTGGATTAACATTATAATTGTCCATTCTGATTCTCTGGTTTTAAATTATTGTTGTGGGGTGCCTTGTCATTACTAACTTGCAATCAACTGAACAAGTTTATGCGTGTCAAACCTCAGTATCTAGTCATTTTCTAAGATAAAATCCTACACAGCAGTATTTTACATATTTCATATTATAATAACCTTACAGTACATATAATTACTAACATTTTAATATGTATTAATATTATAATATTATCTCTTTAATATTAACTTACTCAGTCACTCAGCTAGACAGTAAAAGAAATGGGGTTCCATTCACTGACTGAGTCAATAGTTATTTTGTTACAGACTCCATTCATGACCATATATAAGTTTGGAAGACGGTATTTTTCTACACTCATATTCTTGTTGTTGTGGATCACTGAGTCAGAACAAACTCATAGCTGACCTTCAAATGGGAATTCAGAGACAGTAAATCATACAGGAGGAGACTGGTCATCATTCTCTTGTGGAGCAGCCGGTGAAACCAATCTGCATACCTTTCGGTTGGCAGAACAACTGCTTACCACTAAACCAATAGAGCTCCTTACATTCAAATTGTTGTTGTTGTTAGATGTCATTGAGTACAACTCATAGTGATCCTATAAACAAAAGATTTGAACCCTGCTCTATCTTGTGCCATCCTCACACCTTTTGACACACAAGAGGCCATTGCAGCAGTCACCATGTCAATCCACCTGGTTGAGGGTCGTTCACTGACCCTTCACCCTTCCCAGCACCATGTCTTTGTCCAAGGAATAGCCCCTCCTAGAAACATACCCCAAGTAAGTGAGGTGAAGTCTCATCACCAAAGAACACTCCAGTTGCACCCTCTCCAAGATATCTGTTTGTTCTCTTCGCTGTCCATGGGATTTTTCAGTGCTCCTCTCCAACACTACAGCTCAAAAGTTTCAATTATTTTCCTGTCATTCTTATTCACTGTCCACCTCTCAAATGCAAAGCAAGTAATCAGAAAGATCATGGCCTGCATTGGATGTATCTTAGTCCTTAAACTGACATCATTTCTCAATAATAATTTGGGAGAGCTTCCTATCTGCAGATTTTCCCAGTGCAATGGGTCTCCTTATTTCCTGACTGCTGGTACCAAGGGTGTTAATGGTGTATCCAAGCAAGATGAAGCTGTTGATAGTTTCAATCTCCTCATCATCCATTGTGATGCTGCCTATCAGTTCAGTGGTAAGAGTCTTTGTTTTCTTGATATTGAGATGCAATCCATACTAAAGGCTGCATTCCTTAATCTTCTGCAACAAATGTTTCAAGTCCTCCTCACTTTCAGCAAGAAAGGTTCTGTCATCTGCATAACGCAGGTTATTGATGAGTTTCCCCACAATCCTGATGCCGCATTCCTCTTCAGGGTTCAGCTTCTCATATAATTTGCTCAGCATACAGATTGAATAGTTAAGTAGAGAGAATACAATCCTAATGCCCTCCCTTCTCAGCTTAAACCATGCACTGTTCCCCTGTTCTGTTCACACAACAACCTCCTGGTTGAAGTATAGGTTCTGTGCGAGCACAATTGAGTGCTCTGGGATCGCCATTCTTCTCAATGTCAGCAACAACTTATGATCCACACAGTCAAATGCCTTTACATAATCAATAAAACATAAATATACATTTTTCTGGTATTCTTTAGTTTCAGCCAGGATCCATCTAACATCAGCAATGACATTCCTGGTGCCACAGCCTCTTTTACATTCTGCTTGAACTTCTGGCAGTTCCCTATCTACTGTTCTAGCCATTTTTTTAATGATCTTCAGCAGTATTTTGCTTACATGTGAACAATAATATTGTTCTACAGTTTTCACATTAGGTTGGATCACTTATCTTGAGAATGGGAACAAATATGGACCTGTTCCAATCTGTTGCCAGAAATTCATAGATGTATATGCTATATGCACATCTGTGCACAAGAGTCACTAAGTGCAATACTTTAGAGGTGTCTTAATCAAAACATGACATTTTGAGGGAAATACGTGCTGGTTCTGGGGCGTTGGGATCACAGTCTTCAGGGACATTAAGGTCAACTGGCATTATATAGTCCACAAAGGAAATGTTTTAGATCCTACTTTGTTGAGGAGAGACTGAGGTCTTATAAGCCACCTACAGTACAAACTATGAATCTCTTCTTGTCTGTAACAAAGAAGAAGGACAAAGAATAAAGCTATACCAAAACAAATAGGAGTCCAAAGGATTAAAAAACCATGAAAAAATTTCTATAACCCTAATACCAGGAGAACTAGATGGTGTAGATTACCCCATTTACTACTCATAAAGGGATCCCAGTAGAAGATTCTGGCCAGAGTTGGGGGAAACGTAGAAAAAAACTTAAAATCATGTAAAAGATTGACCTTAATTGTCCAAGAGAAACTAGTGGAACCCCTGAGACTCTTCTGAGAACCCCCTTTGAACCTAGAACAAAACTCAAACCAAAGGCTCAACTTTCAGCCAAACAACATAAAGGCCTATCAGGTGATTGATAATATGAGATAACCAGATAGGCACTAATTTCTTAGAATAGTCAATGACATAAGGTCAAAATAGCACCATCTGAGTAGGGAGAAAGTCCTTAAGGCAGAAAGGGATAGGATATCTGGATGAATGGAAATGACAATTATAGGTAGGAGATGGGAAAAATATTATTATACCGTGGCTAGTAAATTATAGTTATAAAACAAAATATGTATGAATAATTGAATGAAAAACTGATCTGCTTTGTAAACTTTCATTTAAGTCACACACAAAAAAAAATGCTACACAAATATTTACTGATCACCTAAAATATGTCAAGCACTGTTAGATGCTTGGAGATACATTTGTGAACAAGATAGACTAATTCACGGACTGTTCTTACAGAACTTGTACTGTAGTGAGATTTAAGCCTAGGTCAATTTCACACCAAAGTCCTTTTTTTTTCTACTGTGATACAACAGAAACCTCTAGTAGCACAATCCACAGGAAGCTGGATCACTAACTGAAAGGCCACATCTCTTTAGCAGTTCAGAATCTCTATCCTGTAGCAGAAACATGGGCAATCTCCTCCCATGTGATTTACGGCCTCCTGAAAACCTGCTGGAGTGTGTAATGACTTTGACTTTTGTGATACAATGGTACTAAAGCCATAAAACATACAACCAAAAAAAACAGTGATATTAAAAAACAAACTCAACTCATTCTCATAGACTTGACGAACTCCCTTGAAAAACAATGAGTCCCAGAACAGGCTTCAGCAAGAAGTGAAGAGAATTACCTTGACACATTTCACATTTATTCCTGGACATACAAACTTCTTCCAGAGGAGGATGGCTTTGCTCTCTCCACAAGTTATGGGGTAAGCAATTTCCATATCCTCATTTGCTTCTATAGCACTTGCATCTGAAAAATGGAAAGTGAAAAAAGTTATCAGTTATTTACCACATATCTTCTTCAGTTTCTATCAAAATCTAGTCTTATGGTTTCTCTGAGGGGCTAACAATAGTGGTTGGTGTGCCTATATATTACTTTTAAACACATTCTTTTATTTAGTTCTTAAAACAATCCTATGAAGCAGTGAGTGATTTCTCCATTTTACAGTAAGCGTGTAGGACTAAAAAAAAATGAAGGAAGAAAGTGGGACTCAAATTCAGGTTTGTCTAACTTCAAACTCTGTTTTCTTTCTACTGCCTTTCAGTCAACACCTTATCAGTAGTACTAATCAGAAACTTCCCTGATGACAGAGATCAACCTGAGGCTCCAGTTTCTTTGTGGGGTTTTTACAAATTAATGATCTTCTCAATAACCCTAGAAAATTGATGTTAATACAACTATTACCAATTAATCACCCTAACATCTGGCCAGTGGTATAGATGTGCCTCCACCTAACTGACTGCATAATTTGTAGATTATAGTGAGTAAGGGTAAAAATACAGAGCACTAAAGGTAAGAAATTAAAATAAGTAAGCTAAAGTAAACAGTACTAGTATAATAAAATGACTTACCAATCCCTTCTTCAATTTTGTGTATCGTATGAGTTTCTACTGCCACAACTGCTGTGTTGTTCTCCGACCCAGCTTCATAAATCCTGTTGTAAAAGTGTCCATCGATAAACAAACTATATAAATCATGAAAAAATTAATATTCACAACATGGGGTTAAGAAATTTGCTTGCATCTATTCCACAGGAATTAAAATAAATACACCTTAAAATTCTACAAAAATGTTAGTGTTTTAATTAATTCACTCTTAACATTTCAAATCCACACTGCTTGGGACTGTTCAGCAGCACTACTATAGAAATGGATTAAAAAGTTTCCTCACCTCAAAGCAAAATAATTCACCTCTTGCTGTAGTATACCAAATTTTTCTCTTTATAACTTTAAATGCTCATGACATATAACTTAGTACAAAATTAAGTTATTTTCCTGACAAGACTAAATAGTATCCCAGTATAGTTCAAAATAGAAAAACCATGGAAATAATAAGATGATCACAAAAGTTGATGGCCTTTGTTGGAATCTGGACATGTTAGTATTTTTCATGGCATCAAAAACAAACTATTGATATTAGTAGGATAAGGGTCTGTTTTGTTGTTTCTTTTTTTAAAATTGTATTATTTTTGTGTGTGTGTACCATCAAATGATATCTGACTGGTACAGGAGGAGACTGTCCCTCCTTCTCCAGCAGAGCACCTGGTGGATTTGTTTTGTTGTTTCTAAGAGTTGCCATGAGTTGTAGTTGACTCAATGGCACCAACAGTGCCACAGCAACAGCAATAGAGGAGGGAAAAAGAAAAAATGCCACAGTAACTCATAAAAACTTACTGCCAGTAAGTTGGAACCTACTCCTAGCTGACCCTCCAGTGGGTTTCCAGAGGTTGTAAATCGCACAGGAGGAAACTGCCTTTCTTTCTTCCATGGAGCAACTGTTGGTTTAACCACTAGAAAGGCTCAGTCTTTGAATTAGCAGTACAAAATCCTTACAGACTATGCCACAAAAACTCCCTCACAGTACCTAGATGCAACATTTAGGAAAAGCTATATATAAACCAAGTTATTCTAAAATGTCTGTATCTTCTAAGAAATGTGCTCAGATAACATCACATTCTAAGGTCCAATGTTTTGTTTTCATAATAAACCTAATATGTGAATTATTACAACCTGTTATTTGAAAGCACTGCTTGAGTATCATGTCAGTAACCCTTTGCATCAAAGACCACCCACCTCTATGACAATACCTCTAGCACAGACCTCCAATTTGAATGCTACACCATGACATAATTAACTGCTAAATGAATAAATCCACTTGGATGTTTTATAAGATTCTGATAACATTTCCTATTCTCTGAACTACTACTCTTTTTTCCATACTCCCCATTCTTATTACTGGCACCACCTAGCACACTGTAATCTAAACTTATTGTTGTTATGTACTGACAAGTCAACTACAATTCATAACAACTCTATGAGCAACAGATCTAAACCCTGCCCTGTTTGGTGTCATTTTCATCATCTCTGACATACTTGAGCCCATCTTTTTGAGTGAGGATCTTTCTGTCTTACACTGACCTTACATCTTTTTAAGTATGACGTCTTTGTTCAAGGACTAGCCTCTCCTGATTATACATCCAAAGTACATGAGACAAAATTTCTTCATTTTTGTCTCCAAGGAGCATCCTGGTTGCACTTCATCCAAGAAATACTTGTTTATTCTTTTGAATATCCATGGGATATTCAGTATTCTTCTCCAACACAAGTCAAAGGCATCAATAATTCTTGTTATCCTAATTCATTGTCCAGATCCCAGAAGCTTACCAAGTGACTGAAAAGACTATGGTCTGAATCAGTCTTAAAAATGCTGTCACTGCTCTGCAGTAATTTGGTGAGGTCCCTAACAGCAGACTTGCCCAGTGTAATATGTCTCCTGATCTCCTGACTGCTAATACCAAGGACACCAATTAAGATGAAACAGTTGACAATGTCAATCTTTGCTCATTTATCATGATGTTGCTTACTGGTCCCATGGTGAAGATTCTGGTCTTCTCGATGTTGAGATGCTATCCATATTGAAGGCTATAATCTTTCATCTTCTGCAGCAAGAGTTTCAAGCCTTCCTCACTTTATGCAAGCAAGGCTGTGTCATCTGCACAGCGCAGGCTGCTTCTGAATCTTCCTCCAACTCTAATGCCATGTTCTTTTTCATAAAATCCTACACTAGAACCTGGGAATTACACTAAAATTCTCCCTATTCCTCCTCTTTAACTCTTATAGTCAGTTGCTAAATAACTAAAATATGCCTATCTTTTACATTTATCTTCTGCTCTCCACTACTACTGCCTTAATTTAGGCCTCATCATTTGGACTAGTTTCTTTGCACTCAACTGATCTATTCTACTTAAGAAGTCTCTTCTTAAATAAAGAATCTTCTCCTCACTGTTAAAATAAGGACTTAATATGCTATTTTAGACCCTCAAAAGACATGATCCTTGGTTTCAATGCCCTCCAAGTTCTACTATATAATCCAAATCCCAGCCTTATTTGTGGTTTCCCAAAATGACAGTTTTTATAAAACAACAAAAAACACCACACATCTGCTTTTCTTCTTACTTCAATCTTTGCTCTATTTGTTTTTCATTAAGTAGCCTCTATTTTTTCTACCTGTTTTGTCCCAGTCCTTCCCATATAATCACTCACTTACTCTTTGGTCATCCAACTGGACTTTGTCACATCAGTTACACTTAATAATATATGCTTATTTAGCTTAGTCTAAGAGATCCCTAAGAGCAGAGATTGTATTTTATTCATTTATTCAATTTTTCAGACCTAGTATGGAGCACCACTGTCTGAAACCAAGCAGGTACCCAATAAATGGCTATTCAATGAATGAGGAGCATGTAACAGACATGATAAATCACATCTTCAAATAAAATTAGTATATTAATCCTCAATTATAAATATGTAAAAAAATTCCTTAACAGAGTAAGTTTTTATTTATACATAAATTCAACAGCTAATACTACATTTTTCACATATAATATGCGCACTGAAATAACATATTCTGATGAACATCAGAAATTAGCACATAGTGGGGTTTTGTGGGTTTTTTGGTTTGGTTTTGTTTTTTTCTGCAAAACCAGTATTTTTTTTAATTTTTTTTTAAGTTTTTATTTTATTATTATATTTACATGTACCGTCAAATCAGATCTGACTGATACAGGAGGAGATTGCCCCCTCCTTCTCCAGCAGAGCATCTGGTAGATTTGGAACTGCATACCTCTGGGATTGCAGTGCACCGTCTTGCCACTAGGCCACCAGAGCTCCCTGAAAAACCAGTATTTTCATACATATATTTTACATGAAAATACAGTACGTTATACTTTCGGGCAGTAATTTGGGTATAATTAATATTTTTTATTATCGTCAACATTTTTAATTTTTTTTTAAAAAAAATTTCATTATTTTTTGTGCATGTACCGTCAAATCAGATCTGACTGGTACAGGAGGAGATTGCCCCTCCTTCTCCGGCAGAGCATCTGGTAGACTTGAACCTCATACCTTCTGGGCTTGCAGTGTATCGTCAACATTTTTACGAGTAAACATTATTTATCAGGGAAGTATTTTCTAAAGCAACTCACAGTAATGGTGGTTGTTATGTACTATCGAGTCAGAACCAATTCACAGTTTTTTTGACCTTCCACCAGGTTTTTAGAGGCAATAAATTGCACAGGAGTAGATTATCCATCTTTCTCCTATGGAGCAGGTGGTAGTTTCAAATCATGTTTCTTTGCTTTGGGCTGGTAGGATAGCTGCTTACTAGTAATGCACCAGTAGATTTAGCCTAATCATTAATAGTCCCTACAGTTCTAGTGGAAAAAATCAATATGATACATCCATAATGCTAACAAAGTATTTTAAGATACTGATATGCTTTGTTAATCATCAAAGAGAAAAAAAGTAAAATTTCTTTTTAGAACTTTAAAATTAAGTTTATTTCACTGTATTCTCATTCTCTGAAAACTGACAATTTAAATGTAGGGTTTTTTTCAGTTCTTTTTATCTAGAATATTAAAGAAAGATATTCTACTTTGTAGAATATTGCATTAATTAAGTATTCTCAAAAAATGAATTCTTTTTACATAAATTAAGGAATATCCTACAGATCTGAAAGTTAATATATCTTCCTAAGACTTAATTTTCTAGTAGGCAGGGACAACTGGCAAACTTTAGGAAAGTGATCAAAGAGATAGTGACTCTATGAGAAAATAAAACTACAGAGAACTCAAGAACCTATCCACTTATTTCTTACTCATATAACAAAACGTAGCACCCTATAATGTGTGCATAGGTGGATTCAAACCGTGTGCCTTTGAGTAGACAGTGCAACTCCTTACCACTAAACCACCAGAGCTCCCTCCAGGGAGGTATTTAACTTAGTCCCAAAGGAAAAAGAGTTTACAAGTAAAAAGCTATTGTAATAATTAATAAAATTATAAATATACTACACACTGTGGGAGCAGGATGGATAATCTTCTTCCATGTGATTTACTGCCTCTGAAAACCTGCTGGAGGGTCAGCTATGGGTTGGTTCTGACTCAATAGCACTCATCAACAATCAACCATACACTACATTATAGAGATAAAACCTGAGTCATCCTAATAGATTAATGTTGAATATTTCACTGTATCAAACAACCATGAAGTTAGAATTCCCCTTTAAGTCTCTTAAAATTTTTAGAAAATCTAAATCTTTAGTCACTTACCCTTGTTGCACAGGTTGTAACTGCAAGATCACCTGGGTTTTAGTGTCATCAGGGTTCTCGCCTTCATTTCCTTCAGTGGGTACCACAACCACATCCCCCACTGGGACACTCACTTCCGCATTAGCCATCTTTCACATGAAGTCAGATAAATGAGCTGCGGTCAAGAAAAAGAACCAGTAACTTTTCTCGTTTAGATAAACAGTGACAAAAGAAGAAAGAAAATAATGACTTCTAATTTCATGGATAATCTAGAGATCATGGTGCTCTGAAAAGCATGAGAGCTGTGAGAAGGAACTGACACAGGCTCAGATCTTTCCAGACACATCTCAGTACTAAGGTTTTCTTAGTATGTCTGATTCATCTAGTGAGTGGTTCACTACAGGCAATTCTACTAAGTTTATGAGAACCAATAGTGTGTATCTCTTCTCAACTGCATAGTGCCATGAAGTTGGTATTTTAAAGTGATGGAGGAATTATTACCACCACAGAAATTGACAGCAATACAAATAAAGTTTTCTTGGAAAACTTTATACTATTAATTCAATCCCAAACAGTAAGCTCCTGAAAAGTAGTAATCCTATTTTCTTTAGAACCAGCCATTACACATCATCAAGTACTCTGTCCATTATGAATCATGTGTGGCTGTTTAATAAATGTTTAAATAACTATATGACCTCTAAGAACTTTAATAACCCCTGTGCCTCAAACAAAATACAGATATGACATCATATTCCCCTTTGCCAGACTAGTAGGGGAACCAGTGTCAAGCATCACGTACTCCATGACTCTAAAGAAACTCAAAGCATTGTCCCAATCTTAGTGAAAATTCTGAGGATCTCTAGATAGTCCATAGCTATTAGTCTACACTGCTGAAGAGAGTCACTTAAGAGAGTGTAGCTCAGATCACTTTATTTACTTAAAATACATAGATGGATTTATCTAAGACTGTCTAAACAGATGAGGCACCCAATAGTTGAAAGCCTAAATATGTAACTGAATTTAAAAAAATCTAAGTCTCAGCTCTGCCGTAGCACTTGTTTTCATACTAATATATATGTGGCATTCAAGGTCTCCCTCATTTGTCCCCAAATATATCCTTTCCCAGTCTTATCTGTAACTATAATACCCCAAGAATCTTAAACTCCAGTCATATCAACTAACCACTAACCTTTGAACATATAGTATACATTTATGTATCTATTTCTTTGTTAATAATAATCTCAAAACCCATAACTCATCTCTTCCCTTTAAGATCAATTTAAAAGCTACTCCTTCCAAGGTGGGGGGAAGGGTGGAAATAGAGGCATGAGGATGGGTGGGGAAGTAGGGTGTTAATCATAAGGTTGCACAATTAGATGGGTGGGTAGGGTGAAGGAAATGGGAAGGACCTTTTTGTGAAAAACAATGTATCTAAACTTTGTTAATAAATCAGTATAAAATGTAATTTTAAAAAAACAAAAAACTACTGCTCCCTAAATCCATTGTCAAGCCACTCTTTTTTCTTGCTCATCCATCACAAGCAGTGAGTGATATGTGCTGGTTCAACTGATTGTGGTTACAGCTAACCAAGTTAAAATTCATACCCAATTCTATTTATGTCCATTACTATTTTCACATTCATATTTATTTCTGAATGCTACATGCTCTATGTCTACCTAATTCTAAGATGTTTTATAAGTAACCTTTGAGCTGAACTCATATTCCATTCTAAGTGTCCACTTCTATTAGCTGTTTGCATCAATGACTCCTCCTACTTCATCACCCCACCACTACCCATCTTCTCAGGTCAGAAACTAATGATTGTTGTTTTTTCCGTATCTTTGTAAACTCAATCAACTACCAATCTTATCCATCCTAATACCTGTATCTCTCTTTTAATCATGTCCTATTCTCCATCTTTGCCATCAGGACATATTCTGGACCACCAAATTCTCTTGCCTGAATTTCTCGAGCTAACATTTGGTTTCCTAATCTCTGGTCTTCACACCAAAGTGGACTTACTAAAGACACAGTTCATGTCTCCACTTAAAAATTCCTCAGCAGCTTCCCACTGCTGCTAAAATACATGTAAACACTTTAAGATGGCTCTCAACATGCTCCAAATCTACCTACCCTGCTAGCCTCATTTCTCATAGTTCCTCCCCTCATATTCTGGACTCCTATCATTGAATATTTTAAATCTACCATATTTCCTCACTTGAGTCTTCAACGTTAGTTTTTTCCTATCTGGAATTCCTTTCCCTTTCCTCTTTTGCCAGTCCTTCCTAACCTTTTTTAACTTAACCATTCTTCTTGAGGCCTTCTATGACTTCCTTTCCTAGACTAAAGCTTGTTCAATCCCCTAATTCCTGTTCCTACTGTACTTCTTTTCCCAGACGATATGTCTTAAGAGCTCTAGCAAATCAATCAATAATTATCTCCAAAGCCTGAGCAATCAAAATATACGGTAAATAACTAACAACAGCAGTTAATGTTTACTGGGCACTCATGTGGTAGGCACTGCTCTGTTACTATTTCATATTAAAATTGAAAAGATGTAGTAATTTAGCATGTTGCAAATTTATGGAAGTTTATTTGCAAAAGGTAGTTTAAATTTATATAAAACTATTACCTGCAGGAACAGAATTGGGATTTTAACCTTCTATGATACAACTGAGTTCTACCACATTCGGAGTAAGTGGATAACTAACTACTTAATTATATCTTCCTCCATAGTAATCGATACTTCACTACCATTCCTGCACCTTAGAGCCTAACAGTAATGTTTTGGCTCCATCATCTCTAACTTTCTAAGGGTTTATCAGAAAATAGGATCATCATCATCCACAATGGTTCTTAGCGTCAGTCAAAGTCTGATTCAAAGTGGTAATTCTTAAATCCTTTGGAGAAGCAATGTGGAGTATCTCTTACTACCCCAAATATCAGATATCTAACAATTAATTTGAAACCAGCTCTGTAGACTATTTGCTAAATGCAAAGTCATGTGTTTGAAGTGAATGTGAAGAGTATGCCTTGTTTATAGCAACAAAACTCCTGAGTTTATCTGAGTATTTCAGGGAAGGAGCCTTGTTCACTGCAGACTCGTAACGCACACAGTAGTATGTTAAACTTTCCTGAAATAACAACTTTGTAATGATTTTTTTTATAAAAAAGGACACCTTCAAAGGGAGCATATAACTGCTCACAACTGAGCAGATTGGAACCTAAACAAATGTTTACATACTCTTAATTTTTTGTGCCATGTGCTCTGAAAGCTAATGTCAAATACACCAAAAAGCTATGTGTGAGGACAAGCATCAGCATCACATGACAGGCATACCTTAGTAGCTGTAAATTGAGTAACAGAAACAGACATTTTGAAATTTTCTAACCCAAAATGAGTGCATTCCACACTACTGTGAACTTGGTAGATTAAGTGGTCTAAGAAATTTCCAAGTTAAAATTTTATTTTCTCTTGAGCCCAAAATTCCTTGATTTTTTTCCCCCTCTTCTCATTCACTTGTTACTCCAGAGTGCTAAAAAATGTGATGTCAACTGGTAGGCTACTGAGAACCAATGTCAAATAACTATGCAGACAGAGTAAATGAAGTTCTGGTTAAGCCACAGACTGGAGGATACCATGTTGTGTTTCAGGAAACAGTAAGGGTTCTTGGAAAGGTTAGGACAAGACTAAAATTGTGTCCATACTAACCTAATGAAGTTGTGTACAAGTTAGCTATTCAATGTACTTGCTGAAGTAAACTTGAATTTTAAATCATCATTTCAGCCAGTTGACATTAAATACACCTAATGGAAATAAAACTGGAGATTGCAACAATTTCTATGTCTTCCAAAAGCAATTCTGGTAAATATTAATGAAGGTAAAGAGGTTGTGTGTAGTAATTCCTCTGTCTCTTCCCCTGATCTTTCAGAGTAAAGAGGAAAATCTTAGGTCTCGATCTGCCTGATATACATCAAGCAATACAATTTCCTCTAAAATGTAGCTTTCAAATATCTTCTATCTTGACAGTGTTCAGGGTCCCCTCCTGCTTCCTGAATACCCAGGCATCTGACCCCTGGTCAAGGTTTTGGCATGTCTAACACTGGAGACTCATTCTCCAGGGCCCACTGGTTAAGATTCTCCCCTCACCTCCGACTCAATTTTAAGGGCCACCTGGCCAATTCTCCTGTCATTTCAGAAAGAAGGAATACCCTAAGTTGTTTTTTTTTCCTCCCCACAATTTTCTTTCCAGATCTCAAAAACATGGGTTTCTCCATGCCCTCAGACATACTGCCCTACTTTGTTTTCTACCTATACACAAGAAGGGATTCAAGTTTTCTCTGCTCATCTCCTCACACAGGTGTGGATCCTTCTCATACTACTTGAAGAAACCCTGACGTGTTCTCTCATTTCTGGAAAACATAGACCTGTTCACTTGTCCCGGAGGGCCTCTTCCCTGTCCCCAGCTCCCACTACGAGCCCTCTTCACACACCTTCGGAAAAACACCTGATTTTTCTCCCCAGTGGATAGACGAGGACTCTAATGCGCCCCTAAGGTAAAGCCTAGACCCTCTTTTCCTCAGCAGAACCCACTCTTGCTTGCCCGCCGCGGTTCCGAGGGTCTCCACCGGGCGGGTACGTAGCTTCCCTCTCCCTCCGGCTCCCCTCCCCCCTGAGCAGGCCCAGGCACCCCCGTTCAGCTCCTCTTGGAAGGGCTCGGTGCTCCCTGGGCCCCGTCTCTGGGGAAACCCAAGTTTATTGATCCCTGGCCGGGATCCTAGGGTGACCAGGTCTCCCAGTCCCGAGTTGCTCTGGCCCCTCGGC
>NW_006399902.1:0-2084 GCF_000299155.1 Elephantulus edwardii | reverse complement strand
CCGTCGGGCGGGCGGCGAGCGGCCAGGGCGGGAGGGCGAAGGAGCATGCGCAGAATCCGCCACGGCAGCTGCCGCCGCCAGGCCGAGCTTCAACACTTCCGGCCGCGGCCGCCAGCGAGCTGGCGCCTTAAAGGGGACGTGTTCTTATTGCTGACCCTGCAGAGGACGAACTTTAAACCCGTTAGATTTGGTCCTTACCTGAGCAGAATTCTCTTTTTGCACGTTAGTCCTGGAGAGGATATTAAAAAGAAATACTCATTTTCCACAACTTCATGAATGAGGAAACTAAAGCTTAAATAAAAGTCAGCGTTTCCGCAATCACTGGCATAGCCAATGCTCTCTACTCCTCTGGAGGACTCCTTTTTCCCTCCCCAGGTCTTATTTTATGAAGCTTAAATGTCATCAGATCATCAGAAGGTACCACCCAACTATCAATCTGGAATGAAAAAACCTGCTTGAGCATAGTCAATAACAGGTTATGAGACTTTAGAAAGCTTCTTACATTCTCTGGTCTGCGCTTATCTACCAAAGTAAGCCTTTACTGTTTGAGATTCTAGGTTCAAAACTTGACCTCCAAGTTAGAACCTTTGCGACTTTAGAAAGTTGTTTAAACAGCTGTAAGCCTCTATTTTGTATGAAGCGTAAGATTATTATAAGGATTACCTTACTAAGTGCAAAGTCCTCACCACTGGAATAATAGGCTACATCATGATAGAAAAAAGAATATTATCATCAAAAATTTTGTTTTACGTAGATCCACAATCAACAATCTTGGTACCAGCAGTCAAGAAATCAAAAGTCGTGCTGTCTTGAGAAAATCTGCTGTCAAAGACCTCTCCAAAGTTCTAAAGAGTAAGGATGTCAGTTTAATGATTAAGCTGCGCCTGATCCAAACCATATTTTTGGTTGTTTCCTATGTATCTGAAAGTTGAATAGTGAATAAGCAAGACCAAATAAGAATCGATGATTTTGAATTGTTGTGTCGACGAGTATTTCATACATGGACTGCCAAAAGAACAAACAAATCTGAATTGAAAGACATAAAACCAGAGTTTTCAATAAGAGACAAAGATGGTGAAACTTCATTTACTTTGGACATATTTTCAGGAGGAATTAGTCCTTAGAGACCTCATGCTAGGAAAGGTAGTGAAAGAGAGGAAGACTCCAAACAGAATGGACTTGAGAATGACAGAGATCGTGAGGGTGTTGCTGGATAGGATACATTTCAGGTCTGTTCCTCATAGGGTCGCAGTCAGTCATTGAGGGAAGCTGAATATCAAATTTAATAATAGTAGACCAAATGCTGTATCGGGAAATGAGGGAGGCATAATACAAGCTGAAGGTCACCTTGTGACACTGGGGCATTCCTTAGGAGGTCACTTTGTGACACTGGGACATTCCTTAGGAGTCAACATTGTTCTTAGTTTTTATCTAATGAATCCCTCCCTCTTGAGATTAGCATAAAGAGGAACTTGGCCTTATCTGTAAAAGATTTCACCATTATCTTTGTTTTGTACTTCCTTGTGATTCTATATAAATACTCAGAGAAGCATGGCTCGAGGTATTCAGTTGAGAACTGCTGACCGCCTGTTTTACGCTCTCTGCTCTATCTCATTCCTGGCTGTTTGTCTCCTTATTATTAATTAAAAAATTATTCTGTTCTTTGGGACCCTCGGTCTGCAACAAGTCATAGTAGTAAGCTTGATGGCACCTAACAAGTGAAAAGTACTTAGGAATGATTCCGAAGGCCAGAATGGCTTAGTGATTCTGCATTGCACTGCCAACCTACAGGCATTTGGTTTAAATCCACTAGCTGCTCTAAGGAAGAAAGATAGGCAGTCTCCTCCAGTGTGACCACCAGAAATCCACAGGAGGGTCAACGTGAGTCACTTCAGGTACATAACAATAGTAATTAACAAGATGAACACATTTCTAGGGCTAGGTCATTTTTTTTTTCTCTCTCATATTTATTTCACAGAATCCTCACACAATCCTACTTACTAATTGGATTCTTGAGTGGTATTGCAAGTGGACTCTCAAGATAATCATGATTGTGTTTTATAGTAATCATTCTGCCATCTGTA
>NW_006399901.1:7796694-7800450 GCF_000299155.1 Elephantulus edwardii | reverse complement strand
TTTCAGGGGGGTCTCTTGTAGACAACATATTGATGGATTTTGTTTTTTTATCCAATCTGCTACTCTCTTTCTCTTCAGTGGTGCATTTAAACCATTCACGTTCAGTGTGACTATTATCAAAAGAGGAATTGCATTGGGAAAGTCTGTTGTCAGGGACTTCTCTAGAGCACTGAAGAGCACTGATGTCAGTCTGGAGACTAAGGTGCACCTGATCCAGGCCATCGTCTTTGCAACTACTTGCTACGCATCTGAGAACTGGACAATAACTAAGAATGACAGAAGAAGAATAGATGCCTTTGAGTTGTGGTGCTGGAGAAGAGTGTTGAACATACCATGGACTGCCAGGAAAACAAATATGTCTGTGCTAGAGTTAGTGAAATCAGGCTGCTCCAGAGGCAAGGATTTTGAAGTTCATCTCATATACTTTGGGCACGAGGCCAGAAGGGAAAAGTCCTTCGGGAGGGACATCATACTTGGAAGGGTGGAGGGACAACTCAGGAGAAGACAACCCAGGATGAGATGAATTGATTCAGTGACTGGAAAAATGAGAGTTCCAGGTCTGACGGGGATGATGAGATTGTTCAAGATGGGGCAGAATTCAGAGCTAAGGTACGTAGGGTTGCTATGAGTTGCAGGCGACTTGATGGGAGACAACAGCAACATCAACAGCATGAGGTGTTTAGTTATCACAATTTCATGGCTGAGGACACTGAGATGCTGACTTGTTCAGTTACACACCTGAGATCACAGTATCAGTGGGAGTAGAGTCCGATTCAAATGCACCTACACAGACTTCACATACAGAACGTTGACTAGAGATTCAAACACTCCGGATCTGTCCTCTCTGAAGTTCAGCGCTTTTCTGATGTGCTTAAAGTGCTTTTGCCCTAAAACCCTAAGTAGGAGAAGCTTACTTATACCTAGTTTCCTGATAGGTTATTCCATCTCATGAGAAGTAAGGGCAAGGGAGCTCTGGTGGCCTAGTGGCAAGAAGCTGCACTGCAATCCCAGAGGTAAGCGGTTCGAGTCCACCAGATGCTCTGCTGGAGAAGGAGGGGCAGTATCCTCCTGTACCAGTCAGATCCAATTTGACGGTACACGCACAAAAAGTAATAATAATTAAAAACAAATTATAAAAAAAAGAGAAGTAAGGGCAGTATGTGCAGTGGATAGCCCAGGTGAAGATGCTCCCTGTCAGGGACTCCCTTAAGAGGCTCCCAGCCCTGCAGAGCTTCACAGTGATGACTGTATAGAAGACTATGACAGTGACTTAAAAAGAAACACATCCTTCCAGAACTGATTTTAAGTGGAACTTCCTGTGCACCTAATTAGTATAGGAGGAGATCATCCAACTCTCTCAGAGCACTTGAATTCAAACCGCATGCCTTGGGTTGGCAGTGCAACTCCTTACCCACTGAGCCATCAGAGTTCCCCACACAGAGTACTAGGCAAACCTGCAAACTTCTCTGAGGTACAGATACCTAATCTGCTTATCAAGGGTATACAGAGCTCTTGTATTGTGTGAAAGCATTCAATCTAAAGGGTTATAGGGGATTTCGTAAATCAATCCATGACGTTAGGCACCCACCTTCTTCAGTGTGTCTGCCTTCATCCAATGCCTCAACAAGTACGTTCAGAATGAGCAAACGAGTGGCAAACCTTTTATAAGTAGATTGGGAAGTTAGACCTGATAATGGGAAAGCCTGATTTTGCGTGGAGTGTCTGTAGTCAGTGCGAGCAGAGCTTGGTCTCTGAGCTGACAGTGAAGGGAACATCCTCTGTAGAAGGACAGTAACGACTTAATGGGAGGGAATCTCACATTTTGGAGCAAGGCAGAGACTCACACTCTACATCCACAAACTTGTCCATGTTCCTTCTCCACCTTAGAGCCAGAAGAAAGGAGGAGGAAGTGAAGCTGCTCAGCCCATGGGAAAGAAAGGGCCTCTGGTACCAAGGAGTGGGGAGATCCAGGGTAAAGATGACCATTTTCAGGGACCTTCCTGCCCCCAGCAGATGCCGTAGCTCCTTCTCCCCAAACAACCCTCTTCCCTCGAGGTCTGGGCTCTTTTTACCTCTGCTCTCTATGTCCATGAATACTTTATAATACCCTGTGTTCTAATCCCTCCTCCGCACCGGCTGAGGAGTCTGCTTTACCCCTCTGTGCAGCTCATATAGTTGCTGCTTTTGTTGTATATTGTCGAGTCAGACCTGACTCATATCTGACTCTCCAACAGATTTTCAGGGGCAGCAAATCACAAGGCAAGAAATTGCCCACCTTTCTCTATGGAGCAGCTGGTGGATTTGTATCATCTGCCTTTGCCTTGGCAGTGAAACTCCTTACCTCTAGGCCATCAGAGTGCTCATGTAAATAGAATAGAATCTACAAAAAGTCAGTGAAAATTAAATCAAGGGCCACAGAAAGAAAGACTTGATATCATATTCCTTTTACTTTGAAACAACTTTGGTAAATTTTAAAGATTTTGTTCTGATTTCACTTTTTTTTTATTAATGTCAATGAAAATCTATAGAGATTTTGGACTTCCATTCATTCATTGTTGCACTTTTCTCCTCTCCCACCCAACTCCCACCCCCAGTTCGCTCCTCTCCTTGAAAAACAAAAGAAAAATTCCTTCATTGGTACACAATCCCCCGCACACCCCCACCCATTCCCAACCCCACCCCAAGTATACTCCACTCTGCAACCCTCATTCTGGACTCTTATGATAATCATAATGCCCTAAAATACATTACTTTTAAACTATTCTCTCCCTCATTGGCTTCAACGCAGTAATGATTTTACTTTTTTAAGACTTCAGGCATACAATGTATAAGCAGCACAGTGCTAGAGGCAAAACAAATTCTCAGGCATCAGCAAGTCCCACCAAGAATGCCTTGTGGCTTTTCTGGATATTTCTTCTGAATCACCTCTATATTCCTAAAAATTAACCATCTGTTGTCACACAGTCATTATATCAATGAATTGTTGGGTGAGCTGCTTCCGTTGTTAGACAAGGTTCCAAGAAATGAAAATACAAATTGAGGCTGCCATGAGGACTTCTCTGGAGGACCAGACACTAGCGGAACAACATCAAGGTAGAGAACATACACACCTGCCTGAGTCACGCACGTCATCCTTGTGGTGCAGAAGCTAAATACGGGGGGAGACGGAGTATCAGGGGAGGGTGGGTGCTGCAGAGCTGCCCTCCGAGCCCTTGAGATACGGTGGCCCAAGCCCTGCAAACACTTGTGAGCAGGGACTTAGGTGGAGGAGCTGTGTGTGCGGCCATCCAGAGGAGGCAAGTGTCAGAGTATTTGAGGGGAAAGTGGGTGAAGGGAGCAGTGAAGGTTAGAGTTGAGATCACAAAGACGTAGAAGTGGGGAGAGTAGGGCCTCGGATTCATGCTAGACAACAGGAGTTTTCATGAGTGTAATGGAGGCTAACGGGTATTTGTGCCAAGATGATGCTTTGTCTAGACTTTGGAACAGAGATGGAGTCGGAGAAATCCATGCAGCAACCCTTCAGCATCAAGGTGGGACTGTGACCCATAGGTCAGCAAGGTTAGACTCAAGAGGATAAGGGACGACGGTATGAGGAGTTGAACAGGAATTCTCACTGGATTTTGGCTGAGGTAAGAGAGTTGGAGTCAGAAAATCAAAAGGGCCGAACTCGCTCAGCCTATCTTAAGCTCAAGGAACTGAGAACAAATTCAAACCTCAAGTTGCTATAATCAAGGATGCTTTCGGCAGAATGTTAAA
>NW_006399901.1:7788666-7795240 GCF_000299155.1 Elephantulus edwardii | reverse complement strand
GCAGGAGGGGAAGGCCCTCTATGAGGTGGATTGATTCAGTGACTGGGATAATCAGGATGGGAGTGTCAGAGACAGTGCGATTGGCACACGACAGAACAGAGTTTAGGGCTGTTGCACATGGGGTCGCTATGAGTCGCAGGCGACTCGACGGCACATAACAACAACAAACAACAACAAGAGAGACAAATCAAGCGGAAACAGGAGTTGTGCAACCTGATAAAAGACCTGTTATCCAAAACAACTATGAGATACCATGTCACCCCAGTAAGAACAGCAAAATTTAACAGAAAAGCAAGCAACAAATGCTGGCAAGGTTGTGGAGAAACTGGAATCCTTATTCACTGTTGGTGAAAGTGTAAAATGGTGAAACCACTGTGGAAGGAGGTATGGCGCTTTCTCAAAAAGTTGCCAATAGAAATATCATTTGACCCAGCAATTCCACTACTGGGAATATACCCTAAAGAGACCATAACTGACATCCAAGCAGATATATGCACACCCATGTTTATCGTGGTTTTGTTCACAACAACAAGGAGTTGGAAACAACCTAAGTGCCCATCAACAAACGAATGGATAGAGAAGCTGTGGTATATTCACACAATGGAATACTAGCTGCATTGAAAAACAAGGAACTCATGAAATATTATTCAAAATGGGTGACCCTGGAGGACATTATGCTTAGTGAAATAATCACAAAAGGACAAATACTGCATGGTGCCACTGTTGTAAAATGGGACTGACATCAGGTTTAGGGTATACTAAGATGGCATAAATAATGTATTCTGCATTGAAACAGATGAGGGAGAAAACTGTTTAAAAGGGATACGAATTGGGTATTTTTGTCATGACAGGAGTCCAGAGCAAAGGCTGCATAGTGGAGTGGACCTGGGGGGAGGGATTGTAAAACAATAAAAGAATTTTTCTTTTATTTTTCAGAGAAGAGTGAACTGGGAGGGAGGAGTGGGCAGGGAGAAAAGTGCAACAATGAATGGAAATCCAAAGTCCCTGTAAATTTTCATTAAAATTAATTTAAAAACAAAAAGGAAAAAAAAAGGCCTATTATCGTTTATAATTTTTTCAAATGTAAGAGAGATGCAAGTTAGCAGGACCGAATGTCCTTTAGTCAGAGTGCTGAGCCTGTCCTATCTCATTCACACTTGAGTTCCCAAGGGAGACAGAGTGGGCCTCAGTTAAGGAGGTCTTCATTCACACTGATCATTGCTCCACACCCCCTTCTTATGTGGGGGCTTCTGGAGGGAGGGTCTCTGATTCAGTGGACCCCTTCATAGGGAAGGACACTGTCAGGGAGGGTTCCACTTAGGTCATCCAAAGGAGATCTCTCGGGAGGAGGAAACACCTGCTGATACTTTCTCCAAGTGCTGACAGGATTTAAAAAGTGCCTGTGACACTGCAATCCCAGACGTATGAAGTTCAAATCCACCAGATGCTCTGCTGGAAAAGGAGGGGTAATCTCCTCCTGTACCAGTCAGATCTGATTTGACGGTACCCATAAAAATAATACAATAAACATTTTTTTTTTAAAAAAAGTGCCTGTGAAGCAGGGGAAAGGCCGCTGCACTTTCATAAGGATACCTCCTACCCCTGCAGAGGGCCCTGAAGTGTGGAGCAGGCCTGGCTGTGATTTCCAGACTGATGACGATTTGGTGAAGCAAAGCGGCGTCAAGAGCAAGCTCCAAGGGAGCACTTTGTGGAGGCAGATCCCGTGTCGGGAGCACACTCGGAACGATGACAGGGAGCTCTCGCTTTTGCACCCCTTTCCTGCTGACAGCACGCTGGAAAGTTGGGATTCACCCCGTCTTTCCAGGGGTCCTTTACCCCTTTTCCCTTTCTTTTTCACTTTAACTTTCACTAGCCACATCTCTGTAACCTTACGAAGCCTGTTTCACTTGTCCTGCTAAATTGCCACAGATCGCGTGTGTCAGTTCACCTCTACAGTCCCCTCAACTCACTCCCTCACAGGCAATAACAGCAATTGGTGAAGAGAAAAAGAGAACTCTGGTTTTAGCATGCTTCAGGTATGTCATGGAGAAAGTGCAGCCGGAGGGCTCCTTAGAGGCAAATGTGGCAAAGTTTCATCTCCTATAAGCAAGACTTGAGATTTTATTGTTAAACGGTTTAATAACAGAAGCAGTTATTGTGGTCCATGTGAAGATTACAATGTTTCAAAGTTCTTCTGATTTTTCCTTTGTAATAAAAACATGGAACATTAAACACAAAATTAATTCTTGGGAGATGTTTCAGGAGACAAAGCAGGTGCCAGGAATCCTCCCCTAACCCAATTCTAATTGAAAACTCTCTCTTCCGGGAAATCCAAAGCCAAAGATACATCCATGTCTCTCTTGCCTTCTGGTCTTCTCCAGTCAGAAATTCTTCAGCCGACACACGAGTACAATCACCCTGCAGAGTCCTATCCACGAGTCCCTGCAAGAAAACATGTCCAACCAGAGCACCCCCATTCTGAGAACCAGAAACAACCACAGACTGAGCAAAGTATGTAGAAGGCCAAGAAATGGGACATGGTCCAAACCATTGTAGGAAAGGAATAGGCAGGGGCATCTCAAAGGCTTTCCAGTGTCCCAGAGCACAAGTGGGGAGCTCTAGGGAGAGTGACACAGAGACAGAGTCCAGCCCCAGTCAGAAAGTGAATCCTGAGAACACAGGAAATTCTTCCCAGGTATAGAAAGCCCAAGAAATGCAAAAGTCATCAATCAAGTGTGGACAGCGCTTTAGGATAAGTGAGATCTCATTATACGCAGCACACTCTCAGGAGCCCTTGTCAGTAAGGTAGTGGGTGGGGCATTAGTGATAAGTCAAACCTCACTGCACAGAGGAGAAAGACATGCAGGACCCACGCAACTCCACCTCCCCAGCACTGAGGGACCCTCTGATTAAGTCAGCTGACCCCTTACACAGCCCCACGGTGTAAATAAACTGAAATAGTGGAGCAAGCAGATCCTCTGTTTGGTGCCAAAGATGAGGTCGGCAAGTCTGGAAGGTTAAGGTGTTAACTGTGGTTTTCTGTCCCAACTCAATCTCTCCATGGTGCTTTAGCTTTCTGTTACAATAAACATGGTCTGTGTAAATGGAATAGGACAGCATAGGGCTGCCTGTCACTACAAGTCGATTGAGACAAGAATTGAACCTTTCAAATATGCTTTATTAACATGCTGATGATCTGAGAGAAAATGGCAGCACTGATGCTCTAAAGTCCATTTTCTGACATCTCAGGATCAAGTTTTTTTAAAAGGATAGTTATAAGGATTTGTTGTTATTGATGTTGTTGGGTGCCGTCGAGTCTAGTACTACTCACAGTGATCCAGTGATAAAGAGATCTGAACCATGTCCTGTCCTGGGCCATCCTTGTCATCCTGACACATCGAACCCATTGCCACAGGTGCTGTCCCAATCCATCTCACTGGGGTCTTACTCTTCTTTGCCGACCCTCCACCTTCTCAAGCATACTCTGCCCCTCCAAGGAGTAGATTCTCCTAAAAACATTCCCAAAGTATGTGAGACGAAGCCTTGTCCTTCTTGTCTCCAAGGAGCACTCTGCTTGCAAGTAGGTGAGGAAGAAGCAATGTGGACGTAGTCCAGGAGGGAAGTGTCCAGGTCGGTTAAGGGTATTTGTTTCATAATGTCCCTTCCCGTGGCGGCAGCCAGATGTCTTGTGCATCATGTTGCAGGTAGGGAGTTACAATGCTTCCTCACTGATGGTGGATTCTTCAAGCAATTTCTCAACTTTTTAAAGTCAGGGCGACTTGATGGCAAATCTTTAGTTGCTGGAATAACAATCTCATAGCTAGCTAAAATCAGGTTACTGGACCTTACATAGGCAGCGTTTTACTGTCATCTTAAACTTAGGAGAGCTCTGGTGACCTTGTGGCTAAGGGTGTTCAAATCCACCAGCTTCCCCATGGGAGAAAGATGAGAAATCTCCCATTTGATTGAGAGCCTCAAAAAACCCACCAGAGGCTTCTCAGCTATGAGTCAGTTAATCTGACCCAACGGGATCTAACAAGAACAAACTTAGGCAAATGTGTCTGAACACCTCCTGCCATCGCCTCCACTGTCCAGGCACAGTGAGCTCTCCCTGACAGCCCAGCCTCCCGCGGGGGGTTTGGTCCCTGAAGGTTGTTTGGTATCTGGTCACATGTTCAGAAAATCTAATTGGTGCACTCTGAGGAGAGAGGTTGCACTAGGCTGTGAACTGGGAAAGAGATCCTCCTGATCTCCTAATGCCCACTTCCCAGGTCTTCTCAGTCTCCCCAGAACCCCTGAACCTCACTCCTGCCACCACACTAGCCTAAGCCTTATCCACTTACCTGTGCTCTGCCCACCCTCTCCTCAATGCCCATCCATCAGTGTCATGTCCCTCCCTGGGGCTAAGCCTTTCGGCCACACAGACCCTTGCGGAAAGCATGGCCTCCCCTTCCAGGCTTGGCCAGATCTGCCTCAAACAACAAGGTACAATGGGAGACTCTGCCTCTCAGTTCTAAATTCACTTTTTGTTGCTGTTCTACGACACAGTAAAAATGAACAAAGTGTCTTTCCTATCTCGTTGCTAATCATTGTCAGCACAGGCCACTGGAAGCTGCTGTAGCAGGAGCAATGGGTCTCTCCCAGGGGAGGGCCTCTCCTTATTTCTTGGTCAACGCAGTGCTGTCTTCCCGCCTGTGCCCAGCCCGGGACACTGCCCCCTCAAGCTCACTCAGGGCCCAAGAGCTGGCTAGTAATGTTTTTCTCCAGACATCCCACATCCTGAGGGTGTGGATGGGAAGGGGGCTCAGCAAGGTCCTCAAATGCTGACCGCTTCTTCTTTTTTTTTTTATTATTAATTTCAATGAAAATTTACAGAGACTTTGGATTTCTATTCCTTCATTGTTGCACTTCCCTCCCCCCCCCCCCAAGTACATTACCCTCTTGGAAAAGTAAAAGAAAGATTCTTCCATTGTTTTACAATCCCTCCCCCGCAGGCCCACTCCACTATGCTGCCTTCGCTCTGTACTCCCGTCATAACAAAAATACCTAACCACATATCCCTTTTAAACAGTTTTCTCCCTCATCTGTTTCAATGCAATATACGTATTGAACCCATCTTTCTCAGTGTTCCCTCAACCCCGATGTCAGTCCTGTTTTACAAGAGTGGCACCACCCATTTTTAATAATATTGCACAAGTTCCTTGTGTTTCAATGCAGTGTAGTATTCCATTGTATGAATATACCACAGCTTAGCTTCTCTATCCACTCATTTCCTTGCTTTTGTGAACAAAGCCACGATAAACATGGGTGTGCATGCTGACTGCATCTTAACTGCTCCACATCTCCCCTGTTGTTAGAAACCCACTGCCAACCAATAGATTCCCACTCACAACAGCCCTGCGTCAGTGTCTGGGGTGGTAAATATTTATGGGAGCAGGCAGTTCCTCTTCTCCTTCTTAGCAATTGGTGGGTTTGAACTGCCCACCTTCCAGTTAGTAGACTAACACTTAACACACCAAAGGCTGAATTGTCCCACCACCCCTCAAAAAATCCACATCCTAGCATTCCTCTGTACTTGCAGTTATGCCTTCATTTGGAATTAAGGGTGTTGAAGGTGTAATTAATTGAAGACTGTCAAGGTGAAATGATGCTGGGTTAATTAATAGACCCTGAAGGCAAAGACCAGTGTCCTCATGGAATAGAAACACAGAGAAGCAAGAAAGCCTTGTGAACACTGAGGCCGAGTTTGAGGTAGGTGAGAGAGAATATGAAGGCTCTTCCACTAGACTCTGGCCTCCGTAACTACAAGGGTAAGTTCCTACCCCACTAACTGTACCCATCTAACCCCTAATAACCTAGCCCTGACCACCTCAAACCCTAATCTCTAACCCTAGCCATTTCCCAAACACTAAGTAATAGGTCCAGTTTCCTAATCTAAATACCCTAACACTCAAACACTCTAAGCCCTAAACTCGAAGTTCAAGAAGCTAACCTCTAGTCATAAGCCTAAAGCCTCAACTTAACCTTGTAAGTCTTAGCCCTTTAACCCTAATAACGGAAAACCTCTCTTTAGCCCTAAACAACAAATTAAACCATAAACTCCAAACCCTTAAACCCTACTCAAACTCTAATCACCACCATGACTCAAACATTAACCACTGTTTTACACAACTTTAACCAGAACACCTAAACTAACCCTTAACCTTAAACCATAAACTTTAAACTCCAGCCTTCCAAGCCAAGCCCTAATCTTTCAGCCCTAGCACTATTTCTAACACCAAACCCTAAAAGCTAATACTCTATTTTAAACTCTAACCCCATTCCCAACCTAGTTGTAATCCCCTAAACTCTAATTACATGTGGAGAGACAAGTCCCTGACTGAAGAGCATATTGTGTTGTTGTTGTTATGTACCGTCGAGTCGTTTCCGACTCATAGCGACCCTATGCACAACAGCCCTAAACCCTGCTCTATCCTGCACCAACCACACTGCCCCCGACACACCCATCCCTATTACCCCAGTCACCGAATCAATCCATCTCATAGAGAGTCTTCCCCTCCTGCGCTGTCCCTCC
>NW_006399901.1:7774547-7781861 GCF_000299155.1 Elephantulus edwardii | reverse complement strand
GTGGCATTTGGACAAGAACAAACTGGGAGGAGGGTAGAGAGAATGGTGCAGCGGTGAATGAATGGAAACCCCAAATCTCTGTAAATGTTTATGAAAATTAATAAAATATAATTATAGAAAAAAAAGAGTTTTATGTGTTAATTGCATTAGCAGTTTGTCTAATCCCCGTGGTGAGACAGAAGCACTTCATATACATCTTGCTCTATCTTGCTGCCATGGAATTGGAAGCAACCCATAGCTGACCCTGCAGTAGGTTTCCAGAGGCTGTAAATCAAACAGAAGATGTCCCATTTTTCTCCCTTAGAACAACTGGTGGATTCAAAGTGTCTGTCTTTAAGTTAGTAGCGCTGCAATTTACCCACTAGGCCATCAGAGCTCCTTTATTTGCATAGTCCCACCCAATCATTTCAAGAGTTACAAACCGATGACCAAAAGGGACAGAAAGAAATAATTCACTGCACCAGAATTACTTTATGTGCCTTTCCCCTCTAGTTCTTTGAAAACAGCTTGAGAGACTTCATTTCCTCTAATCATTGAAGATAAATGGTTTGGGGGGGTGATTTTTTTTATTTCAATTCATTCATTGTTGCACTTTCCCCCCCCTCCCAAACCTCCCCCCTAGTACACTACCCTCTTGGAAAAGTAAAAGAAAAATTCTTTCATTGTTTTACAATCCTCCCCCCCCAGGTCTACTGTCCACTATGCAGCCTTCACTCTGGACACTGGTCATGACAAAAATACCTAATCCCATATCCCTTTTAAACAGTTTTCTCCATCATCTGCTTCAATGCAGTATACATTATTTATCCCCATCTTTCTCAGTCTCCCTCCAACTCCGATGTCAGTCCTGTTTTACAACAGTGGTAACATGCAGTATTTATCCTTTTGTGACTGAGATACTTCACTCAGCATAATGTCCTCCAGGGTCACCCATTTTGAATAATATTGCATGAGTTCCTCATTTTTCAATGTGACATACTATTCCATTGTGTGACTATACCACAGCTTCTCTATCCATTTGTTTGTTGATGGGCATTTAGGTTGTTTCCAACTCCTTGCTATTGTGAACAAAACTGCGATAAACATGGGTGTGCATATATCTACTTGGATGTCAGTTATGGTCTCTTTGGGGTATATTCCCAGTAGTGGAATTTGGGGGCAAATGGTATCTCTATTTGCAACTTTTTGAGAAAGCGCCATACCACCTTCCACAGTGGTGGTTGGGGGTTGATTTTTACCCTAAAGTGTTTGTTTCTTTTCATAGTGAAACAGCTGACTGAATTTCCTAGGTTCACTGTAAACTGCTTGGTGATTTGATACTTGTCTTAACACCTGAACTGGCTCTCATCTCCAGAGGATCTGTAGTTGAATTCTGGTGTGGTGAGGAAGACCCTGCTTTGTAACTAATGAGGGTTGAGGTGTGTAAATGGCTGACACACAATGTCGCTGAGCCTCCATGTTTAAGAGAGAGATCCTGGTTGCAGAAACAAAGCTATGTGGAAGCCGAGTAGTCCTGAAGTGCCTACACTGGACACTAGCTGGACCAATCAGCAGTGGAGAAGCTGACATTTGCAGAGGCCTGACAGCAGAGAGCAGTTAGGAGAGCTGAGCCCGGGTCACACTGGCTATGAGGCAGCTGTGAGCTGGACTAATTGCTGGTGGAGAGGCTCCTGGGGGAGACAACTGTCGGGGGTCCTAATCACAAACTGCACCAGCAGAAGCATATTAGGTCCAAGGGTTAACCTGCGAGAAAGGTGTCCTGATTGACTGACTGATGGCAACATGATTGTATTCTGTTACTTCATGTAGCATTCACATATGAGTTGTCTCCAAAGTTGTATCTCAATAAATTGCTGAATTAAGCTTGAGAGTTTTGTGAGGTAGCAGAAAACTGCCAAACACTAGAGAATTTGAAGAACTTCTGAGTAAAAGAAAGTGGTTGGTGTTAGAGGTGATGAACTGGCAAAAATTTGAAGAAGTTAGAAATCTGGGATATGTTTAATCTCTCTCTTAGAACCAGCCTTGTGCTGATTCTTGTTCAGAAAATAATTCAATTAGTTGATGTCAGAATGTTAAGAATCACCTCAATGGCTAGATTCATTCATTTATGTGATTTTGTAAAAAAGAATTTTGTTACACCATGTTCCTTAGCAGGTCCTTTGCAGTTTTGTGGTTTAAAACTGTTGTTGTTAATTGCTGTCGAGTATTAGACGACTCATAGCAACCCTATGAACGAAGGACCTGAACACTTGCATAACTTCCATCCTTTCTCCAGGTTCATAGGGTTTCCAGAGGCAAGCTGTTACGGAAGTGGATGCCACTCCTGCTTCCAAGTTTGTTTTAATCAGGGAGCTCCACCAAACACTGTCCACCTTGGGCAACCATTATCACATTTGACACATCGGTGTCACAGTGTTTGGCATCACAGCAACCACGAGTTACCTCTGTACAGCAAATGGACTGTCCAGTGCTATACCACTTAGAAGAATGTTTGATCAAAAACAATTAAAACCAGGCCGGAGGGCCACAGATAAAAAATCACCTACCTTTGGCTTGGTAGCATCACTTTCTGTCCACTAGGCCCACTGAGCTCTTTCTATGGGTTTAAAAGTAGGAGCAACATTTTCTTTACTTTGATTCCCTGTCTGCATTTTCCTGGATTTTTGCTGATAATTGCAATGTGACTACTACAAATGCAAATGCAGGGCGTGCTCAATCTGAAGACAGGTCGGATTCCTTTTGTGTAGGACAAGCTGTATCAGGAGTCACATGATGAATGCTGTAGACACGTTGTTACGTGGTCAGTGAGAGAGAATTGGACGTGAGCTTACACCAGAAATGGAAGAAAATATCATTGTTATACACGTATCAAATTCATTGAGTTCACTGTGGTGCTTGCTTTCTCTTCTTTCCCAGCCGCTTGTCCTACCTGCGCCTTTGGGATGGACATTTGGTGCCCTGTTTTGTTGATGCCCTAATCATCTATGGGGTGATGTGGTCAGATGCCCTGGTGGGATAGCACGGCAGCAGCCATCACTCACATGGGCTACAGGAAATATGTATTATGAGATCTCATCCTTTGGCCCTACTCCCCTCTCTGGCAACTTTGCCACCCAGTGGAATAAGAGATTTGATCTTCATACTCTGGATTTTCCTAATCCATTTTTTTAAGATATTTTGTTGGTTTTCATATAATTCCTTTACATTATATGTTATTCATATATATTGTGTATTATACAGCCTTTTATTCATTATGTTTCTCATACATTATATTTTACAAAATCAGTCACATTGGACCTTGCCCATCATTACCCTGTCTTTTCTCTCAGATCCTTCTCATTTGCTTTCCTCCACTCCCTCCACCCACCAAACTGTGCAGCTCTGTGGTTTCACCCCTACCTACTCTAACCCTTCTGCTCCTACCTCCCCGCCTTGAGTTCCTGTACATGTTTTACTTGTTATCCTTCTATTTTTACAACAATGGTTTTATGCAGTATTTGTCCTTATGAGCATAATTCTCTCCAGCCTCTCCCAAATTACATAGTATTTTTCACAAGCATTGGTCCTGAGTGCTGCATAGTATTCCATTTTGTGAATTTATAACAGTTTTTCAATCCATTTGGTTGTGGTGGGACATTTGGGCTATTTCCATATTCTTGTGATGATGAATAACACTGTCTATGAACATTGGTTTAAAAATCTCCATTTGTGTCTCAGTTCTAATTTCCTTGGGGTATAGTCTTAGTAGTGGAATAGGTGGGTCATATGAAGTTTCTATGTTCAATTTTTTGAAGAAATGCCAAACAGTCTTCCAGAGTGGTTGGATTGGATTTTCCTAATCCTTAACTTATCCCCTATCCTGCTTTCATGCCATCTGTAACCATGTAGGTTCACTCCTTCCTGAGGTGGTGTGGGAAACCAGGACTGGGTGAGCTAGATTGGTTTTTATTTTGTACTGAAGTAATTTTTTTTTGTTAAAGCTCTAGGCTGGCCCAGGAGAGGGTGAGATAAATTAAGCCACAGATAACTCCTCCATTGTAATTCCAAACAGGCCCAGGTTTCCAAATGCATAGAAAACTTCTAAGACTATCTGGAGATAAAGTGGATAAAATACCCTACTATTTCACTGGAGCTCAAATTTTAAATAAAGCGTGTTTGCTATACACTAAAAAAAAAATCTTGGAATGGGGAAAGAGCTGGAGCACACATTTTAAGAAGTGGGGTTGGGGGCAGAGAAATCAGCACTCAGATAAATAAAACCTCAGTGAAATACCTCTGGAAATGAAGGGTCATGTAAAAAGAAAATAGTGACTTCTCTTAGATGCGCCTCAGCATCCTCCCTGAGCCCATCCTCACCTGCTAGCTGGTGCTCTGCACCCACTGCAGGTGGTCACCCAGATAATTACACTATCCTTCAAACCTGAGGTTTTCCACATCTCCACTGCCACACCACTTAGTACCTTAGCTACTCCCCCTCACTCACTGTTCTTTAGTTTCAAAAAGACTAATACCTATGCTTGGACCAGGAGGCAGTCTTCAGAACAGAGCAAGGAAACACTGCATGGTTCAAAACTGGAAAGGGTATATGCCAGGGATATGTCCTATCTTCATTTCCAATCTATATGCGGAATAGATTAGCGGGGAGTCTGGGCTCTATGAGGAGAAATGGGGCATCAGGGTTGGAGGTAGACTCATCAACAATCTGTGTTTATGCAGATGAAACAACCCCGCTTGCTGAAACTGAGAAGGACCTGCAGCACTTGCTCCAGAAAGCCAAAGACTGCAGCCTTCAATATGGATTGAAGCGCAACATCCAGAAAACAAAGATTCTCACTACTGGGCTGATTGGCAGCATCATGATAGATGGCGAAGAGATTGAGATTGTTAACAGCTTTAGTTTGCTTGGCCCTACAATCAACATTCTTTGTACCAGCAACCAGGAAATCAAAAGATGAATTGCATTGGGAAAGTCTGCTGTCAGAGACCCCTCCTCATTACTGAGTAATGAGCAATTATGTCAGTTTGGAGAGTAAGGTTCACCTGACAATGACTAGGAATGATATAAGGAAAATCGATGCCTTTGAGCTGTGATACTGGAGAAGAGTATTGAATATACATACCATGGACTGCTAGGAGAACAGACAAGTTCATCCTAGAGTGAGTGAGACCAGGCTGCTCTTTGGAGGCAAGGTTTCTGAAGCTTCATCTGACATACTTAGGACATGTTGCAAGAAGGGACTAGTCCTTGGAGATAGAAGTCATACTTAGGAGGGTGGAGGGACAGAGCAAGAGAGGAAGACCCTTGATGAGATGGATTGATTCAGTGACTGAGGAATAGGGGTAGGTGTATAAGAGACAATAAAATTGGCACAGGATAGAGCAGGGTTTAGGGCTGTTGTACATAGGGTCACTATGAGTTGCAAGAAACTTGATGGCACATAACAACAACAATGGTCATTAACAGAGTGAACATCCTCTCTTTCCACCCTCCAAGCTGAATAAGCACTGTGTACCAGAGCCCCACTCTCTCACCACCCACATTCACCAGTGTGCACCTTGGCCTACAGATAGATGTGCCAGGGACCCCAGGACTCCTGAATAAGGTCACAGCCATTTCTATGTCTGTGGTTGAAGCATGACTTTAATGAGGACAATGTATGTGTCCTGGGATGTGGTCAAAGTAACTGTTGAGACAAAATTCGACACGGCCTGGATATTCACAAGGAAAAAGGTGCACTTTTATACACGTTTTCATGTACTTTTAATTCTTTACATGTTTCCAGTGAAGAGAACTGCCGAGGTCAGAAATTTTTCTTAACCACGAGATGATCTTAATAACCTTTTTTGTTCAATATTATATTTTAAAAAAATTCTAGATCTAAATTACAGTTTTGTTCATTCTGGCTGCCAATTGTCTTGCCTCTAGCTTTAAATAGTTCTGTACTGGCAGTAGTAAAGTTACTCTGGGCAGGATGGGACGAGTGGAGCTCACAGGTGAGAGGAGGCCAGTATACACCACCCTTGTGCTCCCTCTGGATCAGTCCAGCACTCCGTTTACTTGAGGGGTTACTTCTTGCTGCCCTTAAATTCCCATTAGGGCTCAGTGTGGGGATCCCCCACTTTAATCCCAATGTCAACAATTCGAATGTTGGCCCCCAGGGGGTGCTCGAGAAGCGAGTTCTGCACACCTGGCCCGGAGCATGGAAACTGCCTGTGCTGGGCCCTGACATCTCTGCTTTTTTCCACCAGCAGGTGCTTTCCTAACGGAGACCAGGCCTGAGGACGCAGCTGCGGCCACTTCTGCACTGAACCGGTGCAAAGTCATCAGTGAAGGTAGGACTCAGCTGGCTTCTGCCAGAAGGTTTGCTCCAATAGTGAGCTCAGGGATCAGAGGTCCCATGAACATTACAGTCTTGGAAACCCCAAAAAGCAGTTATGCTCTGTCCTACAGCGTAATTATGGATCAAAGTCGATTCGATGGACACAGAATTTATTACAGTGTTATTACCTTGAGTCACTGAACACTAACGATTGAAGACCAGGTGAGTTATGGGATAGCATCCATGAAGACATCATCCATGAAGAGAGCTAAAAGTCTTTACAAAGATCAAGGAGAAAGAAAAGGTCAAAACGAATGACAGAAGAGACTCTGAAAAGTGTTCTAAAGCTTAAGAAGCCAAAACAAAGAAGAGAAATGCAGAAGCAAATACTTATTTCAAAGGGTAGCTCAAGAAGACAAAGCAAAGTATTTATAATGGAATATGCAAAGAGCTGGAGTTGCTTGCAGAATAAGAAGGAAAGAATTCACTCAGCATTTCTCAAGCTGAAACAACTGAAAAACAAATCCAAGACCTTGAATTGCAACACTGAGAAATGCTATGGCAAAATCTTAAATGATCCAGGAAGCATCCAAAGAAGGTGGAAGGAATACGCAGTCATTGTACCTAAAATAATTGATTGACACTGGAAAATTTCAGCTCAAATTTCATGTGAACAAATGGCAATGGTAATTAAGAAAGAAATTCAAGTTTCACTGAAGGAATTGGTGAAAAAAAAATGAAGACCCAGGAATCAATGAGATACCAACTGACAGGTTTCAAGTGACAGATGTGGCCCTGGATGTGCTCACCAGTCTTGTTGTGTTCTTATGTGCCGTCGAGTCGCCTGCGACTCATAGCGACCCTATGTACAACAGCCCTAAACTCCGCCCTGTCCTGTGCCAATCACACTGTCTCCGACACTCCCATCTCAATTACCCCAGTCACTGAATCAATCCACCTCATAGAGGGCCTTCCTCTCCTGCGCTGTCCCTCC
>NW_006399901.1:7771110-7774447 GCF_000299155.1 Elephantulus edwardii | reverse complement strand
TGTCCAACTCTCTGATGCATAACAAGCGATTGCAAATACCAGAAGTCTTATTAACTTGGGGGCACAAGAGCATCGACCCCATCAGCATCCACATAAACTTGGTTTTGGAAGTGGAGGTCAGATAGATCACCACTTCCAAATATTTTCCTGATGGTAAAATCAGCTGTCCTTCTCTTGGCACTCTGTAACTACCTGCTGGGTTCTGGGATTCACTGGAACAGCCACATAGAACATACAACTGCAGGGTTTATTCAAATTCAAACTCACTGATGTTGAGTCAGATCCAACTCATAGCTGACCCTCCAGCAGATTTTCCAAGGCTTTTACTATTACTATTTCCAAAGGCATTACTATTCTGCCCAAAGCATCCTTAAGTATTACAACTCAAGGCTTGAATTTGTTCTTCAGTTTCTTCGGCTTAAGAAATGCCAAGCGAGTTTGTCCCTGTTGATTCTCTGACTCCAACTCTTTGAACATTATAATGCCTTGTCTTCCTGAGTTGCCCTTTGAAATCTTCTGTTCAGCTCCTTAATTCCTTAATATCTTGATTTCTTCCCTTTTCTTTGGCTTCTCAGTGCTCTAGTGCAATATTCAGAGTCTCATTTGACATTTATCTTGGCCTTTTCTTCCTCCTCTGTCTTTGTAATGACCTTTTATATTCTTCATAGATGATTTTCTTAAAATTCACCCACAGCTCATTAGTGTTCAAGGTGGTCTCAAATCTGTTCCAGAGATGGTTTTGAAATTCAAGTGGGAAAGGCTCAAGGTCAAACTTTAGTTCCTGTGGATTTGATTTAACCTTCTTTATCTTCAGCTTGAACTTGTATATGAGTAGTTGGTGGTCTGTTCCACAATCAGTACCTGGCCTAGTTTTCACAGCTGGTTTTGAGCTTCTCCAGAGAGTCTTCTCACAGACGTAGTTGATCTGATTTCTATACCTACCATCAGGTGAAATTCATGTGTATACTCTGAGTTTTTGTTTCCCTCATTTCTTTTTTTCCCCCCTGCCTCATTTCTGTCACTAACTCCATGTTTTCTGACTACTGATCCTTCTTCCATATTTCCAACTTTCGCATTCCAGTCACCCATTATTATTAATACATCCTGATTGCATGTTTGATCAATTTCTGACTACAAGAGTTGGTAGAAATCTTATATTTCCTCCCTTTTGGCTCTAGTTGTTGGTGCATACATTTAAATGATAGTGGTGTGCACTAGATTTCCTTGTATGTGTATGGATACTATCCTGTCAATCAGAACATTGTATTTCAAGATGGATATGTTGTTGTTAGCCATCGCATCAAGCACAACTCATAGCAACTTTATGAACAAAAGGCCTGAAGCCATTCTATAACTATTGGCATTTATCAAAGTTCATAGAGTTTCCAGAGGCATATTGTTTAGGAAGTGGATGCTACTCCTACTTCCAACAAAATGGATATAGAAATTACGTTTTTAAAAGCAACCCCATTTTTCCTCACCTATTCATCTCCGGCATAGTGATTGTCTGATTCAAAATGTCCCACATCAGTCCATCTTATTTTGCCAATACCTGGCATGTCAATATTTATGCATTTCATATCACAGAAAAGCAGGTTTTGTGAAGATAAGAGTTAACTCAGTACTCCCTTTCCTGGCAAACAGTCAGTTTAAACTACTTTACATGACTAAAGAAAGGAAATAAAGAATTCTAAGGTCAAGCAACTAGCCTTGCAGGCTGGAGAAAATCTATGTCAGTTTTAAAACTATAGTTTTATAACTGTCACATACAGAGAATTCTGAACTTATTAATACCACACCATCATTTAGCTCCTCCAGTAAGTGCCCAGAAGCACCCAGCTCCTCTAGGAAACCTCCTGCCCAAATGAACTCTTTATCTGTGACTGATTTGCTCTGGGTCACAATCCTACCACCTTTGTTCATTTTCTGGTCCCTACTATCTCATGGAACTGCCACCTACACACAGGGCTAGAGCTTCTTCTGTCTCATGGGTCCAAAACTCATGTCCACCCTTGGCTCTTCTGCTTGATGGTACTGAGGTGCTCCCTCAGCTTCTTGATTGAGTAATTTTAAACTCAGTGTCTTTCTAATCCCTGCAAGAGTTCCATGCCCCTTATTCACATGCCTGCCAGAGGGAGTGCACCAGATCAAGCCCCAGCTTCACCAATTAAGGGACTTTTTTGGCAGCTCTTTAAAGGCATGATCCTCAACTTTAGTCACCTTTGTTAGACAGAGAAAAGAGTTGAGAGCGAGACAAAAGAAAGAAGCTGGTTAGAGAAAGAGTCGAGGGCAAGAGGGAGAGGAAGAAACTGGTCCCAAGAAAAGAACAGGACTTTATTGTGCAGTGTGAGAGGGACGCCAAGCGAACATGTGCAGAGAGGGTCAAAATGGCACAAGTGTTAGGTCTTCGCAATGGACGTAAGGCCAAAGACTCAAGGACGGGACCAGAGAAAGAAAGAAAGCTAAACAAGTTTTATTAAGGGGGCTCCCTGGCAGGAATCCTTGGTCTAGAGAGAGAAACAGACCAGAGGAAAATGGCGACTTAAGGTCGATTAGGGCAGGGTTTTTATAGTAAGAGTTTTTAGGGAGGGGCATTCCACTGTGGTTTAGCCAGGTGGGTGGTCTTCTAGAGAGGGCAGGGAGGGGTACTCCATGGTAGTTTAGTCAACTGCAGAAACCAGGCTGTTCACTCCCTTTGTTGAACATGTTGATATTCATTGAATCCTTTCTTCTTCCTTTGACCTTGGTCTGGGCCTGACAACAGAGCAGACAAGGACAGTTTTTTACCAGGCTGCTCCTTGGAGGCAAGGATTCTGAAGCTTCATCTGACATACCATGGGCATGTTGCAAGGAGGTATGAGTCCTTGGAGAGGGACATCATGCTTGGGAGGGTGGGAGAGACAGAGAAGGAGAGGAAGACCACTGATGACATTAATTAATTCAGTGACCGAGGTAATGAGGGTAGATGTGTCAGAGAAAGTAAAGTTGGCACAGGATAGGGCGGGTTTCAGGGCTATTGTCCATGGGGTCGCTATGAGTGGCAAGTGACTCAACAGCACAGAACCACAACAACAGGGAAGATGGCCATTTGCTTGGAATTTGGGGTAGGGTCCCGTGAATTAACTTGGGTGTCTAGTCTGGTCACCTTATCAGGAGATAGACATTATCAGGTTTCTTCAAGAAGTGATCAGACCTGGGGGCTACTGCAGTGCTTGCCTCCATTATCCCCTGCAAGAGTTTTATGAGTTATCAACAAGGCAAAGAACAAGAACCATATGGTCCTATCAATTGATGCAGAAAAAGCCTTTGATAAAATCCAACACCCTTTCATGATTAA
>NW_006399901.1:7741929-7761530 GCF_000299155.1 Elephantulus edwardii | reverse complement strand
CTTCACCATCCATCCTGATGCTGCCAATTGGTCCAGCGGTGAGAATCTTTGTCTTCTTGACATTGAGCCTCAATCCATATTGGAGGCTGCAGTCCTTGACGCTCTGCAGCAGGCGCTTCAGGTCCTCTTCAGTTTCAGCAAGCAGAGTTGTGTCATCCACATAACGCAGTCTATAACAAAAAATTTGGAGGACAGCTGCCTGGCCAACTGACTGGAAGAGATTTGTATTTCTTCCTATTCCCAAGAAAGGTGATCCAACAGAACATGGAAATTATTGAATAATATCATTAATATCACATGTAAACAATATGTTGTTGAAGATCATCCAAAAATTTACTAGAACAGTACATTCATAGAGAACTGCCAAAGGTTCAGCTGGATTTAGAAGAAATAGTTGCTGATGTCAGATGGATCCTGGCTGAAAGCAAAGAATACCAGAATAATGTCTATTTGTGTTTTATCAGCTATGCAAAGGCATATATGACAAACATTGAGAAGAATGGGAATCCCAGAGCACTTAATTGTGACCAAATGCTTTTGTCCAAATAGAACAAGGGAACGCTGTATAGTTTCAAATCAGGAAAGGTGTGTGTCAAGGTTGCATCCTTTCTCTATAACTGTTCAATCTGTACATTGAACAAATCATTCGAGAAGCTGGACTCTGAAGAAAAATGTGGCATCAGGACCAGAGAGAGACTCATCAACAACTTGTTTTATGAAGATGATGCAACTTCATTTTCTCAAAGAGAAGAAGACTTGAAACTCTTTCTGCAGAAGATTAAAGACTACAGCCTCTAATATGGATTGCATCTCACCATCAAGAAGACAAAAATTCTCACCAGTGGACCAAGAAGCAACATCATGATAGATGGAGAAAGGATTGAAATTGTCAACTATTTCATCTTACTTGATCCTCAATCAGCATCCTTGGTACCAGCAGTCATTTGGTCAGGAGACATTATTTTGAGCAAGACCTCTGTCATGAACCTCTCCAGATTACTGAGGAGCAATGATATCAGTTTGAAGACTAAGATGCACCTACTTTAGGCGATCATCTTTCCCATCACTTGCTGTGCATCTGAAAGTGGACAATGAATAAGCACGACAGAAGAATTGGTGCCTTTGAGTGGTGGTGTTGGAAAAGAGTGCCAAATATCCCAAGGATGCTAAAAAACAAGCAAATATGTCTTGGAGAAAGTGTAGCCAGAATTCCCTTTGGTAACAAAGATGACAAAGCTTTGGCTCACATACTTTGCCAGGTGAGTCTATACTTTGAAGAGGAAAACCATGCTTGGAGGGTCAACAAAAGAAAGGAAGGTCCTCAGAGAGATGGAGTAACACAGTGGGCAGCATTGGGCCAAGTGTGTTGGAGTTGATGAAGATGGCACAGAGGAGGGCAGGGTTCAGACCTGTTCACAGGGTCTCTATGAGTCAACTCAACAGTTCCTAACAACAACTCTGTCATTAAAGGAAGTAAACTCATCTAGAGTATTTTATAAATGCACTTCTGAGCTTATCCTTTTTTCATACACAAGCATTGTCGTGTTTAACATGACCCAGTAACAAATGAAAATAGTTTCCATTACTTTCTTTTTTTAATTTTATTATCTTTTGTGTGTGTACCATCAAATCGGATCTGACTGGTACAGGAGGAAATTGCCCCTCTTTCTCCAGCATCTGGTGGATTTGAACCGCATACCTCTGGGCTTGCAGTACAGCTTCTTGCCACTAGGCCACCAGAGCTCCCTAGTTTCCATTACTTTCATCTTACAGAAATATCTTTTGAAAGACTCAACTGTGATTGTTGTGTACCGTCAAGTTGGAACCGACCCATAACTGACCCTCTGGTGGGTTTTCAGAAGTAGTTAATAACATGGAAGGAAACTGCCCATCTTTCTCCTGTAGAGCAGCTGGTGGATTCAAACCGTGTGCCTTCAGGATTATAGCACAGCTTCTTGAACTAGGCCGCCAGTACTCATAACTGTGATTTATTTAGGGTAAACAAGTAAATTTATACAGTGAATAAATACAATAAATACAATTTTTAAACTAAATTAAAATTTAATGAAATAAGCTCTAAAATACAATTTATTATATAAAATGGTAGATTATGTCAATAAAGTGAAAATAAAACTTCATGTAACATAACATTAAATTGATTAATGTATAGTTAAATTAAGATAAATATTAAATGAAAGGAAATAAAACAATAATAATCTAAAATAATTTTATGTTAAATGTAAAATGCATTACATTAAAATATCAAACAAAATTAAATATTAAGCAAAATAAATATTGAATTAAACTAAATATTTCATTAAATATTATTTACATGAAATTAAAGTGAACTAAAGCAGAATGAAAACACTAAACAAAATTAAATTAAATATCAAATTTCATTTGATTCTAAAATAACATTAAAATATAATAAATATTAAATAAAGAAAAGAAATTACATATATTAAAATTAATTAAACATTTTTTGCTATACAATAAAATTGCAGGAGAAGGATGGCCAATCTCTTCTCATGTGATTAACTGCCTCTGAGATACCCATCTTATGGTCAGCTATGGGTTGGTTTCAATTTAACAGTATACAACAATAACATTAATTAAAATTAAATCTTTTATGACAGACAAGAAAATAATTGAATAGTATTAAAGTAAATGTTAAGATTATTATTTGTTGTTGTTATGTGCCATCAAATTGCCTTTGACTCATAGCGACCCTATGTACAACAGCTCTGAAGCCTTCCCTGTCCTAAGCGATCTCACTGACTCTGACTCCATTGTCCCAGTTACTGTATCAGTCCATCTCATCTTGAGTCTTCCTCTCCTGTGCTGTCCCTCCACCCTTACAAGCATGATGTCCTTCTATAAGGACTAGTCCCTCCTGGCCACGTGCCCAAAGTATGTGAGACAGAGCTTCAAAATCCTAGCCTCCAAGGAGAAAGTTGGTTTCACCCTCTCCAAGACAAATCTATTTGTTTTCTTGGCAGTCCAAAATACTAAACTAATGCATCAAATTAATAAAATTATATTAAATATGGATTAAAGCTCAACATCAAGAAAACAAAGATTCTCACTACTGGGCCAATTAGCAGCATTATGATGGATGGTGAAGAGATTGAGACTGTTAAGAGCTTTAGTTTGCTTGGCTCCACAATTGACACTCTTGGTACTAGCAGACAGAAAATCAAAAGACTAATTACACTGGGAAAGTCTGCTATCAAAGACCTCTCCAGAGTACTGAAGAGCAATGATGTCAGTCTGAAGACTAAGGTGCACCTGATCCAGGCCATGGTCTTCGCAATTACTTGCTATACATAAGAAAGCTGGACAATGACTAGGGATGACAGAAGGAAAATTGATGTCTCTGAGCTATGGTGCTGGAGAAGAGTGTTGAATATATCATGGACTGCTAAGAGAACAAACAAGTTTGTCCAAGAGAGGGTTAAACCAGGCTGCTCCTTGGAGGCAAGGATTCTAAAGCTCTGTCTGACATACTTTGAACATGTTGCAAGGAGGGACCAGTTCTTGGAGAGGAACATGCTTGGGAGGGTGGAGGAATAGCGCAGGAGGGAAAGAACCTTGATGAGATGGATTGACTCAGTGACTGAGGTAATGGAGGTAGGTGTGTCAGAGACAATGAAGTTGGCTCAGGATAGAGCCGGGTTCAGACACAGGTCACTGTGACTTGCAAGCAACTCGAAGGCACATAACAACAATATATTAAATAGAATTCATTTTCTTTTAAACATTGTGCAAAAAATTAATAAAATAGTAAACACTAAATAAATATAAATTTAAATTAGATATTAAGTTACATTCAGGAGCTCTGGTGGCCTAGAGGTAAGAATCTGGGCTGCACTCCCAATGCCGTGCAGTTCAGATCCACCAGCTGCTCCACAAGAGAAAGGTGGGTAATCTCCTGTGCAATTAACTGCCTCTGAAAACCTGCTGGAGAGTAAGCTCCGGGTCACTTCTGACTCAATGGTATTATTATTGTATGGTAATGTTATTATGTTGAAATAGAAAGATAATATAAGTTGCATTTATTAAATATTTTAATATTAGGGAGCTCTGGTGGTCTAATGGCAAGAAGCTTCACTGCAATCCCAGAAGTGCCCAGTTCGAATCCACCAGATGCTCTGCTGGAAAAGGAGGGGCAATCTCCTCCTGTACCAGTCAGATCTGATTTGACGGTACACACACACAAAATAATAGAACGAAATAAAATTTTTTAAAAATTTAAAAAATTCACAGGAATCCAGAATTAAGGTTGCATAGAGAAGTGTACTCGGGGTGGGGGGTGGGGAGAAGGGACGTGGGAATTGTATACTAATGAAGGCATTTTTTTTCACAAAAAAAAATTAAAAAATTATTTTAATATTAAACTTAGCTCAACTCATTGTTGTAGCGTCTGAACTGGATCGTAGCTGACCCTCTGCGTGTTTCCTGAGGCTGTGAATTGCTTGGAAAGTAACTGCCCCTTTTCCCCCACAGAGCCAGCAGTGATTCAAACCAGCAGAGCTGTGACCTTCATGTGAGCATCACAGCTCCCTGCTGGTTTATCACGAGCACTCCCTAAACCAAACAAATGAGAAGATTATTTCTTTATTATAAAATTTATTTTGGACTTGAGTTTCCAGGAGCTGCCACATCAATTGTGACTCATCGTTACCCAACGTTCAACATATTAAAACCCTGCCAGGTCCTGCCTTGTCCTCACAGCCTCCACTGTAGTGACGAACAGTCCAGCGCAGGGCTTCTTCTCCTTCACTGACGCTTCACTGTTCCAGGTTCTGGTCTCTTTAGAGAGCATGCCCCAAATATGTAAGATGAAGTTACACTCTCGTCTCTAAAGAACACCCTGACTGCACTTCTACTCACCGTGTTTGTTAGTTCTTTTGGCACTCCGTGATGTACTACTCAATATTCTTCAACCCCACTCCATTTCAAAGGTACCAACTCTTCTCCAGTCTTCTTTATTCATTGTCCAAATTTCCCATCCATATGAAGCAATAGAAAATACTATGGCTTGAGTCAAGCACACCTTAAAGTGACTTTCTTACTCTTTAATACTTCAAAGAAGTTCTTGACAGTAGATTTTCCCATTGCAACACATCTTTTGATTTTTCAACTGTTACTTCTATGGATGTAGATGATGGATTCAAGTAAAATTATATCAGTGACACCCCCTCGGACTTCCCACTCCCACCTGGACCACATAGGCTAAGTCCCTGGGCTCGGAGCCTCATAACAGAGGAGCACTGACTCTTCCTCTGCCCCCGTTTCTTCTGCCTTACCAGAGAAATCCCCCCACTGTTCCAGTAATTCCTTGTTCTGCATACTGCTGTGTGTACGTTGTATGGGGTTTGCTCAAGCCCATTTTTGAAATGTGGTCCCGGCAAGGTGAAACAAAATTCTTCAATTGCAGTACAGAAAAAAGCATATGCCCATCATCAGCCAGGTGTCAGTCGGAAAGACACCTGCTGGCCATGAGAAAAGATGCTTGATATCAAAGTCTGTCTGTCTGTGCGAGTCTAGCATTGGTACCAATGCCTTCGAGGAGTGCTGTTCTTGACAAGCCCAGACCTCGGCTCACCAGTTTGTCACAGTGAACAAAGTTTTCGCTACCTCTAACCCTAACTTTTTCTCTAACTCCAGACTGAATTTGAACCCAAACCCTTATCCCGAAACATCTAAAACTGAACCTATCCTGGTTTCAAACCCTAAATCCAAACCTGGAAGCAGAACCGGAATCTGAACCCTAACCCCATCCCAGATCCAAACCGAAAACTTTACACCAACACTAAACCCTAGGCCATGATCCTAAACCTGAATCAGAACTCAAATATGAAACCTGATAAACCGTTAATTACTTGTAGTCTACCCTCGCTGGTGAGTATTGTTCAGGCTTAAAAAGAAATGAAGAGGGGCTCTGGTGGCCAAGTGGTAAGGAGTTGCTCTGTCAACTCGAAGACATGCGGTTCAAATCCACCAGCCACTGCCATGTGATTTGTTGTTGTTGTTGTTATGTGCCATTGAGTCACCTGCAATTCATAGTGACTCTATATACAACAGATCTGAACTCTGCCCTGTCCTGAACCAATCTCATTTCTCCAGTCACTGAGTCAATCCGTCTGGGTCTTCCGCTCATGTATTGTCACTCCACCCTTCCAAGTATGATGTTCTTTTCCAAGGACCGGTCTCTCCTGGCCATGTGCCCAAAGTATGTGAGACAGACCTTCAGAATCCTTGGCTCCAGGGAGCAGCCTGGTTTCACCCTCTCCAGGATGAAGCTGTTTGTTTTCCTGACAGTCCACATTATGTTCAACCCTCTTCTCCATCACTACAACTCAAAGGCATCTTCTTCTATCATCCTTACTTATTTGTCCCATTCTTTGAGGCATAGCAAGTAATTGCAAAGACTATGGCCTGAATCAGGTGCACCTTAGTCTCCAGATGACAGCATTGCTCTTCAGTACTCTAGAGAGGTCCCTGACAGCAGACTTTCCCAATGCAATTTAGTCTTTTGCTTCAGCAAATGGCTCATGTCCTCCTCAAGCAAGTTTCAGTAAGCAAGGTTGTGTCATCTACATAACCTACATAACGCAGGTTGTTGATGAGTCTTCCCCCATCCTGATGCCACATTCCTCCTCATAAAGTCCAACCTCTCGAATGATCTGCTCTGCATACAGATTGAAACACCTATGACACACTCCTTCGCTGATCCTGAACCATGCAGTGTTTCCCTGCTCTGTTCTGCTTCCTGGTCCAAGTATAGGTTTCGCATGTGATTTACAACAAAACCCACTGGAGGGTCAGCTATGAGATGGTTTCTACCTGACAGTACATATCAACAAAGAACATTGAATTTTGCATACAATCTACATTCATACAGTGACTGTAACAACAGGTTCAATTATATCAGAGATGATGAGGATGGCTCAAGACAGGGCTGGGTTCAGACCCATTGTTCAGAGGGTCACTAAGACTCACATCCAACTGGACAGCATCTAACAACAATATCCATGCTACATGGGTGAACCTAGAAAACATTAACCAAAGTGAAAGAAGTGACACAAACAACCACATACTGTATAATTCCATTTTTATAAAATGTCCAGAATATACACAGAGAGAGGAGTTTGGGGGAACTGAGGGGGAAATGAGGCATTCAGGACTCCTTTTTGATGAATAAAATGTTTGGAGGTACACAGAGGTGGGGGTCACACAACATTGTGAGTGTACAAAACGCTGCTGAATTAAACAGGGCAAAGGTTGATTATGATGTTATTTTTTTGGTTTTGAAAACACAAGGCTAACAAATAGAGCCTGATCCCAACACACCCTCTGCAGTCTCACCATCTGCTCTGCCACCAGGTGTCATGCCTAGACACCCCCCCCCTCCCCGTCAGGGGACTCGAGCTGGCAGGGTCCTTCCAGCCCTGCTCTATGGTAACCCCATCCCTGCACACACTCCCAGGGGTCTCCTGCCTCAGTCAGGACAAGCTAGTGCTTTTTAATGTCACCTGTTTGGATGAGCCTCACAAATGCACTATAAGCTGCCATCTCCCCTTAACAGTAGGATATGAGTTTCCGGATACAGGAGGCAGCCTCCACACACAGCCCCCAAATGGGGGTCTGGCAGCCTGGCTGTAGGGGGCTGGGGGGAGCAGGTTTGTGGTCACAAAAGATGTGTTCCCGCTGTGGCTATCACATGTCTGACCTGCTGGTGGCCAGGGAGGAACTGTTATAAATACACTCCTCGGGGCTCCCCTGTGGGCGCCAGGAAGTGAGTGGGCGCCAATATTAGATTTGGTCAGAGTGGAGGATGCTGTGCCTCACTTCCTCCCACACTCCCCTATCTCTGCTAAAGACAGATTCTGGGGCCTGGTTGCCCCTACTCAGCCCAAGGGCTCCACAAGCACATAGGGACTCTGCCTGCAGAGAGAATGGGCTCTCCTCCTGCTGGGTCACAGGGATGCAGGAGCCAGGGAGACAGGAAACAAGGTCCTGCATAACCTTGAACTTTATACCTTTGACTCCCCAAGCCCAGCACATCCCTGAGACCACCAGACCCCAGCCCAGCAGCTGGGTTCTGAGCTGTCCAACATCCACACTACTCACCAATAGCGCTTCTGGTGCCAGGGACCATGTGCCCCTGGCCTTCTGCTGGACCTGGGTCTTCTTGAACACAGCTCTCAGCTTCACAAGGTCAGGGAAGGGCAAGGATAAGGAGGTGTAGAAGGGGTTCCTCACTGTTCCCAAGTGCCCAAAGAGATCCACCTCGTTCACACCTCCTAGCCTCTCCCCCTGTAGGCCCACAAGACACCCCTCACCTACTGAACTCCTGCAGACCCCTTCTCATATCCTTCCTTTGGATCCTTTCCCCTACAGACCTTCTTTGGGCTCCCTCCTCCCAACCCATGAGCTGTGTGGGGCAGCTATTGTGTCCCTTAATTGCAGAAAGGCACAAGAAGTGAGGTCTCACTTGTCCCAAACATCTCACCTGGGGTACAGGTCCTAGCTAACCTTCAAAGAGAGGGGTAAAGAAAGGCTCTGGGACTTTGGATAGGGGTAGGGGCAACATCTGGCATTTTGCAGAGCTGGAGAGGCCCCTCCTTGCAAATGGGAGCAGAGAGTGAGGAGACACCTCCAGAGAAGGGGGCCTGGTACCCCTCTGGTGACACCTATCCCTTGTCTGCTGGGAGTGGGAGGTACTCACATGACCCTTCAATGAGGTCCTGACTATGGCTGTGACCAGCACCTAAAAAGGATCCCCTCAGGGTCCAGGTCTCCTTGGTCCAAAGAAAGACTACAGGTTGAGGCAGGGATGAGCATGGGGCTTGGTGTATGTCCTGGGGGTATTAAGGTCTGGCACCCCTCATAATAGCCCAGGGCACAGTAATCATTACTGCTACCCTCTGAGTCTCGGAGGTCCAGTCTGATGTGAGGAGCAGGGACCCAGTCCTCTTGGGGTAGGTAGGCTGGAGGCTGCCCCTCCCAAATCAGGTCCCCCTCTGGTAGCACATCTTCTGAGCCCAGAGCAGGCAGGCCTTCCTTCTTCTCCAAGCAGGAAGGTGGCCAGGGCCACACTGGGGTGCAGGTCAATGGCGCCACCACCTCGTGGTTGCTGGCTGAGCCTCCTGGTTCGGCCGCCTGACCCACTCGCTGAGTCCCCGTCCAGGTCTGGAACATAGCACAGCATGAGATGGTCAGACTGCATGCTATGCCAGGGGACTTATCATGGGAAGGACCAAGTGACCTCTTTTCCAGGGAACCCTCAACCCTCTCCAAGGCTGAGTTTACCCCCACACATCAGCCAAGTCTCTGCCCAGAAAACCGAGTCCCTTCAGCCACACATGAGGTGCTCCCAATGGTGGGAAGTAAAGTGCAGAGCATAGCAGTTGTAGATGGCGGAGGACCCTGCATCTTTCTGAAGACCCGCGGACCCACAGACATCCACAAAAAAAAGGACAGGAAGGACAGTCTTGGCCCCACAGAACTGAATGCCTGGTGTCCCCTGCAGAGACCAGGGCACATGAAGGGGCACTGCCTGCACCCCAGGGTTGGAGGAGCCACCTGTCAGCCACTATGAAGGTCCCTGACACTTGCCTGAAAGACACAGACACCTCAGGGGGAGGATGCAAAGGCCCGAAAGGAAGAGACTTTGAACTGACCACTTCCCTAAAGGAACCAGCGGAGGGAGGCACAGACTGGGATTTGAGACACCAGGGCAGAAAGAAATGGGAAATACTGAAAGCTGACCATTTCATGTTCAAGCCACTGTGTGAATTCTAACTCGCCAGATACACAAGAAAAGCTCAAGGCTCCACTAGAGGCCAGGAGCCCACATCCTGGGCCTCCAGACCTGGGGGCAGCTGCACACGTACCTGGAAGTTCCCATGGTGCACCGTGTACAGGGGCTGGAAGAAGGCAGCGGGAGAGGGCACATCCTGGTGGAAGGTTCTCTTCACCCTGCACCAGGGTGGTGGGGCGGGGCAGGGACAGTACTCAGTCCTGGTGGCCACCCAGCAAGTACCACCTGGGCTTCTTTCTGCCACCCTCTACCCTCTCACTACACTGACAGACATGCTTCACAGTGGGACTGTGAGTGTCCTTGGGCAGGACAGATGGTCACAGCCTCCATCACAGACAGTTCTCAGCTCCCTTTCCTGCCACATGCAACACTGCCCACCACTCCCTGCACCTCCAATTCCCTCCTCACCAACCAGAGTCTCCCTGTCTCTACTCCAAAACAAACAAACAAAAAAGACAAGAAAAACCTTGAAGAAGCCATTGAAGTGATTCTGACTCACAGTGATATGATCCCGTAGGACAGAGCAGAACTACCTTACAGGATTCCTAAGGATGTAAATCTTTACAGAGGAGTTCTGGTGGCCTAGTGGTAGGGAGTTGTGTTGCCAAACCAAAGGCACATGGTTCAATCCACCAGTTGCTCTATGGAAGAAAGATGGACAATCTTCTGTGCCATTTACAGTTTCTGAAACCGGCTAGAGGGTCAGCTACGAGTCAGTTCTGACTTGATAGTACACAACAACAATAACAACTCTTTATAGAAGCAGACTGACTCTTCCTCTCAAGGAGCACATGGTGGGGTTTGAGCCACCAAGCTTTCAGTTTGATGGCTTTAACCACTGCACCACTTCCCGCCTGGAACCCGCCATTCCCCCACTTCCCTTGCTCTCTGCCCAGCTCTCTAGCCTTCTCCCTCCCTCACAGGCCAAGTCCTGACTCACCACTCTGTCCCTCCTGACCTGGTCAGTCCTCCTTGAGCCAGAAAGGGGCCTGTGTCTTCCTTCCATTCTAGGGTCTGAGAATGGGGCCCTGCACATGCCAAGTCCCCAGAAGTGTTTTCCCAAAATAAGTGGATGTGAACAAGCCTCAGAAGATATGAGGAATCAAGCCACAGCTCGGCCGGGGACTCCTAATGCCCCCCGCCACGTGACCCATGAGGGGTTGTGCATTGGTACCCATGGCTGCAGCCACCTCCTCCTGACTCCGCCCCAACACAGACCAAGGAAGGGACAGTGGAAAGGAGAAGTTTAGCCTTGGTAACTCCCATGCAGCACACCCCTTGAAAGACACCTGGGTGACAGCTTGAACAGGAAGTAGGTCAGGCTGGTCATCAGGAGGAAGATAGACACAGCAATGAGGGCACCATCTGGCCTCTCCCAGGGTGGGCTCCGGGAACCTGTAAGCAGCAGGACTAGGGCTGTGAGCAGTCACCTAGCTGGGATTCCCTGTCATCTGCACTCTGGGCCCAGGAGACAGGGGTGGGCAGCCTGGTGGGGGAAGCTCCTGCCTGCTCAATACCCTGCCTTCATGTCCCCACTTGTGGGTCACTTGTCAAGGCCAGTACCTTCTAAGCACAGTGGTTGGCCCAGCCCAGCCACCCAAGGTGATGATCATGTCCAGCTTCCAGAGGCGTGGGTGCAGCCCACCACCCGTCACACTCCCTGCGCCCAGGACTCCTTATGCTCTTGGTGGGGGTTGTTAGTATAGTGGTTAGCTGAGGGAGTTGGAGTGATTGCCTCAGTGAAGGGCCACTAGAGTGACGGGAGCAGGGTGCCCACCTTGTCTCTGGGGAGCCAGGAATCGCACGGACGGGCTCCACTCACTCCACGGGCCCTCATAACGTTCCTCCTCATCCATGTCGTCCTCTTGCACCATCTGCACACGCAGCCTGGCCTCATATGCAGAATCAGGGTCCAACTCCACGGCTTCCAGGACAAGCCGGGTCACTCCAACAATGTGGTCCTTGTGGTGGGCCTGCTGTGGAGTCGGGCAGTTAGCAGGTGCTGGAGGGCTGAGGTAACCATCGGAGGTCAGTCCTCCAGGATGTAAAAGCACAATGGCAACAACTGTGTGTGCTCATGTATATACCAGCACATACAAGTCTACGCATGTACACAGACATCCATATACACATGCATGCACAAACTCATAGACACACAGCAACATGCATAGATGTGTACACTGGCACACCTAGTGCATGCACTAACATACACATGCAATTATGTGCATGAACACGGGGCACATTCATGTACACATTCATGCTTGAACACAGGTAAGCAACTATACGCACGCGCATGAGCAAAGACACATATATAGCAGTATGCATGCGTGGAGACATTTGTGGTGTGCACCCACACAAGCACATATGCACAGTCACACATGTGTGCACGAGCACAACTGCACACACATTTACGTCCCATGTAAGTACACACAATCACATGTACACAGAGGCTCACTAACATGTACACACCTATACAGAAGCACATAGGGACAAAGGCCCATGAGCCCATGCACACATACACACAAACACATGTGCACCCAATCACATGTACAATCACCCGCACACATTTACACAGACATCACTCGTGTGCACACACCCGGGCACACCCATGCACACACATACATACACTATCACACAGATATACACATTTGTCATATGTGCACATGGAGACCTATTTGTGTGTACCTGCAAATACATGCATGTGCAAGGTGGTACGTTCATGTGCACATGCACATATATTCACTTGCACATATAGGCACACAGATGCATGCACAGACATACCCTTCTGTGTGTGGACAGACACGTGTGTATGCACACAGGCACAGGAACACAAACATGCACTTGCACATGCACATGCACACAATTCACATAGAGTCCTTCATAGTACACACACTCCAAGCCCTGGTCTCCTCATCGTCACGGACAGAGCCCACACAATACTCTTAGTTTTGCAGCTCTCACCACGAGTACGCTCTCTGCCAGATTACCTCCCAGGCCTGCTGCTCCCTCTTGAAGGCCAGCTGATAGGCAAAGAGCCAGGTCATGGGCTCCAGAGCAGCGCTCACACTCCAGGTCAGGATGCAGTAGTCAGAGCTGACGTTGCTCTGCAAGTCCAAGGGAGGATCCAGCTTGACTGAAACCGAGGGAGGTGCATGAGGCCACAGCCCCAGGGCCCCTCTGAGGCCTGGTCATAGGTCTCACTAATACTGGGCTGCCCACTGTGCTTCAGAGCCTCCACCACCCAGCATCCAGGGCACCCCACTCACCATGTCTTCGGGGCAGATACTGAGGGTCTACCAAGCTGACCTGCTCCTGCCCAGCAACACAGCGGTGCAACATAATGGTGAAACTGTCCGAGGGCACGAGGACCTCCTGAGGTGGTAGCTCCACAGAGCAGTTGCCAGCCCGAAAGATGCATTTGTGTTTGCTGCCTGCAGCATGCTCACTGGGAAGGAGGGACACCTGTCAGCACAGTAATCTTCAGGACCTCACACTCACCCCAGACCCCATGCAGGTAAGCCTGACTTTCCCTCACCTGATGAGAAGGAGCCAGGCATCGCCACCCACGCTCAAGCCTGGGGCTGACCAGTAACAGTCGATCCGGAGGATGTTGTTATTGAGGCAAGTGACAGTACCAAGCTCCAGCTCTGGGACAGTGACTGACAGGCTGTGGTCAGGTTGTAGGACTGGCAGCTGACATTCCTGTAAAGGGCTGTCCCCTGGAAACAACCCCAAGAGAATTCACTGAAGGCTGGTGCGGTGGCCAATCAGTTCTGGCCCCTTATAGTGGGTCTTCCAGCCCCAGGGAAGGCCCTGAGGGAAACAACCCAGTAAAGGAGGTGCTGGTTGCACCACACAGTGTCCTGACAGATGGCAGCCCTCCCACCTCAGCACCTGGTCCTCACCTCCTCTTCCTTCTCCTCCTCCTCGTCCTCCTCCCTCTGGGAGAGCAGCTGCCATGTAGACACAGGCACAGACCAGGAGCTGGATGCCCACTTTCCGCATCAGGACCTTGTCCGCCAAGGACCGACCTGCAAGAGATCCTGTTCATCAGGTGCCCAGGAAGGGTGCCATCTGTGAGATGCCTCTGAAGAGTGCTCCTCCCTGGTGGCCCCCATGAGATGCTCCTCTGAGATGCCCCCATTAAGGATGCTCCACACAAAGTCTCCCCTATGAAGATATTCCCATGATGCGCTGAGGATGCTCCTTCCTTAAGAGTGTTCCATGGCACGTGCTCCCAATAAGGATGCTCCCATGAAGTGCTCCTCCCTGTGAGGTTCCACTCACGCAGAGTGATCCCATGAAGTGCTCTTCACTCTGGATGCCCCCCATGAAATGCTCCTCACTAAGGGGGCTCCCAGGAAAGTGTCGTTCTAAGGTCCTCTCAACAAGGCTGTTGCCCTTGAGTTGCAGCATAGAGCATGTTCCTGTGTAAGATGGTTCCCTAGGTTCTATGAGCTCCCGGCAACATCCTCTGAGGGCCAGCACCACCCTCCTCATCACATTCCATGGGGCAGGACGTGGCACTAACATCTCTGTTCACCAAAAAGGGAATTGACCTGCTCACACACATGACTACAACACTCCCACCCCCAATTCCTGATCCAATTCCTCAACTAGTCATGTCTCTAAGTCTGCAAGGAGGCTCCAGTCTGAGCCCATATCTCGCCCTGCAGGGGAAGCCAGGGTTGGGAAGGTGCTCATGGCTGATGACCATGGGCCACATTGCCAGATGGCACAAGTCTTCTGCTCAAAATCTCACAGCAGTTGTGTGAAGTAGAGGAACACTGGAGAGGAGACCAGCCCATGAACACAAGCCAGGTAGGTTCAGCCAACCTCTCCACACCCTATCCTCTGTCTCTCTCAAATAAAGATCCATCCTAGGCTTCTGCACAGGCAGATGCGGGGCGACAGAGCAAGGGTTTTGTGCATTAAACTGCTCTTCTCTAAGTACTCTCTTAGCATTGCCCCTTAGTACACTGTGCAAGCAAGCCCCCTAGGCAAGCCCTGGTATCAGGAAGTACCTGGGTGCTGGGAGGCTGCTGACACCCTATCACCCCATTTGCAGCTCCAGATGGAACACTGATAACCCCAAAGCAGGAAGACAACCAGCCCCATTATACAAGTCTGATGCATGATAAGGAGGCCCAAATGAGCAGTGTGCATGCAGACCACGGCACGCAGGTCTCCGGCAACCAGCTTAGAACCTGCACAAAGTACACACACCCCGTGGAGCCCACGTCCTGGCAGAACCTCCCTTTACAGAGCCCACACCCTCATGGACCCCATGCTCTCACAGAACCCACATCCCTAGTGGAACCCGCACCCTCAGGGAGCCCATTCTCTCACGGAACCCACACCCTCATGAAACCCACACCCTCAGGAACCCCCGCCTTCATGGAGCCCACACCCTCATGGAACCCACACTTTCATAGAATCCACACCTTAATGGAACCTATACCTTCATGAAGCCCACAGCCTCCTGGAACCCACTCCTTTAAGAAGTCTATGTATGCCCTCATGCGACCTACACATTGATGGAATCCACACCTTAATGGAACCTGTACCTTCAAGAAGCCCACAGCTTCACAGACCCCATGCTCTCACAGAACCCACATCCTCCATGGAGGCCACGACTTCATGGAGTGCACACCTTCACGTAGCCCACACCTTAATGGAGCACACACCTTCGTAGTCTACACTCTCATGGAACCCACATCTTCATAGTCTACAGCTTCATGGAGCCCACACCTTCACCTTCATGGAACCTACATCTTCACGGAGTCTACATCTTCACCTTCATGGATCCCATGCCATCACGGAAACCACATTCCTCAATGAGCACAAACTCTCATAAAGTCCACACCCTAACAGAGCAGACACTTCGCCAGGGCCCACATACACCCTGTTAGTCAGTCTGTCCAGCCACCAACAGGACAGACTCCTATTAAGACCCATTAATGGAAGACCTCTATCTTCCCCAGAGCTACCTTCGAAGCTCACTAATCCCTGAATGCAGCAGTCAGCTGACATCCAGTCCAGCTGTCAGGTGCTTGAGGTAGACCCAGGTGATACAGAGCTGTCCTCAGGTAAAGGGACCCCACGCAGTTCTCTTGGGTGAAACCACAGGTAGACCCAAACCTCTCTCTCCCTCGTACATCTCACTCACTGGGAGAGGACATTTCTGAAGCAGGGCTACCCCATCCTTGGCCACAAATACCCCCACCCACAGGCTCCCCAGCCCAGGAAGTCACCGGATGAGGTGAGGGAGCCCTGACCTCAGCTGGGACAACCCCTGGTCACACAATGGCTGTACAGGGTTGGGGGGAAGCAGTGTCTTCCCCTCAGGCAGACCTGTCCCAGGGTACGTTCTTGGTCCTGCTCCCCTACAACCACCTGGGACCCTTCTCAGAGACTTCCTCACAGCCTCAGCCTCAGGGTCAGGGTCCAGACCAGGATGATCCCAGGAGGGCCTCAGATGGGCACTGTTGAGCTGGCCTCTTGGGACTGTACCCACTCACAGTTCCTCACATGGGTGTGCGTGAAGGAAGGGGCAGAGCCAGACACGAGTGGCCATCACCCTGGGACATGCAGGCACTGTGGAGACCAAACGCAGATGGGGATGTGCTGCTTTGTAGGAGGGTCCGCCAAGCACAACCTGTCAGACTGAGGAACCTACAGGGGCTGCTGCCCTAGGCAGAGCTCACTCCCAGGCTCCCTCCTCCCCACAGCACACAGCATCCACCCGAAAGCCCCCCAGGCCACAGGAACACCCATTTCCCTTTGTTTCAAGGGTCAGCTCAGGCATCAGTGAAGCAGTTTCTTCTGTAATTAGAAGTTCTGAGAAACTCCATGCCCCTGTGTCCTGCCTGCCCATGAGCCCAGCCAGCCTAACCCAGGACAACACCGTGACTCCCCTGGTCAGCCGGGCAGGGGTCTGAATCTCTGGAGATACCTGAGTGTGGGTACCTGACAACTCTGCAGAACCGGGGGCGAGATGACCACAGCCCACCACTCGTGGACGGGAGTCACACGAGTGGCTCCTCTGCCACCACTGCCTGACACACTCACCTCCGAGGTGCCTGCCCTGTGCCATCGTGTCCTCCAGAGCTGAGCATGCACAACACTGTGTCCTCACCAGGCAGTAAAGACCCTTGTCCGGCTCAGAGATGAGTGCCGCAGCTGTGACTTGAGCCCGCCCAGGGGCTGATACGCCGCCCACATGGAAACCACGAGCCACCGAGAGCTGCTGCTACATGACCCTGCCTGCCAGAGAGCCAGGTTAGATACTTTGAAGGCCGCATCAGCTGGGGGTGCCTCCACTCTGCAGGTACAGTCCTGAAGCAGCCCAGAAGGTGCAGGGCCCAGGGCAGACAGCCCTGTCCTTCTAGGACAGCCTCCTCTTCCCCAGGTAGGATTGAGCCAGGAGACGAGGAGGAATTAAATACAAAAACAATTCAACTCTTTCAGGAAAAGCAAGTAATAGGAGCCTCACCCCAGAAAACATCTTCACCTGGTCCGGACCTCGGGCCATGAATGAATAAGGTGTATGCCCCCTCCCTTGACACATACCCACACACCTTTCCACATCTTCCCAAGCCAGCACCTGCCACTGGCAGCTGTACATGACTGATAACAGCCTGCAGATGGACACTGGGATTGTTTGGACAGTCTGCTATTTTAAGTGAAATGGAAGGAAAATTGTTGGCATGATCCATCCCCAGACATATCCTGCCATAGGAAAAATACCTAGAGGTGGATCATGTGCTCAAGGGGTTAGTAGGTTTAACACTCCATTTGAAAATTGATCTGGGGGGTGGGGTGGGCAGGAGGAAAGGCGCAGCAACGAATGAATGGAAATCCAAAGTCTCTGTAAATTTTCATCATAATTAATAATAAAAAAAATTGATCTGTGCTGCTGAAGTGTCCTCCAGAGTGGACCGCTTCTCCTGCACCATCGATGTGACACTGTCTGCACTTGGCAGAGCACTTATCAACCTTTCTCATCTCTGCAATCTGATAGGAGCAGACATTGCAATGTCATTAAAATTTGCATGTCCTTGATGATTAGTGAAGATATAAGCCCCTCTCCAGATATTTACTGACCTGTGTCCTTTACGCTACCAAATAAGGTCATATTTCTGTATATGAGCATATGCCCATGTGTATGTTAGTGTGCAGAGGCATGTATGTGCACCTGTGGATACATAAACATAATATGTGTTGCCTGTACTTATCTACATGTGTGTGCACACATATGTGCATGCATGTGTATTTTTGTCCATGTGTTTATGCATTCCAAGCCCTGGGCAAGAGTTGAATACTTCAGATTATCAGTTTTCTGGAATCTGAGAATGCCAGCACCCATGGAGAGAGACGAAACCAAACTCTCAAGCCCAGGAAACATATAAGCAATGATGAGGGACAATTACATGTTTCTAATCTTCACATTTTAACCAGCTTGGCCTGCTCTTGACTATCACAGTAACATCATTTTCTACTTACCAGCACCACGACCAGCTTCCTTCTTCTGTCAAGGCTCCTCACATTTACTGAAGAAAACAGAGCTCACTACTAATCCAAGGCCAGCAGAGCACAACGTTTACACCATGATCTCAGAGGGGAAGGTCACAAGGGCTGGACAGTGAAGAAGGAAACTGAGGAGAGAAGTGCCAGAGTGGAAGGGCTCACACCCACAGCAGAACTCTACGCACACGTCTACTCGACCTTAAAATGTATGTGGACAGGCCAGCTGCAAGCAGCTGGAAGAGGTTTCACTGCTGTCCACTATTGGAAACATAGCGTTTAAACTTTGTTGTTGTTATGTTCCATCGAGCTGCCCACAACTCACAGTGACCCTGTGGACAATAGCTCTGAACTCTTCCCTATCCTAAGACAGTCTCACTGTCTCTGACACACCCAATCCCATTATCCCAGTTACAGCGTCAATCCATCTCAGCTGGGGTCTTCCTCTCCTGCACTGACCCTCCACCCTTCAAAGTATGATGTCCTCTCCAAGGATTGATTCTTCCTGATCATATGCCCAAAGTATGTGAGATGGAGCTTCAAAATCCTTGCCTCCAAGGAGAAGCCTTGTTTCACCCTCTACAAGACATCTGTTTGTTGTCTTGGCAGTCCACGGTATGTTTAGTACTTTTTTCCAGCATCACAATTCAAAGGCGTCAATTCTTCTATCATCCTTAGTCCAGCTTTCTGATGCATAGCAATTAATTACTAAGACCATGGCCTGGATCAGTCACACCTTAGTCTCTATACTGACATCATAGTTCTTCAGTACTCTGGAGAGGCCCCTGACAGGAGATTTACCCAGTGCAATTCATTTTTTTTATTTCCTGAGTGTTAAAAGTGGAGCTGAGGAAACTGAAATTAACAACTTCATTCTTTTCTCTATCTATCATGCTGCTACCAATTGGTCCAGTGGTGAGAATCTTTGTCTTCTTGATGTTGACCTTCAATCTATACTGAAGACTACAGTCCTTGACCTGCTGCAGCTTGCTTAAGAAAAAACCAAAAAAAAAAAACAAACACCAAACAACTCTGCAGAGGTACAATAACAGAATCACTACTCTCCATTCACAATCCCTGAACTCAAGAACATTGTTGTTGTTGTTGTTGTTGTTGTTGTTACGTGTGAGTCGCTTGCGACTCATAGCGACCCTATGTACAACAGCCCTAAACTCTGCTCTGTCCTGTGCCAATCATACTATCTCTGACACTCCCATCCCGATTATTCCAGTCACTGAATCAATCC
>NW_006399901.1:7738619-7739689 GCF_000299155.1 Elephantulus edwardii | reverse complement strand
TTCATCTCCAGAGTAATATATCACATGGTCATCTGACTCAAAATGCCCCATGCCAGTCCATCTCATCTCACCAATGCCTAGTATGTCAATATTTATGCATTCCATTTCTTCCTTAACAAGATCTAATTTTCCTACATTCATGGTTCTCACATTCCATGTCCCAATCACCAGTGTCTGCTCACAACTGTTCCTCTTCCTTTGCATTTCCATACTTGAAAACTCAACCTCCTTTGCCTTTTCTGTTATCTAAATGTGTTCTGTTGTACATAGGGTTTTCAGAGGCCTATTTCAGAAGTCGATGGCCAATCCTTCTTCCTAGTCTGTCTTAATGTGAATGTTCAGATTTAGAGAAGTATCAAACAGACCAGCAAGTTAAAGGTATATCCCTTATGGTGGAGTTAACTTTAGTGTCAGTGTTGTCCCTGCCTTTCTCACACACGTCTTTACCCACTTATTTCCCTACTACACCATCCACCAGGATACCCATCCACTTCTACCCCCTCCCTTCACATCTATCTCCCTTTGACCAGCCCTCCATCTAATAACTTATATATGAAGCTTCCTTGGCTTCTGTGATTCCAAATACATCAGCTGCTGGTAGTTTCTTATCTTGGGACCAATGTCTCTGAAGTTTAGTCATAATGTTTCCCGAGCAAAGGTGATGCATCCTGTAGAACTGGTGTGTAGATAGGTTTTTCTTGGCCCGAGGGCCACAGGCCCTCAGGCCGGAATGAATGTCACACGGTTTTTTGGCATCTTTGATTACCTGGCTCAGAGAGGGGGTACAGGAGTCTGACCAGCTGAAAGCTGGGCAGCTTGAAGGCCCGTCACAGTCCCCGCCCATCTTCCCAGGTAATCAAAGATGCCCAAGAACATTACCCCTGTGAAAAATAGAACTCCATGCACCACCCTGAAGTGACCAGCCTTAAACACCTAGCTGTTGGAAACAGCAAAGGTTTAAAGTAGCTACACTTAACTATTCGAGGCCTTGAACACTAATGAGCGAAGATCAGATGAGTTGTGGGAGGATGTCAAAGGTATCAGCCAGGAAGAGTGCAAACGGTCATTAC
>NW_006399901.1:7703367-7736779 GCF_000299155.1 Elephantulus edwardii | reverse complement strand
GTGTCAGAGGCAGTGCGGTTGGCACAGGATAGAGCAGGGTTTAGGGCTGTTGTGCATAGGGTCGCTATGAGTCACAAACGACTCGACGGCACATAACAACAACATAACAACACTTAACTATGCTGAAAGATATAAAGGAAAAGATGCTCATAATGAATAAACAGAAAACCACAAGAAAGTGAGAAAACTATAAAAAACCAAAAGGGAAGTATATGTGAAAAATAGATCTGAAATGGAAGGAATACATCAAAACACTGCAGAAAACAAAATTAAGTGTAGGAAACCACTTCAGGTAGAAATCTCAGACAAAGGAGGAAAACCGAGGTTTGACTGGTTCAGCAGATTATGACTCTAAAGTGTCTAGAGGGGCCCTGGACAATAACTGGGGCTCACAACGGTCCTAAATTTGGAGCAGTCCAGGGCACAGCCCATGCCCGGACCTGCACATGAGCTGGAAGTGCTAGGAGGAGTCTGCCCACAGCTGGATACTTAAATAAAGGAGGAAGCCCCTGCCAACACAACCCCTCAGACTGCAGGAATGGAGACAAACAGGAGAACAGCATCCATAGATGGGAGGGGTCTTCAAGCAGCAAGAGCACACAGACAGGGGCCACCAAATGCCATAGAGAACAAGCAGTGTGGGGAGACCAAAGCACAAGCATTTCTCATGTCCAGCTAGCTACAGAAATCCTGAGCTTCTAGCTCATCAAGCCACAGCAAGACAAAGCCAGCACAGCTCCTTACTTATTTAGTGGTGAGGAATTACAAACTGCTCTGCAGGAGGAGGATGGGTGATCTCTTCCTGTGCATTAACCGCCTCTGAAAACCTACTGGAGTGCCAACTATGAGTTGATTCCAACGTGATGATACTCAACAATAATAGCATGTCAAAACAAGGAGAGGGATATGGACTCCGAATATCCCATTTTTGTCACCCAACCAGACGGCAAAACACTGTTGTGACCTTCATGTTATGATGAAACCTACTACTGGTCCAACTTACCAGGTGAAGCACTCATCACAGGAAATATTTAAAACTTAAAACAGGGTCTCATCAAACAGAATTTCTTAGAGAAAATAAAAGAAAGGTGAGACCATAAGGAAATTCCGTATCTGAGTGACTCGTTTATCAACCAAACAAGGAAAACTCGTGTGGATGGTGAGTTAACTAAATTGTGTCTGAAAGCCGCAAAGACTGCAGATAAAATGAACCGTGTGCTTCTCAGTCTGTGGGTATGAGCAGCAGTTGGTTCCAAGGTCAGGTACATTGGGAGCAAGAACAATGCAAATTATCTGAAGTGATTTTCTTGTTAGCTGCTGAGGAGTGGACAGACGTTACTGATAATTCCCCAGTCATGGTACTTCAGTGGAGAGTGGACTAACTAGCTACTAGCAAACATGTTTTAAAGAAGTTGTTGTTAGGTGTCATCACACTACCTATGACTTACAATGACACTATAAACAACAGGTCTGAACCTCACCCTATGCTGCACCTCCCTTGTGAGATCTCTTGCTTAAACCCACTGTGGTAAGGACTGCTCCAATCCATCTCCTTGCGAGTCTTCCTCTCTTTCATCAACCTCTACCTTTCCCACAGAGGAAAGATGGGCAATATCCTCTCATGTGATTTATTATCTCCAAAAACTCACTGGAGGGTCAGCTATGAGCCAGTTCTGACCACAAGGTACATAACAACTACTTTCCCCAGTGTGATATTGTTGCAGATCAAGTGTAAAGTATATTCATAATTAATAACGAGACAAAACACCAAGAATGCAGGTTCAAATCCACCAGATGCTCTGCTGGAGAAGGAGGGACAATCTCCTCCTGTACCAGTCAGATCCAATTTGATGGTACACGCACAAAGAAAACAATAATAAAATTTTTTTTTGCCCTTTTTCTTTTTTTATTAATTTTAATAGACATTTACAGAGGTTATGGCTATCCATTCATTCATTACCGCACTTTTCTCCCTGCCCACCCCTCCCCACCAGTTCGCTCCCCTCTCCAAAAAGAAAAAGGGAAAAAAAATTCCTTCATTAGTATATAATTCCCCCATCACTTCCCCCCCCCACCCTGAGTACACATCTCTATAAAATAAACTTTTTTTTTAATTTTTAAAAAAACAGGGAGCTCTGGTGATCTAGTGGCAAGAAGCTGCACTATAATCCCAGAAGTCTGTTGTTCAAATCCACCAGACGCTCTGCTGGAGAAGGAGGGGCAATCTCCTCCTGTACCAGTCAGATCTGATTTGATGGTACAAGCCCACAAAATAATAAAAATTTAAAACAAAAATTTAAACAAAACCCCAATCACCAAGAATGTATAAGTAAACTGAGAGCATAAAAGACAGGGGGCCAGCAGTTAGAATCAACTGTAACACCACAAGCCACGCCTCTCTGTGTATTTATTGAGAATCAGGGGAAGCAAATAATAAAGACAATTCTCTTATAAATGAAGCCAAATTTTTCTCTATTTTCAACCTAATGCTTAGTTCAGGAAGGATGTATTTCTTTACGGTCCCTCTGCCAGGGACCTAGCTACCTCTTGTCTGCAGGAAGCAGCTCATTTCCTGTGATCTGTCACAAAAGAAATTCCAACTTATGTGATTCCTTCAATTCATGAATAAGCATATGGGCTTTCATATAATATTTGGTATTCCCATGTAAATTTGGCTTCCCATATGATATTTCTAAGGATTAATTCCTCCTTAGAATAATCAGGAAGGAAGTTAGGATAACACTAATTTGGTACAGCCTGAAGTAGAAATTCCTACTCTATGTTTTAAGCCATGTGCTAACAGTATAAAAAGAACCTTAGTGGCATGTTGTTATTGTTATATTTCTATATGTAAACAATATTGTTATATAGCGATTCTATGGACAACAGATCTGAACCCGGTCCTATCCTGTGTCATCTTCACAGTCTGACACACTCAAACCCAGTGCTGCAGTCACGATGTCAACAAACCTGCTTGAGTCTTCCTCTCTTTTCTGCCCCCCCCCACCTTTCCAAACATGATGTCCCTTTCCAAGGAATAGCCTCTCTTAGCAACATGCTCCAAGTAGGTGAGACTTTATCATCTTTGTCTCCAAGAAGCACCTTGGCTGCACTTTCTCCAAGACCTATTTGCTCTTCTGGCAGTCGGTGGGATCTTCAGCACTCTACTTCTGTCATCCTTACTAATTGTCCAGCTCTCAGATGCATAGCAAGTGACTGAAAAGACCATGACCTGAATCAAGCGCACCTTTGTCCTCAAACTGACATCATTATAGTGCAGAACATATTATGCTTCACTCAAAGGTCAGTGGTTCAAATTCATTGGTTACTCCCCAGAAAAGCAGAAATCCTTTCTAGATTTACAGCCTCAGAAACCAGAAGGTGGGTCACTGTGAATCAAAATCGGCATGGAACAGAGAAAGGCCAAGTTGGACAGTTAAGAAGCTTGTGTCCATGGTTTGGTTTTTTGTTTGTTTGTTTTGTTTTTATTTTATTGTTTTTGTATGTGTGTACCATCAAATCGGATCTGACTGGTACAGGAGGAGATTATCCCTCTTTCTCCAGCAGAGCATCTGGTGAATTTGAACCACATATCTCTGGGATTGCATTGCAGTTTCTTTCCACTAGGCCACCAGAGTTCCCTTAATGTCCATGGTTTTTAATCATATCATTCACCAGCATGTACTTTGCAGGAAAAACTGAGTCACTCATGCATGATGATTCAATCAGCAAGGCTGACAAGGAACTCCACTTAAATTTTGTTTGCCCTCATGGACTCAGCATTAACAGATGAGAAGGTGCAGTTAATTTTGATAATAGAAAATATTACTTTTTTTATAGTTATTTGAGTGAAAGTTTACGAAGCACTTTGGTTTTCCACTCAACAAGCCATATACATTTTTCAATGACATACATTACAATACTTTGTGACACCACTCTTCCCCTTTCCTCCCTGTGGTTCTCGTTTTCATTTATCATTTTGTCCTCTCTTCCTGCCTCCTGAGTTTAATCCCTTGGTAAGTGCTACCCTTTTGATTTTGTGTGGTTGATTGTGCAAACTTTAGCTATGATCCCCACTTAAGGGAAACAATATTCATGCCTGTCATTAACAGACCTACATTGCAAAAAGTTGCTCTCAATTATCATCACATTTTAAATGTTTAAAAAAATTATGGAAGTGGGCTTTCATGGATTGAATTTTGTGTCCCCAAAATATGTGTTAACTTGGCTGGGCCATGATTCTCAAGTGATTTGGCAGGTATGAAATGGTCCCTCGTGATCTGATAGTTCAGTTGTAAAAAAAGTAAAGGTAGGATGCACAGCCCTCAATCCCATCACAGCAGTTGTGAGGGCAGTGTTTCTGGGTTGTGCCTTTGTAACTTTGTGAGCAGACAAAGAGAGACCTCAGTACCACCAAGAAAGCCAGGGTGGAGTGGGTCTTTTGGATGCAGGGTCTCTGCCTGATGAGCCTCTGAGATACAGGAAAAGACTGATGTCAAGACATGTAAGAACTGTAAGAATGCCAAGCTCCTTTCAGAAACTGAAACAGGGGCTTTTCTAAACTGTGAGCCAACAGAGAAGGTGCCATGAATTTGGGCTTCTAGCCTCCTAAATCATGACAAAATAGGCTTATACTTGTTAAGACCATCCACTTGTGTAGTTCTATTATAGTAGTATACTATTATAATAGTATTTCTATTATAGTAGTGTATTTCTATTATAGATGTATTGCATTGGGCAAGGGCGCTGTCAGGGACCTCCCCAAAAGACTGAAGAGCAGTGATGTCAGTTTGTGCAGTTGGTTCAGACCATGAACTTCTCAGTCACCTGCTACACATCAGAGGGCTGGACAGGAGAATTGATGCCTTTTGAGTTTGGTGCTGGAAGAGAGTACTGAATTGTCCTGTTCAACAATTCATATACATGTTGTTTCATTCATACACATGTGACATTAATTGCAATTCCCAGTGTAATAGTAACCTCTCTTCCTCCTTCCTTCCAGTATTTTATGAAGACGTCCAAGAAACACCAGGTCTACAGACTCTGAAAGGAGACAAAGACCTTCCTCCAGAGTCTACAGAAAAAAGCCTTCCTCCTCATGCTTGGAAAGATGGAAGGTCAGTGAAAAACAGGAAGACCTGCAGTGAGATGGATTGACATGGTAAGGTCAACAATGGGTTCTAATGTCTCAGAGATAATAAGGATGGTACAGGATAGGGCAGGGTTCAGGTTGGCTGTTCATAAAGTCACTACAAGTTGTACTCAACTTGAAGGCATCTCACAACCACAGTGTAAACTGTAATAAAGGCATGCCCTTGTGGTATTTCAGTTTTAACAACACTAGGTAAAAAAGACACTTTTTCTTTCATTTTCCCCATTGCCTCATTGCTAACAGAACCTGAAATGATTACTGACAATAATAAAGCCCTGAACTAGACTCCAGTCTCCATTTATAGCTGAAGAAATGATGGCATAGGATAAGCAGCTTGACCAATATTAAGGGGCAAGTCAGGCTATGATGTTCACACTGGCCCGTGCTGTCTCCCAGTAGGAACTGACTAAGGTATAACTATTTATTGGTCTCTCCCTGTCCAGAGCAAAATCAAGTGAAGAAAAATCAGACTTTTACTCCATGCAGACTCTCATTTCCAGGCAGTGCCTCCAGCGGCCTGGGTTTCTTGGACTAATGTGATCAAGGACCCAGGTGGCCTTGCCTGCTGACACTGAGACTGGAGCACTGTGGGACCAGGGTGGGCAAACCAGGCCTCAAGAAACACTATTCCTGGGCCCAGGATGTCCTCTGCAGGTCATGATATGCAGGTGGCCCCAATGTCACTGTGCCATGCAGTGGTGGTGCACTGGCCTTGCCAAGACTCTCCTCTTCATGCATAATGCTAGAGCCTGGGCAGGGAGGGTCATTCAGGCACAGTGGAAGTGGGGTGAGTGCTGGTTCACCAGGCCTGGCCAGGTCGATCCATGAGGGAACAGCAGAACTGGGGTGAGTGCTGGTCCACTAGGCCCAGTGAGCATAACTGTCCAGGAAGATGGCAATGGTAGCTCCTTTGCAATCGAGCTACAGTCAGAACAGACGGCCCCGCCTTCCCAGGAGATCATCAGATCTGGGAAATGACACAAGAGCAGCCACCAGGTGGCCCTCCACAACGACATGGGCAGAGACCAAGTAGTTCTGGATCTAGATAACGTTAATCACCAAAATGTACATTATACTGACAAAATAAAATATTAAAAAATGAAAGAGAAAAGAAACTAAACCAATTAGGTTAAACATAAATGGTCTATATAGAAAGTAAAAATAAATGTAAGAATAACTATAAAAATAAAATGGACTAAAATTATTTAAATATTGAATAAAAAGAAAATAAAAACAAAGTTTTAATAAACTTAATATTAGTTAAAATATCCCATAAAGTGAAATTCAATAAAATGTATGAAAATATAAATTATAATGAAACCTCATAGAACATTTCTAAAATCCATTGAGATGGAATCCAAATTGCATGAAATACTAAACATAATACTATCAAAATAATAGGAAGTTCTGGTGGCTTGGTGGTAAGGAATTGTGCTGCCAATCCAAAAGTCCATGGTTCAAATCTACCAGCTGCTCCACATGAGAAAGATGGACAATCCCCTTCAGCGATTTACTGCCTGATAGCCTGCTGGAAGAGCAACTATAAGTTGGTTCTGACTTGATGGTACCCAACATCACCAAAATCAAGAAAATAAAGTAATAAATAGCAGGTGATGGTGAATACTTTAGGTTGCAGAGAATTTAATATTAAATGCAATATAACTACATTAAAATGAAAAATTATAAAAATTAGATATTAAATAAGAAAAAATGAATTCGCAATTTAAATGATGTGACTGGCTCATCAGATTGTGAGGAATCATTTCATTCCTGTTAAACCACTTGGGACCCTTGGCCCAGTGAAGTTCGCACATGTTTTGGGGACAAACAATTCAACCTATGAAGACCCACTGCCACAAAGTATTAAGCAATAAAATTTAAAATGCAATAATTGAGAACCACTTTTTGCAAACTTCTACTCAGATTAAACTAAGAAATCTCTGAATCCGTCACTTCATTTGAAATAAGATCATTTAAAATAAAATACCTACAGGGTTTAGCATGTCAGGACATTTAAAAGGCATGAGGAGAGTTGCTACTTTTGTAAATTTGATGACCCACCAGTGGGTTTTCAGTGACAGTTTATCAGTGGAAAAGACTGCCCATTTGACTCCTGCAGAGCAGCTGGTGGATTTGAATCACATGCCTTTGGGTTGACAGCACAACTCCTCACTACTATGCCACCAGAGTTTCAAAATACTTTCCTCCAAGTTATAAATTTAAGGTGAAGTGATACTTCCTGACAGCTGTTTGTGGATTGGTGTATGTTTGGATGGCACACCCACTTCAGCACAAGCGGCTTGTAGGACCCCTCAGGAGCTCCCAGTTGGGATGTTCACTGTAAATTCTCTGAAGTCATCTGGATAGTGGTGGACTTTTTGTGGAAGATTTAAAACAACAGTCTGTTTAAGTCTGAGAGTAATCGTCTCAGCAGAATTAAGTTTATCATATCTATACCACAGCACAGAGTTTGGAGAAATCTATAGGAATTTATTCATTTATTTTGAGAATGTTCTCATTATGTTAGCTTTGACAAATGAAATTTGGTGTCCCATTAAGCTTCACATCACAGTTATCCATATAACACAACCCTTCATTAGGTCCTGTCCACCACTGTCTCTGGGTCTGCAAGGGAGAAGTCGCCATGAACAATGCTGTATGAGAATGCCCAGCACCACCCATAAAAAAACCTAGGTGGTGGAGTTTCACCTGCATCACAGAGCTAGTGAGAAGGTAGCCAGTAGTGGAACATTCTCTTGAGAAAAGCCTGAGTTATCTTCTTAGTTGCTGTTGTTTGCTGGTGACTCATAGCAACCCAATGTACAATAATTCTGAACCCTGCTCTATCCCAAGCCAACCTTATTGCCTCCGACACACCTACCCCATTATCCTAGTCACTGAGGCAATCCATTTCTCCCAGGGTCTTCTTTTCTTGCACTGTCCCTCCACCCTTCCAAGCATAATGTCCTTCTCCAAGGACTAGCCTCTCCTTGCAACGTGTACAAAGTATGTCAGACAGAGCTTCCGAATCCTTGCCTCCAAGGAGCAGCCTGCTTTCACCCTCTCCAGGACAAACCTATTTGTTTTCCTATCAGTCCATGGTATATTCAATACTTTTCTCTAGCACCACAGCTCAAAGGCATCAATTCTCCTTCTATAATCCTTAGTCACTGTTCAGCTTTTTGAAGCATAACATGTAATTGAGAAAACCATGGCCTGGATCAGGTGCACCTTAGTCTCCAGACTGATATCATTGCTCCTTAAACTTTTATTTAAATTAAAACTAAAAGTTTTAAAAGGGGAACGGTGGGAAACTAACACATGGTGGGGAGGGGAGAGAATCAATTGCCAGAAAGCAAATCACAAGTCCTTGGGTGCTGCAATGGTTAGGAGATCAACTACTAGCCTATGAGTCAAACTGACCAGAGGCAGCTCAGCAGAGATGAAGATAGGCTTCCAAAGGCTGGCAGCCTTAAAAATCCTGTGTGGGCAATTTACTCTGCACATGTGGATTCGCAATTTACTCTGCACATGTGGATTCACAATTAACTCAAAGCAACAATTAAATGTAAATCAAGGAGAGTTTAAAAAGTGAAACAGGGTTAACAATGTTGTTGTTTTTGTTATTGATTGCTGTCAAGTCAACCCATGAACAAAAGGCCTGAGGCCTTTCTATCTTTGTTTCTCCAAGTTCATAGAGTTTGCAGAGGCATGTGGTTTAGGTGGTGGATGCCACTCCTGCTTCCAAACTTGTCTTAAACTTGGAGCTCCACCAAAAACCGTCCACCATGGGCAGCCATTATGGCATTTGACCCCTAATGGCACACGGTTCAGCATCACAGGAAACACAGATTACCTCAGTGCAGCAAATTGACAGAGGAGTGCTATACAACTTAGAAGAATATCCCTTCAAAATAAAAACACTAGACCCTTGGGCCCAACCAACTTTTAAATACAAGGGATATATACATATGTATGTAAGTATGTATATGTGTGTGTATATATATATGGCTTCAGATCTTTTGTTTATATATACATACATATATATAAACAAAAGATCTTAAGGCTTTCTACAACTATCTTCATTTCTCCAAGTTCATAGCATTTCCTGAGGCGTGTGGTTTAGGAAGTGGACCCCACTCCCGCTTCCAAAATTGAATCAATCTTAAATCAATTTGAGAGCTCCACCAAACACTGTCCATGATGGTAGCATTATGGTGTTTGGCATATCTATGGCACAGTTGTTCCATTATGGCATTTGAAACCCAAATGGCACAAGATTCAGTGTCACAGCAAACCCAGTACCTTATCACACCAAAGTGGCCAGAGTGCTGTATGACTTAGAAGGTTCCAGGGGATTAAAATATAATCCTTCAGGCCCCATTTTTAAATATTAGGGCCCCCCAGGAGGTCTTGTTGACTTTGAACAAGAGTCTTAAATAAAAACAACCAAACAATCCACACAGATCCTCAACCAAAACATGAATACCATCTTACTGAATCCAGCTGCTTCATCCAACTCCAAAATGGAGACAAGGGCTTTGGCATTATATGTTGTTGTTAAGTGCCATGTAGACCAAACCTATAAACAAAAGAACTGTTGTCCTCCTTCTAAGTTCATAGCATTTTCACAGGCATGTTTAGGAAGTGGATGTCATTCCTTCTTCCAAGTCTGTCTTAATCAGTGAGTTCTACCAAACATTATCAATCATGTGTAACCACTGCGCCATTATGGCACACCATTTCATATCCTAGAAAGCAAAGTTACCTCAACACAGTGAATGGATAGAACAGTGCTGTACCACTTAGGAGAATGTTCATTTCAAAGACAATTAAAAACCAAATAAATTTTTAAAGACCCCATGGCCTGCATCGTGGGCTTATATTGGACATAAAAAGAGGTTTCCAGCCAACCAAATGCTCCACAGCCAGTCTCCAACCAGCACAGAGGGGAAAAAACAACACTGATTCCTTCCTCTAAGGCCACATGAGTTTCTAAAGTCCCCAAGTGAATTTTCAAAGACCCCATGGCCTGCATCCTGGGTTCTCATTGGCCAAAAAAAGTGTCTTCCAGCCAACCAAACACTCCGGAGCAATCCCCAGCCAGCACAGAAGAAAAAAAAAGTTTACTCTTGTAAGGCCATATGAGTTTCCAAAGACAGGGTTAACAACAGATAACGAAAAAAAAAAAATTTAAATCCACGTAATTAACATATTTTTATCCTGTTTAAATCTTAATCATCACTCTCATATTTGAAGAAGATTGTCAAGTTAGGGTATTAAAAACAGATGTGGAGGTAATATAAGATTTTTTTCTTTTAATTGTTCAAAATAAGTTTTTATTAAATAAGTTCATAATTAACACTTAAATAACAAAGAAAAGATAATGTACTAAGTTAATACATTGCTCAGTAAATGTAAAGTCGAACAACCTGGACCTGAAGCAGAGCGGGCACTGCTGAGGGTGTTCCTCAACTATGCACAGACTCTCTAGACAGTGAGAAGGTGTCCTCTCTAAGTGGCAGATGGGCTGAGTGTCCACACTGTCTTCACCCCAGGAGGGCTGGCTTTCCACCACGTCATCAAATAGCCCTGGATAGTACACAGTCCTACAGGCAATACTCCAGCTTACACAGGACTTTACACAGATGCTGCTCGGCCGGCCTAGCTCTCAGTCCCTCCAGCGGTGCCCACACTGGGCATTGCAGCACTTGTAGAAGGTGGTCATCGGCTCGTCAGCTGAGCGGGTCTGAAGTTGCATGAAGTAGGCACGGGGATGTTCACATTTGGGACATGACTCTGGCAATAAAAAAGAGAAGAAGTTTACATCACACACAACAATGCCCGTGATCAGGACACCAGAAGGAAGTGGGTGGCACTGAGGCCTGTGAAGACCTCTGTGGATCCTTTTCCTTGCCAAGGGTGATTTATTCCTTGGTGAAGGCGTGGACAGTGCAGGACTACATACACAAATGGTTGCATTATCCTCTCTGTGCTCTAACCACAGGAGATCAGGGGACCTGGAAAACTCTCCTGCCTCATCCTCTGGTCAGAGAGGTCTGGAGCGATAATCTAGAAGATGATTTTGGACCTGTATCTACAAATGTCTCTGGCAGGGGTATCACTTCATGAAAACAGGTTCTTGTCATTCTACTAAAACTCACCCTGAGCCACCCTCCCTACCCTGCTCAGGATTCACTTTGGCAGATTCCCCTCAGGCTGCTGGGCCCACGATCTCACCACACATCCTCTTCAAAGTGCCCCAAGACATGATTCCCCCCAAGATATTGTCACTCTGACAATGTGACAGTGCTCTCAGAACGTGCCATGCATTTCCACAGAAAGGTGGCAGAACTTGTATTCTAATCTTTAAGCTAACAGATCTAGATGTCCCTCTTTAAAGAAGAAAATGAAATAGGTGGCCTTAAGTTAGTGCATTTTCCTTTCCACAGCAGTTAGGTCTGGTCACAAGTAGCTCTCTCAGAAATAAATGAAATACACTTACTCTATCCACCTGGAAGTTTGATGGTCTTAGATATTTTTTTTAAGTTTACATTAAAATAAAGAGATCACATTTGTCCTTAACAATTTCTCCTTTTATTGCTACAATGACCACAGCTCTCATCTGTCAACTGCTTCCTGAACTCAAGGCCAAGAATCTAAAGTGGTCTATATGACTCCAAGGTTTATACCAATATTGTAGGTGTAACAAATATATTAGTAAAGGCTGAAAGCATGTAACTAAGTGTTGTACTTTTAGAAGCACATCCTAAGCACACTGTCACTGACCATGTGACACACAGATGCAACCAGCAGCCTTGCACTTCTCTACAGTGTGGTAACGGAAGTCACTCCTCACCTGCAGTGGAGTCAACATTCTCCCAGGCAGCTGCTCCTCCCAACACATCATCCACTTCTTTCAGCTTGGGATACTTCCGATTTGTCACCTGAGGAAAAAAAAAAGTCTTCAGACTCTCCAAGGAAGTGACTGGTACAAACCCTGAGTCATCAAACTACAAACAGCCCTTGAGTGTCTTCTCAGACTTCCCCCTGCCAACCAAGTGCCAGCTCTCGCAGGACAGCCCTGACACTCCGCTGGAACTCCGCTGGAACTCGATCTGAGATTAGGGTAACCACCAAGGGGAAAGAACAGTTTGAGCTACCACAGACCTGTGGTAGGATAGGAGGAATAAAACTGGGTTAGGGGGGCCCTCCTCCTCTCCTATCTCTCCAAGCCACTTGATAATTCAAGATGAAGAAACAAATAAATGAAAATCAAAGAGTACCACTTGGCCGGGGTAGCCCAGGCACTACCCACTCAAGCAGAGCAGGCTTTCAAAGAAAGTTACACTTGGCTTCTTCCTCAAGTTTCATAAGACAGTCTTGAAACATCAAGATTACAGAAGAATTCATTCTTCCCATAGTTTCAGGTGCTAAACACTCAACAATAGTTACACAACGGAGTGTTCTGCAAACACCTGAGTGGATGCAGCACTGACATACTCCATTTCTAAAAAGCACAGCGTTCAGGCTGTATTACCAAAGGAAATTACTAAAATTGTGTGCATTTATAATATAGCATACTCCAGGCCAGACTCAGGGATGCCAGAATCCATTCCAACTCCTTAACAACTCCAACTCGACGGCCCATCAAGCTTCCAACATTGTCAGTCTTTCTGGAAGCAATCTCATCTCTCCGGTGCAGCAGGATGTTGCTACGTGCCATCAAGTCAGAACCGACCCCAAGCTGAGCCTCCAGCAGGTATTGAGAGCAGAGTATTAATCGCAGTGGAGGAGATTGCCCATTCTTCTCCCACTGAGCAGCTGGTGGATTTGAACCACAGGCCTTCAGGACTGTAACAAAGCTTCTTGCCACTAGGCCACCAGAGCAGGACAGGTGGGTTAAAAGCACCCACTTTATGGTTAGCAGAGTTGTGCTTAACCACTGCACCACCAAGGGTGCTATTACAGAAGCTGCCTTCTTTACTAAACACGTATTCTACTGCAGGCTCCATTCCAGAGTATAGAAAATAACTTAATTGAGAAAACTCTGACTTCTGCTGTTTATGTTTTAGGATTAATAAAGAAGTCACTTGAGTAATATAGAGATGTCTGAAGACATTTCAGGGAGAAAAATGCAACAATAAATGACTGGAAACCCTAAGTCTCTGTAAACTTTCATTAAAATTAATTTTTAAAAAAATCCCCCCCCAAAAAAATCCCATAGTGAAAAAAAAAATGTCTGAAGGAAGTAGGTCCTTTTAAAAAACACAAAACAACTATGAGATCATCTCACCCCAGTAAGAATAGCAAAATTTAACAGAACAGCAAACAACAAATGCTGGAGAAGTTGCAGAGAAACAGGAACTTTTATTCACTGTTGGTGGGAGTGTAAAATGGTGCATCCACTACGGAAGGCTGTATGGTACTTTCTTAAAAAGTTGGGGAAAAAATATCATTTGACCCAACAACTCCACTACTGGGAATATACCCCAAAGAACTTTCACCCAAGCAGATATATGCACACCCATGTTTACTGCGGCTTTGTTCACAGTAACAAGGAGTTGGAAACAACCCAAGTGCCCATCAATGAACAAATGGATAGAAAAGCTGTGGTATACTCACACAATGGAATATTATGCAGCATTGAAAAACAAGGAACTCATGAAATATTATACAAAACGGGTGACTGTGGGAGCTCTGGTGGCCTAGTGGCTAGAAGCTGCACTGCAATCCCAGAGGTACATGGTGCAAATCCACCAGATGCTCTGCTGGAGCCAGAGAGTCAATCTCCTCCTGTACCAGTCAGATGTGATTTGACCGTACACACACAAAAAAGAAAATAAAAAAAAATTTTTAAAAAAAACCCAAAAAACAAAATGGGTGACTGTGGAGGACATTATGCTGAGTGAAATATCTCAGTCACAAATGGACAAATAATGCATAGTGCTACTGTTGTAAAATGGGACTGACATCGGGGTTGGGGAAAACTAAGAGGGAATAAATAATGTTTACCGCATTGAAATAGATGAGGGAGAGAACTGCTTAGGACGAATATATGATTAGGTATTACTGTTATGACCAGAGTCCAGAATGAAAAATGCATAGTGGAGTGAACTGGGGGGCGGGGGGGTAGGCACTGTAGAAAAAGTGATTTTTTTTTTTTACTTTTCAAAGAGAAAAGCGAACTGGGGGGTGGGGGGAGTGTGCAACAATGAATGAATGGTAATCCAAAGTCTCTGTAAACTTCCATCAAAATAAAAAAAATTTTTTTTAAAACCAAAAGCTAGCTACTAAGTGAATCAATTCATAGATAACCTGTGAGACAGTGCAGAAGCGCCCATAAAGTGTTCAAATTGTGATTTTTTTTTGGGGGGGGGGTAGAAGTAGACTCTATTGCAGTGCCGTGAAACCGGTTAGAAGCCCAATGCTTAATGTGCTGCGCCACCTGACCTACTCAATGACTGCTAAAAGAACAACTAGGAGATGGTGCGTCTCATACTTTGGGCATGTTGCTAGGAGAGGCTGTTCCTTGGAGAAGGAAGTCAGACTTGGAAAGGTGGAGGGTTGGGTCTGCGATGCAACACAAGATGGAATGACACAGTGGCTGCTGCGATGGGCTCAACTGTGTCTGAGATTGTGGATGGAACAAGATAGGACCGGGTTCAGATCTGTTGTTCACAGGGTCGCTATGAGTCGTACTCGACTCGCCGGCACCTAACAAGAGGAGGTAAAAATGGGGAGAGGGATGCACGTTTAAATAGTGCAATCATTTATGTAAAGAAAAGACTACCGAGCCATGTGGCTGTAGTCGCGTGGCAAGCCTAAGGACCGCGCCTGACCGAGCGCTGCAGGGGGGAAAGTAGAAGAGAGGAAGAAGGTTGGCCCAGAAGCCCTGCGGAAGCTTTTGGTTTTAAACCCGCCGGAGGCCAATGAAGTGGGGCCCTGATGCAGGGCATGCAGCCAGCCTTCTCCCGCGACAATTCTGGGACAACCGACGGGAAGCGCGGCTAGCTGAGAACAGAAAGCGGGAGGGTGTGGGACTCACCTTACGGGTGATGTTGTGCACGTAGGGGCAGGTGTTGCAGGCGAAGCGGTGGCAGCGCTGCCCCTCCTCCACGATGAGCCCATTCCCGCAGCCTGGGCAGAAGAGCAACATCGTAACCGAACTCAACCGATTCCCGGAAGGCTCTGCGGGCGCTTGGGTCTTAAAAGGAGGCCGGCGCTCGCCCCGCCTCGACCTTCCATTGGCTCACGCAGGATCTCACCAATAGACACCCTGGACTCGTTCTCCCATTAGGCTTTGCGACACGCTGTCACTCAATCCTAATTGGTCGTGGCTGCTCCCAAGCGCACTAGTAGGGATCCGGTTTCACTTGGCGTCGCACAGTATTCACTCATCTCTGCTCAGACCAACAAGCACGTTTGAGACCAGGACTGCAGCCTAGTCCTGGAGGGGGCGGAGGCCGAGGCAGAGCAGCGGCCGGAGATGCTGGTTGACGATGAAGACGATGATGAGACGCTGCCGCACTCAGAGGTGGTGGACGTGTTCCAAGAGGGTCTGGCCATGGTGGTACAGGACCCGCTGCTCTGCGATCTCCCAATCCAGGTGCGCTGCGAGGGGCGGCGGGACGCGGACTCTGTGGTCCTGTGCGCACTGAAGCCCCTAGCCTAGAGCAAACAAGACTGGCCCTTTGAGGGTCATGTTTCTTCATTTCACTTTTTCCTTAACCGCTGCCCACTTTGAACCTGCACCACTTTATAGTCTCAGAAACCCAATGAGAAATTAGCTTTGAGTTGGTTCCAACTAGATGAAAGTAAGAGAAACTGATTTGATTATAAATACCAAAATTCACCACCAGGGAGTTGGTTCTGACTCCTAGCGACACTCCATCAGGATTCTGATCTTTGGGAGTGGAGACTGTCCAACTTTCCCTTAACTGCTGACCTTTTAGCAGCCTGGCAAATTAAGCACTATCCCTCTGTTGTTGTTTTGTGCTATCAAGTCACTGTTGTTGTTATGTGCCGTCGAGTCGCTTGCGACTCATAGCGACTCTATGTACAAGAACTCTAAATCCTACTCTATCCTGTGCCAACCTCACTGTCGCTGACACACTTACTCCCACCACCCCAATCATTGAATCGATCCATCTCATCAAGGGTCTTCCTCTCCTGTGCTGTCCCTCCACTCTCCCAAACATGATGTCTCTCTCCAAGGACCAGTCCGTCCTTGCAACATGCCCAAAGTATGTCAGACGAATCCTTAGAATCCTTGACTCCAAGGAGCAGCCCGGCTTCACCCTCTCCAGGACAAACCTGTTTGTTCTCCTAGCAGTCCATGATATATTCAACACTCTTCTATAGTACCACAGCTCAAAGATATCAATTCTCTATCATCCCTAGTCACTGTCCAGCTCTCCGATGCACAGCACACAGTTGCAAAGACTATAGCTTGGATCAGGTGCACCTTAATCTCCAGCCTGTCAAGTCACTAGTGACCCTATTTACAATAGCTCTGAACTCTGCCCTGTCCTGAGCCTATCTCACTATCTCTGATACATCTAGTCCCATTACCCCAGTTACTGTGTCATTCTATCTCATCTAGGGTCCTTCTCTCCTGCGCTGTCCCCTCACTCTCCCAAGCATAAAGTCCTTCTGTCTGGGATCTTCCTCTCCGGCACTGTCCCCTCACTTTTCCAAGCATGAAGTCCTTCTCCTGGCCATGTGGCCCAAGTATGTGAGACAGAACTTCAAAATCCTTGCCTCCAAGAAGCAAGGATTTGACCCTCTCCAAGACAGACTATTCCCCTAGGACTCCATAATTATAGGTATGTTATTGTTGTTATGTACCATTGAGTCAGAACTGACCCATAGCCAGCCCTCCAGTGGGTTTTCAGAGTAAGGAAATGGAGATTGTACATCTTTCTTCTACTGAGCAGCTGGCAGATTAGAACTCTGTGCCTTTGGGCTAATGGTGCAATTCCTTATCGAAAAGCCACCAGCACTCCCTAATTAGGGGTCTAGGTGAGAACATTTCTTCTCTTTGCCAATCACACAAAACATGGGTACCCCTGTTTGGTCTTTGTCAGCTTGTATTGTTTGTTGTTTGGGGGACCATGAGAGGAGCACCTGGCCTTCATCTTTTCTAGGTAACTTTGGAAGAGGTCAATTCCCAGATAGCACTGGAGTATGGCCAGGCCATGACAGTCCGAGTGTGCAAGATGGACGGGGAGGTCATGCGTAAGTGATGCCTTACTCCACACAGCTGCCAGGGGTGTCAGGGCCATACTGCCCTTAGGCTCCCTACTGGCAGGCCCTTCCCATTTGTGTCCTGTTGCAGCTGTGGTGGTTGTACAGAATGCTACGGTCCTGGACCTAAAGAAGGCCATCCAGAGATATGTGCAGCTGCGGCAGGAGCGAGAAGGGGGCATTCAGCACATCAGCTGGTGAGTGGACCAAGATGAGCAGCAACTCCCAAGCCTATATGTACATACAACAGACATGGGCCCTCTGCTCTTCGGCCATGACTGAAGGGTGTGTGATCAGGCAGTTAGACCTTTTGTGGATTTTTTGTGAATTCTTGTCCTCCCTAAACATGCTATCTCTGTTCTGTCTCTGGTGCTGGAATCATTAGAGGTACTTGAAGTGGTCTCCCTGGTTATAAATAGCATAGTCTAGTCATGGCCACTCTTCTGTCACCTTCCTACTTGGCACTGGTGCATTTATGCACAGAGGGGTATCCCATGTGGCCTTTGCAACCTTTGTCTCCATGCAGCTGACTCAGGCCTAGTGTGCACGTCCTGTGGGAAGAGCCCTTGTTTCCCAAGTCTCCCTCTTGCAGGTCCTATGTGTGGAGGACGTACTATTTGACCTTCACAGGAGAGAAGCTCACAGACGACAAGAAGAAGCTCCGAGAGTAAGTCTCAGACATACCTTGAGCAGCTGGCAAAGGGTCTGCTTGCTGGCTCTGCCAGAGGGCAAGACTTCCTAAAATGTCCCTAGGTGTACTCCAGAGGAACCAGTCTCAGCCTACCCCACTGAAAAGATAGGCAGAGCCAGCTCCAGAGCCCTAGCTGTCATTGTGACCACATCAGGGTCCTTCTGCACAGGCTGGCTGGAGGGACAAGAGCTCTAGTGTTCCCCCCTCTTTTTTCATGAACTCCAGGTGAGAGTCACTTGTATTGGTCTATAGATCGGACACATCCTGCCTTTCTTTCTTTCTTTCAGCTATGGCATCCGGAATCGGGACGAGGTCTCCTTTATCAAAAAGCTGCGGCAAAAGTGAGTCCTGGTAAGGACAGAAGGATGGGGGCCAAGCCCCTTGAGGACACTGCCCTCGGCTACCTATGTCTTTCACCCAAAGCCACTTGCCACCTCACCTGACTGTTCTGCCTCCTTCCTCCACCATCTGGAATCAGCCGCTTCAGCTGAGGGCTCTTGGGGGAGCCTCACTCCCACTTACTAAGCACAGGTCTAACCCCCTCCTAAGGCCCAAATCTGACCACGTGTGTGCCATGCAGGGTCATGGGCATGTTTTTTTTACACAAAATAAACATGTTTGCTCTTTAGTTTGAAAACAGTCACAGTATCCTGGGCAGAAGGGATGGGTGATGCATGATTAGGGGTGTGAGAAGAGGGAGCAGGTTGGAAGAAGTAGACCCTGAAGTCCTACATGGCTGTGTCTATACCATGTGGTTGGTCACATGGTATCCCAGATTACACACTCTTCCTGCCGTGATCTCTACAGTAAAGGGAACAGATAGAATGGCTGTCTTTGTTCTGAGGACTAGGTCAGAATCCAGCCCTCAGAGCCTGCCTGGTGAAAATGGGAACAAAACTGCTGTTGGATGGGCTGAGGTCAACGTCATTGCTGGGGCACACCACCCCACTCCACCATCACCTGCCAAACACCAAAGAAGGGAAGCCTCACATACACCCAGCCAACAGCCTTTCCTGTAAAGTCACTCAGCCAAACCAAGGAGGAGGCAGCTATGATCAAAGTAATGGCAGCTAAAACGCTCCCGTTGGTTTACTAGCCACATGAGGTGGTTGTCAAGAAACTAGTTAGAAAGTGATTATGGACACTAGTGTAACAAACACAGCGGCATAAGGAGTCCAACAAAAGTGAACAAGGCACAGAGGTCTGAGTTCAGAAACACGAGGGTCCCGCCAGCAGGTGAGGGCAGGAATGGCCTTGGCGCCAGCTCCGGACCTGCTGGAGCATGGCCGCGGCCCCCAGGCCCCAGGCTAGCTAGTGCAGCTGGGCGTCCAGCTCGTACTTCTCGCAGAACTTGTCGGTGAAGGGAATGCAGGTGAGGAACTCACACCACTCACAGCGCACCGGGTAGAAGTAGAAGAGAACCACCAGACCGGCCAGCAGCCCCAGGAACACAGCCTGGAAGACGATGATCTGGCAGCGCTTGCGGTACAGGTCAAACTTGCCAAAGCTGATATAGGGCAAGAAGGCAAAGGAGAGGAAGAGGCCACTGACAAAGCCGGAGATGTGGGCAAAGTTGTCGATCCAAGGCAACAGCCCAAAGGCAAAAAGGAAGAGCACCACGGCCAGCAGCTTGAAGAAAGCCCGCCAGGGCCGAGCCAGGATCTGCCAACTCTGGAACAGCTCCACAAAGAGGCAGGCCAGGATGCCGAACTGCGAGCCAGCTGGGCCCACCTGTGGGACAGCAAGGCACCTGAGCAGACCCAGGCCTCATCTCATGTCCCACCTCCCTGGCCTGGAGCCTCTCACAATCAAGTCTGGGAAAGACCCCCAGAGGGCCCCGATCTTCTACTGGATGTGGAGTGTGGGCAGGGCAGCTCACCTCTGCCCGGTATGGTAGGAAAATGGCACTGGCCAGGTTGCCAGTGATGCCACTGAGCAGATAAATGATGGAGATGCGGTGCCAGCCCGCCAGCTTCTCCAGGTCCCGCAGGATGGTCATCTGGAAGCAGACAGACACCAGGCAGTGCAGGATCCTGAGTGGAGGAGGGGACAGTCAGCAGGGCTGGGAGGAGACTGCTCTCTTCACCTGACTGATCCCCTGCAAACCCTACCCTATCCAGCAAGTCACTTGCCCTGCGTGCAAGAAGAGGGACAACCACAGGCGGTAGAACTGGTCTGGCACCTCAGGGTTGAGGAAGGGCAGGAGGCCACACACGTCATCCATACAGTGTACCTGCACAGAGGAGCGGTCAGCACCCGTGTGAGGGCCGGGGGCTCACCCTCTGTCCCAAAACCTACCTGAGAGCACAGCGTGGCCTCCTCATGGAAGTACCCCCTCATGAAGTCACAGTATTCCCGGGAGGTAATCTCACACCTGAAAAGTCAGGCCAGTGGTAAGACCATGATCCCCACATCAGAGAGGAGCCACTGAGGCACCAGGGGCAGAGGTATACCCCACCCGCCCGCCTTTCATGGCCACAGAAGTCCAGACTTTCAGCTCCACTCCTCTCTAGAAATTCCATGCATATTGGTCCTGTACATACACCCATGTCACAGGCAAATTCTCATCCTGCAAGTTATGCACATATACACACAGGTGGCTATGAACACAAATGCATCACATCTGCGCTCAGATCTGCAACGCAGCTATACACTCACACTTGTATATACACACCCATGCACTCACACATACTGCCATCACGTAGCTCATTCTGCGTGTGTACACCCATGTATGTGAATACGCAGAGGCTCACACATGCACACAACCCACACGGACACTCCCTATAGACACATGTACGCACCTGCCCTTGGTGCCAATGCAGCAGGGACGGCCCGTGATGACACAGTCCATGTGGGGGTGGTTGGTGTGGTTCCCAGCGCTGCTTTTAGTGCAGATCTGGATCACAGATGGGGATGAGCTGGAGTTGGCTAAGGGCCTCCCCCAGCCCTAGGCCCCTCACCAAACTGGGGAAGACAGGCTTGTAGGTAGGAAACAGGCCTCCCTCAGCTTCAGGAAGGCTGCCACACCTAGGCCCCAACTGGCCTATCTCTGTTAAGACCATGCCACCTGACACCCATGTCTGTCTGCCTCACTCAGACCAGGGAGCCAAGATGGGGCCTTAGTGGTACTGCTGGTGGGTAAGGTGTGGCTCCCAACCCCTATACCAAAGGTGACACCCCAAGACCTCTACTCACTGGCCACTTGGTGATGTCATCAGGCCATTCATGGGGGTCCTCAGAGGAGGGCTCATCACACACTCTGCACAAGTACATCACTTGGTCACTTCTAACCCCAGACAGGCCCACCCTCCTGTGGGGTAGGTGGAGCCCTGGGGACTAACCTGGGGTCTTGGTGACAGACTGAGCCAAACTGCCTCTTGTGACCAGCAAGGTCTGGGGCACTGGGGTGGACAGGCCACTTAACCCAAACGGCCAATGTGGACTGTCAGAGAAACAGGGCTCAGAGTTAGAAAAACTGCTCAGTTCTCCCCTAGAGGGCAGCCTCGCACCCTCTGACCCTCCCCCCCCCCCACCTCTAGGGATTTATACTCTGGAATAAAACATGGTTTTAAAGTGGGAGAGCTTTTCGACAGCATGTGATAGATGAAAATCAGAAAACTGTCCAAAATCAGGGATCTGATATAGACTTTACACGTCAAAATCAAAATATGGTTGGATCTTTTAAATTAGGGGTGGGGGAATACTTAATGAAAAAATAATACATTTGTGCAAAGGAGGTGCATACACACAACTGGGATGCATGCTGAAAGGCAGATCCCAAATCGGAAGATGAACATTCAAGTGGTAATGATAAGGGGTGCACTGGAGAAGTTTGGGGAGCAAGGCGGGCGAGGCGCTGCACCATGAGGACGCAGAGCAGCGACAGGAAGGAGAACAGTGGCACACACCGAGCACTCCTCCTCCGAGGTCTGCACACAGCCAGAGCGGTCATTGCGCACACAGCAGGCGGAATGCCTCTCCCGCTCCCGAGCTGCCTGGATGAAGCTGTGCACCTGCGGGTCCTGGCGCATGCAGGGTGAGAACTTGGCGCCCAGGTGGATGAGGGCCTCCTGCAGGACAGCGAGTGGGACATGGAGCTGCAGCCAGGTCCCCGGAGCCCTGCCAGTCCTCCCGCTGGGCTCACTGCCCTCACCGAGCTGGGCCCAATCCAGAAGTTCTCCTGCTGCACGTACTTGACGTTCTCGTAGACGCCGCGGTTCCGCAGCACCTGTGTGAAGGATGGGGGCAGGTCAGGCACACCTATTGGGCCCTCACCTTCCAGGAGCCAGAAAGGGTTCAAAGTCCTGGCCCACATATCAGCTCAGGGGAAGCAAATCTCTCACCGAGTCTACGGTCTCATGCTGCGAGAAGCCCACTGGAGCGATGCCATAGATGCAGACGGCCAGGATGGTGACCAGTGAGTGCACGAAGGTGAGCCAGTAGGTGAAGAATGGCCTGGGGGGCGGAGCATCAGTGGACCCCGTCCATGCCCACCCTCGCCCCAGGCACCACCTCGTCTGTCCACCCAGCTACCTGTGGTCGTCCATGTCCTCGATCTGACGCTTGACGTAGCTGTCGATGCGCTTGCGGTAGGTGCGGTTGGTGAGCCGGCCCACCATGCCCAACCCGTACGGCCGCTTCTCCCGAGCAAAGAGCTTGCGCACTGGCACTGCGATCCGCTGGCCCCTCCGCGGCCCCGCCGTGCTCACCACCTCTTGCCGAAGCCTCACTTTGGGCTGGGGGACCGCAGAGCCACCGTCCTTCTGCTTCCGCCAGCCGCGCTCCAGAGGCCTAGGGGGTGCTGCTGTCAGTTCCAACCCGGCCCCCGTGTGTTCCTGTCCCCCTTCCCCCCCAGGACCGGAGAGCCTTCTCTCTGTCCTGCCTCTTCTGAATGTGAAGCAACAGCATGGGAAGGTCATGGAGGAGGGAACCAGAAGCCAGCTCAAGACCCCAAGTGTCAACTCAAGTTCTCACTGGTCATCTCCAGTGGCTGGTCCCTGGAACTGCGGGGTTCCCGCTTCTTCAGGGGGCAGCCAAAAGTGTCTGCACTCATTCTTGCCTCGCTGGCCATGATGGTCGGCTGGCTCCCAGTTACAACGCCTGTCCTTCCCTGGGCCTCCACGCAGCGCACAGCTCAGCAGGTTGTCTGAGGACCCCCAAAACTCACAGCATAAGATGGCTGCGCTCCAGCTCGCTGCGCTCCAGGGCCCCACCAGTGAGGTCCGCCTGCTCCGGGGCCTTCTCCCAGTCCTTGAGCGCCGCCTCCGACGGGGACTCAAACACCTCATCCGCGTAGGTGGACAGCTCCTCATGGAGGACCCCTTCCTGAACGAACACGCACGGTCAGGGCACGGAGGAGCAGAGTGGCACGGGCAGCACCTCCACAAGGTTCTTACCCGGGCAAAGAAGGACGTGTCCAGCTCGTCCGGGAAGTCAGCCGTGTCCTCCTCCAGGAAGCTGGCAGGAGTGAAGCTACGGCGCTGCGCCCTGCGTGCTGCGCCATCTCTCACCGAACGACCCTGCGTGAGGTTAAAATAAAAAACAAACTCACACTTTATTAACTCATCAGAGGCTGAAAATCGCATTGGGGAAAACTGGCCACCTTCCTCCCTCAGAGCAGCTAATTGATTCTAACTGCCAGAGAGGCAGTCACCTTTGGGTCAGAGGCACACCTCCCTACCTCTCCACTAGGCAGATAAGGGGGTGAAGGAAAATGGAGTTGGATGGGGGAAATACCCATCTTAGCTCCTCACCCAACCTCCTCACTTCTCACACATAACACACACACTGCACACCTTCATTAGCGCCGCCGCTGCCCGGAAGCTCATTTTGGCCACCGACTCTCGTTTCCGCCGCCGGGGAAGCCGGTTGAAGCCTGAACGGGAGCTGGAGAAGGAACAGAGGGAGGCTGCTCCCGGTGTGATGGGCGTGTGTGGGGCGCTCAGGCCATCTGAGGTATCCTCTGGCAAGCGGAAGGCTCTGCCCCTGGCCAGGGGGTCGATGATCTGCAGGGAGGGGAGATGGCTGAAGTCAGGGGCTTTAATGAGCACCGAGAAAAGTGCCTCAGTAGTATGGCCTGCTTAGACAAAGGTTAGCTGTGTGGGCCTCCTCTCTCCCATAGTGCAAGGGGGTCCCTCTCCCAATCAAAGGGCTTTTGGGTACACTCCCTGGACCCCGTGTCCTCCTTCAAGGCCCGTTCCTCTGTGCCTGCCCACCCCAGACCATGCACTTCAGCTAGCCTCCTTAGCCCCAGTGTGGAGTTCCACAGCCCAGAGGGGCTCTCCAGGGGGGCAGCAGCAGCGGGCCACACCTTCTGCATGCCCAGCTGGCACGGCCCCACGTACAGCGGGGGCGGCGTCTCGGTGCTGGCCAGTGAGACGTTGTCCTGGCTGGGCAGGTCCAGCTCCCGGATGACCTGGGGCTTCAGCTTCCCATAGCGCTGGCTGCAGTGTCGAATGCTCTTGCGTTGCCATTTCTGGGTGCTGTCACTGTCCTTGCTCACTCCAAACCAGTCAGCTGTGCCCCTGCCACATGAGGGCCTCAGTACTGGGCTGCCAGACCCCCCTCCCCAGGCCCCCAAGCCATCCTCTGGCCATGTGGCCTCACACCAAGTCTGACCACTCTTGGGACAGAGGCCAAGGGAACAGTCTAATTAAAAGGAGTGAAGTGTGAGTTCAAGCCGGGGTTACTCCACTAAGCAGCAGCCGATTCTCAATTCCTACTAGCAGGCAGACCTTGTACAGTTATGCATGTCAATGAATCCTTACTCATCCTGAGACAGAGAGTTGCTGGGGACCCAGGCCTTAGATCGGCCTGAGGACCCAGCCCAGACAGCAGCCAAGACCAAAAACATCACAAACTCGGACAGCAGCCGCTGCAGCCTGGGAAGGCTGCCCACACCACTCAGACATGCAAACGGAAACACCTGTAGTTAAGGATCCCAGGGCCCTCCAGCCATGTCAGCAGTTCCCAATAGCTACACACCATGCACACTTCAGTACAGCATGCCCTGCGGTACCTGAGCAGGGACCGAGAAAGAGACCGGCGCTGCAGGAGGGCCCTACGCGCAGCCCGGGGACCCCAGACCGGCAGAGTGTGGACACGCTCAAAGCGCACCTGTCGGCTGCTGGGAGGAGTCCCAGTAGTGGAGGTGGGGGAGACAGAGAAGAGCATGCACTGAGGGGAGCAGAAGAGGAGGGGCGCAGTGGGTGCTGGAGGAGAAGAACTGGGTGAGCCTGTCTCCACCAGCTGCCTACCCCAGAGAGTGCTACCTGCGGATGGTCTGTGTGATGGACGCCTGGCGGTGCAGCATAGGCCTCCGGGGCTCCGGGTGGGGCGAGGGCATGCGGGCGGTCTCTGCTGGTAGGCTCACACTCCTTAGGAAAATCTGGCGCCTCAGAGGCTGGGAAAGGGGTCAGGATGAAGGGCTGCAGTGGGGGAGAGGGGAGCACCCCAGCCCCTTATGGCCCAGGCTTACCTGCAGAAAGTTGGGCTCCTCCATGGCCGGGGCCGCCACAGCCGGGATGTCCAGCTTCAGCCACGGTGGCTTCTTTCGCTGCAGGCTGCTGGTGCTGTCCCTTCGAGCCTCACTCATGGTTTCAGTGAACTGGGGGGCGTATGTGGCAAGCCTGGGGCACAGGGTGCACAAGGCTCAGGAAGGACATCGGAACTCTGACTACTGAAGCTTGAGAGGGATGGAGGGAGAGGAGCATTGATTCCCAGGAGAACAGGACTTCTGCGGAGCCCAGCTACTCTCTGTCAGGTCCAAGACCACGTGGCATGGCATAGCTGACCACATGCTATGAACCAGACTTTGTTCCCACGTGTTTGCAACATACGGTTGGCCAAAACAGCAGAACCAAAACACCCACTCCTAGCGACCCTTGAGACGGAACAGAGCTGTCCCTAATTGTTTCTGAGGCTGTAAATCTTTACAGAAGAGCAGAATGTCTGCCTCATGTTCCTCCAGGAGTGTTTTAGATAAAACTGCATTTGTTAATATTATGTTCAGAACCTCAGCAAACCAATTCGGTGCTGAAGGCAGGCCCTGAAGACGAGGGCGTGGCCCACGAGGGCGGTGACAGGCAGGGCGTGGCCTCCCAGACAGCGCAGCAGGTGGAGGCACAGACTCACTCAGAGTTCGCCCGCGGAGCCACTAGGGTGCAGATCCCTCCACTACCACCAGGAGGCGCCCAGCAAGGGCAGCGCATCCTCCTCACTCCATCGGCCCAGACCCAGCCAAACACGTCACCCAGTCACACACCCCTATCCTGTTCCAGCCTCCGGGCATCTCAGGCCCCTCACCCCCGCACAGGTGACTACAACAATTACAGTGAGGTCTCTTACTGAGACACACACCCCCCACCAAGGCCATGTGTGTGCTGTGGAGCCTCCTGGGTAAATGCCAGGCATTGGACAGAACTGAGACTTCCTTAGTGGTTCAGTGGCTTCACTGTGTTCAAGTTGCCTGAGACAGGTGGGCAGGGCCTCCACTGAGCCTTGATCCCACAGCCCAGGCCTCCCCAAAAGAAACATGTGACACAGCCCTAAAAAGCCACTAGGGCTTTGTGAAGTGCAGAGGTGAGGAGGGGCTGTTCGCTGCTGGGGATCACAGACAAGGAGCTGCCAGCCACCCCTTAGGGCTTTCAAGTCTCCAGACTCAAACCCACAGGGCCTCTCCTTGTTCACATCTCCTCTTGCCTTAGGGCCTTGTCTCTGCTACACCCCTGCACACACCAAGGGCTCCCTGATCCTAGAGGGCTGGGCAAGAGAGGCTCCAAAAGGAGATGACACTTCCTGCGGCCTGGGAGGAGAAGCTGACTGGCGTGGTGATCGGCGGGGGGGGGGGGGAGCGCATGGGGAGCTCTCAGAGAACACTGAGAGGATCTGGGGTTGCAGGGAATCAGTGTCTGGTACAGCCCAGAAGGCAAGGCCCTGCCTGCACCCATACTATGCCTCTTCCCCACCCTCATAATCCTGGAGGAGTGGCAGGATTTGTGGGGACTGGTCAGCTCCACCCCTGTGTGTCCAGCTCCCCAATCTGGTCCCCGTGTGGGTGGATTTTGTGGAGGTGGGGTCGCAGTAACAGAGTGGGCTGCAAGCAGGCGGGGGGAGGCCCAAGTGGACAAAAGGGCTGGGCTGCAAGGGCGCTGCCCGAGGGACAGTAGGCTCAGTGTCCGTCTCCTTCTGCCACAGTAGAGTCTTGTTTCAGGCAGGCTTTTGTGGGGAATTCCAGCCGGATCACCACAGCACCAGAGCCATGAGGCCACAGGCTGCTGACCCATCAGGGCAGGGACGCACAGCTCACCCCCACCAACCCCTGCCACCAGCTAGCCTGCCTCAGAGGCTGAGGAGGGTGTGTGTGCAGGGAATGAATGCTAAGGTGTAGCCCAGTCCATGGAGGCATGGAACTGTGAGTACAGGGGGCTCTGATAACATGGAGTGCAGAGAAAAGGCCCCAAGCCTAGGGACCGCAAGGTCTCAGGCTGTGACACAAGGCTTTGTGTGAGAAAGTCAGCCCTGAGTGGACTAACTCAGAAAGGGTTACTGCAGCCATGAGGTCAGTACCTGAGGGCAAGGAAAGGGTACAGTGGATAGGACCATTCAAGTAGATTGTGTAGAGAATGAACCCAAACAGCAACACACAACACCACCTTGGCCCTCAGACACCCGTGGGGTTCTTGGCCTGCTTGCCACAGGTGCCTCCCATAGGTGCCAGTAAACCCAGTAAACTGACAGCAGAAAGGCTAGGGCTGACTGTGGGTGCTGGAAGAGGGGTGGAGACAGGGGCAGGGCCAGGGTGACAGGTGTGAACCCAGGGGAGGCCCAGGGAATGGGATCCTCCACTTCATGTCTAAGAGGCAGGTGCTGGGATAGGCAAGTCCTGTCCTGTCCCCTCATAGGTAGAAGCTGCCACCCAGGGTTCCAGCCTTCCCACAGGGCGATTCCCCAGGGGTGGCTAGAGGCCGAGTGGATGGCCCAGCCCCAGGGGACCGTCTGCTATGCCACTGAGGTCAGATAGAGTGATGGCCCCACCCCAGGACACTTGCCCAGACATGTCCTCAGTTCACCCAAGCTGTCCCCAGAGGGGCTAATTCCTTGGGTCACCTCGCTTGCACCCCATCTCTATCTAATCTTGACTTCTATTTAATGCCTGATCTGACCCCCAGCCCTGGCTCCCCTTTCGGGTGGAGCCCAGGCCTTCACCCAATTGCTGTGCAGCTGAGGAAAGTTCACGGATCTCGCTGAGCCTCAGTCTCCTCACCTATAAATGGCATTTTGGGGGGGGGGGGGGGGTAGAGGGAGTTAAGATGCCCTCTGCGAAACTTTGTCTCATTTTCTTTGGTCATCTTTGGCCTCTCCTCGGAGAGGAGCATCATTCTTGGAAAGGTGGAGGGTCAATGAAAGAGAGGGAGACCCTCTACAAGATGGATTGACACAGTGACTGCAGCAATGGGCTCAAATGTGTCAGAGACATTGAGGATGGCAAAGGTTAGGACAGCGTTCAGATAAATCTGTGGTTCACTATGAGTCATACTTGACTTGACAGCACCTAACAACAACTGTAAACACCTAACCCCAACCCAGTGCCATGGAGACCGTGTAAGAACTGCCCCAGAGAGTTTAGGATGGTGGAAGTCTTTATGGAAACAAACTGCCTCATTGCTATCCTGAGGAGCAGCTGATGGGCTCCGACTTTATAGTAGCCAAATGCTTTAAATGCCGATCTCCCTTTTGCCAACCTGATTTCATTCAAATGAACTAGGAACCCTAAAAGAGGGTCACGTCTGCTGTTCTGAGCAGAGGATGCACCAGCTAGGAGGAGGGGCAAGTCACTAACCACCCTACCCACAAGGACCCAGAGGTCTAGAAGGTCAGAATGGAGACCCCTGACCTCCATGAGGGCCTATCTGAAGGGCAGGATCCTGCCCAGGCCTCATAGCCAGCAAAGCAAGGAAGTGGGGCTAGGACTCCAGGGCAGATTCCGGGAGGCCAGCCCTCTGAGATGCTTTGGATACCCAGTCTAAAGTGTGGCTAAGCTCTGGGGCTACATGAAAGCTGGATCAGGTCTGGAAGCATCTTGACTGTGCACATAATTGCTCTCTCTTGGGGGGCCCTAACAAGATCCAGTCCTTACAATGGCCTCAGCCCTTACCCTGCCTGACCCAGGTGAAACTACACTGACCCTAAAGGGATCATGTCTGTAAGGAACACAAGTCACAGACTTCCCATAGGGGGTAAAAGCTTGATGCTATATTCTCCTGGGGTCTGAGTGAAAAGAACACTATTTGCTGGTACTGCAGACCCCCAGACTGCCTGGGCTACTCAGTCTCAGGCCCCCTGCCTCCCCACTCTTGCCACTTTCTATCAGGGACATCTCAGTTGAGAAGGCCAGGCCCAGCAAGCAGGCCTGTCTCCAGCCAAAGCAAGGAATTCGAGCTGAGAGACAAAGCTGTTACAGATACAGAGTAAGGGCAGAGGAGTAACCAGAGCCAGTGAGGGGTGTCTCACATCTCAGGGAGGGGACTGAGGCCCCACAGGAGCAACTGAGGACCCACTGGGGCTGGGAAGATCGTGGTATGAAGGCAGTAGGGAACCAATGGGGCTCCAATAAACCAAGCACCCCTCAGCCTCCTCCCCAAGGCAGGGGAGAGTGCCTAAAAGCTTCAGGGTGCTCGAGGAGGGTAGTGGTTGATGAGGCCATCAATCTGCCTGTATGACAGCAGGGTCTGGGCAACTGAAGGAGACTGAGTGGATGTGGTGTTTGGAGGGGACCCTCTACCCTCATCTGTGCTTTCAGTCTGAGGCCAGCAGTCCCAGTGCCCTACTCACTCCAGCTGCGGCTCCAGAGACTGATTTCGTGAGAGTAGTTTCCACCTCAGGGAACCCCCCTCACCCCACAGACAGGTCCTGAGACTCCCAGTTGCCTCACAAGTTTAATACTGAGGACCAGGGGGCTGGCTCCTGGGGGTGGGGAGATCCCAGCAGGGGCTGCCCCAGCATCAGCCTCCTTCAAGCTGAGCCAAACCTGAAAAGCCAGTTTCATCTTCAAATCTGCTGTCTCCGCCAGGAAGTCCCAAGGTAGGGGGAAATGGGTTCCCACGAGGGGGTTGGGGCCTCCAGGACCAGGCTCCACCCACCCAGGCAGACACACGGATACACAGCTGCACGACTGGAGGGCCGGACCATCCTGGTCAGCACTATCTGGACGCAGGCCTGGCACGAGTTGGGGTCCCAAAGACATGCCCCCAGCAGAACAAACAGCCGGCCAACGGGGTCCAGCTGTCTGCTTGACACAGGGTTGTCTACAAAGCACTGGGCAGTGTGACCTAAGGCTCAGGCAGGGCATGCTGCCAGTGGTCTGGACGGAAGGGTCTGGGGAGGTGCTCCAGGCGCCTGCGTTTGGTGTTGACAGATGGGGGCAGGGGCTGAGGCCGGAAGGCAGGTCCACTCCCCCAGCCTGGGTGGCCCTCCTCTTGCTAGATACTCTTCTCTCAGTTGATCCCGGAAAGTTCCACCCTCTAAACTGGAGTTTCAACCAGGAGACGCCGCCCGCTGCGGCCGGAAGGGAAACGGGGGGGGGGGGGGTGGTGTTGAGGGGTGCCAGCAATGTTGGGACATCCCCCGGCTCCGATCCCTCCCGCTGCCCAGGACCCTCAGCTGTTGGGCGGGGGCAGGAGCCGAGCTGTCCGGCCCGGTCAGGCCGCTGGGACGTGCTAATCCGGCCAAAGGCTATTTTTGCGGCGCGCCGGTCCGGGAGGAATCCAGCGAGGCTGGGCCGCCTCCGCGGGCTGCTGGGGAACTCCAGGAGGAAAGTCTGCGCTGGCCGGGTGGGGACTCGCCGCAGTTCGTACCCCGGATCCTGGCCCGGACCCCAGGCCCAGTCCCAGACCCCCGATCTCCGACCCCGGGCCCAGGATTCTGAATCTTGGATCTCGGACCCGGCCCAGCCCTCTGCGCTCGGAGCCACCTCGGGACCGCGCGGGGCGGAGGACCGGCCCCGCGCGGAGAGGGTGCAGCCCCGGATCCCGCTCGGCCGCCCGCCCCGCAGAGTCTCGCCGCACACTCACCGCCGCCGCCGGGGGTCTTGGATCCTGGGAGGGGCCGCCGCCGGCCGGGAGGGCGCCCGCGCCGAGTCCCCGCCCGCGCTCCCGTCCGCCCGCCCGGGAATGCCATGGAGCGAGGGGCGTGCGCGCCGGGGGCGGGCCCGGCCGGAGGGGGCGGCCTCGCTGACTCAAGATTCAGGAATGCGGGAGGGCGCACCCCCCAACCCCTGTCACCACCTCGAAGAAGGCTGCCGGCCTGCAGTGGAGGGACCCACAGGTCCACCTGTAGCTGGGGCGGGGATCACCTGGGAGGAAAGGTCTGGTGGCTCAAAATCCAAGTTCTCTCCAACTTCAAGTCAATCTCACCCTCTGATCTGCGGACACAAACCTGGTGGCAAGGGGAAGGGATTGATTGAGTCTCCTCTATACGCAGTACACTGACAAGTCCCCACCTTGTTCCACACAACCCAGCCCCATACGAACACGCGTACGGGAACACTCACCTACACAACTACACACACAGGCTCACGCTCATGCGTTCACTCACTTGCACATACTCACATAGCACTCACACCTGCACATGCTTGTACATGCACTCACACCTGCACACCATAATCACACACATGTGCACTCACACCTGAACACTGTAATCGCACATGCGCATGTGCACTCACCTGCACACTGTAATCACACACGTGCACACACGCTTGCACATAGCAATTGCACACATACGTGCATCACACCTGCACACGTACACTCACACCCGCACACAGTAATTGCACAGGCTCACGTGCATGATCACCTGCACGCGGTAATTGCACACACCTGTGCATCACGCCTGCACGCAATAATTGTGCACACACACGTACACTCCTGCACACAGTAATCACAGTAGGTGTACACGTAGTACACCTACTCACTTCTGCACACACACACACTCCTACACTCATGCCTGTGCACAGTATTCACTCATGTACACACATACCTGCACACCCGCTCACATCTACTCCCAGTACTGTGACTCTTGTGTTTACCTCAACACGCAGTCATGCATCTGCGCATAGACACACACACAGTTCACACACAAGTGTGAAAGTGGCCCTGACTCTCCACTCCCAGGGCACAGAATCACACATGTCCCTTCCTCCCCTGGAAGTCTTCACATGTCCCTGGAATTGTCACGGGATGTGCTGGATGTGATGAAGACTGTGATGGCCAGGTGTGGTTCCAGCCCAGGTGCACAGAACAGTGTGAACAAGTGCCAGGCAGAAGTGCAAGCTATGTGCAGTCCATTCAAGGGGGCCTCGCCTGGGGCATGGACTTACTCTGAGTTGTGGATACAGGGCCACCTTTCCTGCTTCTGACAACATGGGAGGTTCACAATCAGGTGGCAGTGATGGACATCCACTGGTCACAGGGTGGGGCCTGTTTTCTCATGGGCAAATGGACATGGTGGTGCTGCACTCAGGACATATCCACAGCTGAGCCTGACCTCCGTGATAAAAATTCAAGGCATTCAGGGGTGACTACCAGCCATGAGAAACTGCTCCTGTGGTCCCAGGTGCTACCCTCTCATGCCAGGCTCTTGGCCAGAGGCAGGACAATCCCCATGCTAAGCATTTTCAGTCCTGCCAAGGATGATCTTCCACGTGGCCTGGATGCCCAGACAGGCGGCAGACAGAGCGGGCTGGCTGGTGGTTCCAGTTCACCATGGCCAGGGCTCACCTCCAAGGCCACAGGCTGGCCTCCAGCAGGGCCCGTCCATGAGGAGACTGAAGCATCAGCCTCACTGGAGGTTGGTGGGGTCCTCAGTGGAGGTCTGCTTGGCACCCTCACCAGGAAGGAGGTATACGTGTCCAGAGAGTGGCAGAAGTCACCCAAGTTGATTTGAGGGTGTCCAAAGGAACACCTGATCCCTTGACATCCCCCCCCCCGGAACTGCACCCCTGCATACATCCTCTGTCTGGCTCTCCCTGAGCGGGGATTCAAGGAGCAAATGGAGGTCTGAGCCCAGTAAACACAGACACACATATGCATAGGCATTTGTGCTGTCTCATAGCTGCCCCATAGGTACCCAAGTTCTGGTGGAGGTACCCCAACTTGGACACGTGCCCATTTCTCTGTTCTCACTTCTGAGACCCCGGAAACATGGTCCTATGAGACAAGAGGGACCACCCCTGAGTTCTTGGGGCTTATTCAAGGATAGTTGTTGTTGTTATGTGCCATCGAGTCGCTTGCAACTCATAGCGACCCTATGTACGAGAGCTCTAAATG
>NW_006399901.1:7695648-7700897 GCF_000299155.1 Elephantulus edwardii | reverse complement strand
CAGAACAGAGCAGGGTAACACTGCATGGTTCAAAATTGGGAAGGGTGTACGCCAGGGGTGCATCCTGTCTCCATACCTTTTCAACACATATGCAGAGCAGATTATCTGAGAGGCTGGGCTCTATGAGGAGAATTGTGGCATCAGGATTGGCGGAAGATCTATTAACAATCTGCGTTATGCGGATGACACAACCCTGCTTGCTGAAACTGAGGAGGATTCAAGGATACCCTGGAATAATAAACTTAGCTCCCAGGCCACACACATCACCCCAGGCATCAGCCTTTGCCAGGGGCTGAGTTTCAGGGTCTACCAGAACCAACCCTGGCTATTTGGGGAGGAGGCGGAGGTGGGCCAAGCCAGCCCAGCCCAAGGTCTGAAGTCACTGGCTATTTCTGAGACATCTGCCCCCCCACTGGCTCAGGGTGTGGCAGGAGGGTCCCATAAGCACCTGGGCCTGGATCGTGGCAGTTTTGGCATGATAGAAGACAACTCCAGCAGCTCTCTCTCTCTCCTTAAGAAGCCCCTGACTGTCCTGTGCCCGTCAAGTCTCATCAGATGGGGTACCACAATGGTCTGGTCACTCAAGATACCTGGAAACTCAGGCTGAGTCCAGTGCTAACATGCAGATTCCCAAATGCTGAAAATCCTGTCTCCCTCCCTCCACTAACTTCCTTGCCTCCTCCTCCAGGCCTCTCCCCACCAGACCCAGGGGACAGCAGAGGGCTCGCCCCTGGCCCACACCACCTCCCCTCACCCCCTGCCAGCCCGCCCTCTAGGCCACAGTGGGAACAGTCAGCCCACAGCTTCCAGTCTGTGGCTGGGGGCCCAGACCTCAGTCAGGAAGTGGGGGCGGGGTCCAGATGTTGTGAAAGCCCCCACAGCTCAGGCTGGAACATCTGGAGAGGGGCCCCCACCTCAGGCCAGCCAAACTGCCCTCCACCCAGCCTCTTCTCCTGGTGGTGCCTCTGGCTCTCCAGGAAGAGAATCCAGATCTCCACAAGGGACATGCCGCACTTGAGAAATCAGAAAGAAAAAGCATGTCCCCTCCCCCTGCCCTCACCAGGCTGGGCTTGCTGAACAGTAGCCTCAGTTTCCCTGTGATAGACAGAGTGGGGGCTGGGCGTGGGTGGTATTGGAGGGGGAAAGAGATCAGGAGGTCACCTCAGGGGGCCTCAGAAATGGAGAGTTTATGGCCATACAATGCCACAAACAGCTGGATGGCTTCCAGCTGGCTCTGCCCGGCCTCCCCTGGAAGTCCTGACTGGGCCCCTGGGGTGGGATGCTGGACTGGCCTGGGCAAGGGTAAGCTAGCTGGAACTGGGGCCTGCTCTGCTGGCCTTGGGGTAAGAGCAGGCCCCAAGTCATACAACACAGGCCTATCTGTCCTCCACACTTCTCACCCAACACGACCAGGGAATGTTCGCCCAAGCTCCTGGTCCAGCCTGCCCTGCAGGTATCCTCCACCTCAGGGTCACAGAAGTCAAAGACAAGCCCTAGAATACAGGGGAGGTGGGGGAGAGGGCAGGGAGACTGTTCTTAACCCAGCAGAAGGGAGACGGTGGGGTTACTGACTCCCCTACAAGCAATCTTGTGTCTATCTGAACCTCCATGCATAATTTCTTCCTCCTCTAGGCCTGGCACTGCCCCACTCCTCATTGGGGTCACTTGCATTGGGAGGGCTCTGCCCGTAGGGCGTCAGCCAAAGTAGGGAGACCCTGGAGGGGGTATCAGAGGTGGAGAGTTGTAGCCTTCCCTGACTGCTCCTCTGGGTGGGCCTACCAAACAAGGTGCATGGTTCAACAGTACTGCCTCTGTGTCATCCTCTCCTCAGATGTGGGGTCAGCACAAACGGCACTACCCATTGGTCACCCTTGGAACTTGGCCTGGATCTCCCAGCAGTCTTGTCTGGCATATGGGGTGGACGCCCCTGCTGTACCCTTTCTTAGACTGGCCTGTGAACACAGGTACGAGAAGAGGGTTCGAGGTGGCCAACATCCTCGACAGAGTATCCCAGGTCCACTCTGCCCCCCACCTACCCTCTACACCCAAAAGCTTCTTCACTGATTCCTCTGGAAAATACGCAAGCCCCAAAACCATGACATTCTTAAACTGGGACCCCTGAAAACCCAGGTCAAAGTTCATATTGGACCACTTTCTTTGCTGCTCTGCAGCAGTAAAGATGCATGGATACAGCTGGAGGCGGGGCAGGTAGGGTCTTGCCCCGCCCATTGCTCCTTCCCCTCGGTCTCATACTGCGAGCCCGGCCGACTCACAAGCCCCGCCTCAGCGCAGTCCCGCCCACTGGCCCGCCCCTCAGGGAGTCAGCGGGCCGCCCACGCCCTCCCTCCAGACTGCGCAGGCGCAGGCCTCATCCTCGACAAGGCGGCACTTCCGGGCTTGAGGTCGTGGCAGGACGTCTACCGGTGTGTGTTTAGGGGACCGTTCAGGAGTGGGCTCCCCCCTTGGATTGCCACCCGCCCGAGCCACCTGATGCCCGCGCGTGGTGGTGCCCAGGTGAGTGTACCCAATTGGGTGCGCGCCCAGGTGGGGCGCAGGTCTGAGATTTTGCCGCCTGCCATTGGACCAGACTCACTCTGGACGGACCCAGAGCATCCAGCCTGCCGAGCGTGGATGCTGCGAGACCCTCTGCCATCGAGTCCACTCTGTTTCTGGGTTCCACTCCGAGGCTTCCCTGGGAGGGGTGCTCACCTTACTTCTCCCTGATGCCCGGTCAGATACACCTGGTCCTGTTTTTCTTCTGAAATGTGTTGTGTGGCGTTGCAGTTCCTCCGATTTTGTATATGAAGAACTGGCTTGAACACCCGGTGGCGTTGATGGCAAGGCAGTCTCTGAACCGCAGAGTCATCAGTTCGAACCCACCAGCATCATCCCATAGGCAGTTAGCTTTCATAAAGTTTACAGCCTGGAAAACTTTATGGGGATGTTCTTGCTCAATCCTATAGAGTTGCTGTGCGTTGGAGTTGACCGGGAGGCAGTGTGTTTGAGAGAGGTTTTAAAATCCAGTTTGGGATAATTTTCCTTTATAGTATGTGATGTTTGTCTAATTTCATATTTCTGCAGGTAGAGACCTACTTGTCACAGCATCGTTTCCTTTTTGAACATTTCATTTATTGTTTTTGGACTTTTTCCCCCATTCAGTAATTAATGCACATCTTGTTTGGTGACATAAATTGCAATCCCCACAATGTAACAACAGTATTCTCATTTCTTGCCCGGGTTCCCCATTTCCATTTGTCCTGCTTCCTGTCCATTCCTGCCATCGGAACTCTGGTTTGGGGCAAATGCTGCCCTTTTGATCTGGTCTGTCTGATTGTTCTGAGTAGCATGATCCTCCTTGGTTGTGTTAACATGATTGTTGTTCAATGTGCTATTGCATACAAAATTCATATACCTTGTCTTTCTTTCATAATGCTTTGTGTTTCATACAATCCTTCATTCAAACTCTGTTTCATATGATCATTCCCATACATTGCATTTTAAAAAACCAATCACTATTGATCTATGTCCACTATCACCCCATCATTTCAAGTCCCCACTGGATCTTTTCTAATTGTCATCCTGTCCCTCCGTGCACCAAATTCTGTGACGCTGTGATCCCTGTCCTCCCCATCACCTCGCCCCTTCCCGTTCCCCCTCTGGACTTTTAAACACATCTTACTAGTTATCCTTCTGTTTTTACAATAATTGGCTTCTCACTTCACCGAAGAAGACATTCAGATGGCTAACAAGCACATGAAGAAATGTTCAAAATCCCCAGCTCTAAGAGAGATGCAGATTAAAACAACTATGAGATATCATCTCACCCCAGTCAGAATAGCAAAATTTAACAGAACAGCAAGCAACAAATGCTGGCGAGGTTGTGGAGAAACTGGAACCCTTATTCACTGTTGGTGAAAGTGTAAAATGGTGTAACCACTGTGGAAGGCGGTCAAATGGCAAATAGAGATACCATTTGACCCAGCAATTCCACTACTGGAAATATACCCTAAAGAATAATATACCATAACTGACATCCAAGCAGATATATGCACACCCATGTTTATTGCGGCTTTGTTCACAATAACAAGGAGTTGGAAACAACCTAAATGCCCATCAACAAACGAATGGATAGAGAAGCTGTGGTATATTCATACAATGGGATACTATGCTACATTGAAAAACAAGGAACTCATGCAATATTGTTTTAAATGAGTGACCCTGGAGGACATTATGTTGAGTGAAGTTTCTCAGTCACAAAAAGACAAATACTGCTGGTGCCACTGTTGTAAAACAGGACTGGCCTCGGGGTTGGGAGGAAACTGAGAAGGATGGGTTCAATAATGTATACTGCATTGAAACAGATGAGGGAGAAAACTGTTAAGAGGGAAAATTATTAGGGATTTTTGTCATGACAGGAGTCCAGAGCAAAGGCTGTATAGTGGAGTGGACCTGGGGGGGAGGAATTGTAAAACAATGAAATAATTTTTCTTTTACTTTTCCAAGAGGGTAGTGTACTAGAGGGGAAGGTTGGGAGGGGAGAAAAGTGCAACAATGAATGAATGGAAATCTAAAGTCTCTGTAAATTTTCATTGAAATTAATTAAAAAAAAAAGTAAAAAAAAAACCCCAATAATTGTCTTCTACAATACTTGTGTAAGGTGCTGTTGAGTCAGTTCTGACTTGTAGCAACCCAATGAAAGTAGATTGAACCCTTGCCCTATTTTGTGCCTTCCTGACAGTCTGCCATTGGTCAAGCCTATTGTTAACTGCCATCCAACCTGAGGGGGCATTTTCTGTCACCATATTGCACAGTGGTCTGTTGCTAGTTGTAGGGTCTTTGAGGACTTATTCCAGTCCTGCTTCTTAGTCTTTCTTAGTCTGGTAGTTCCACTGAAATGTGTCCACCATAGGTGACCCGTCTGGTATTTGAAATACTTATAACACAGCTTCTAGCACTGCAGCAACACAAACTACCACAGGACAGCAAACTGACAAAGGAGTGGTGGATTCGCTGTACAGGCCTGTCTGTTGTCTACTGTTTGGCTGAAACTTGACTCCTAGGGATGAGATTTAGAGGATTTTAGGAGTTTCACCTTCCTGGTCTTTTTTATGATTTGTCTTTTTAAATATTTATTTTAATTGTGATCTTAATGTACATTTTATCGAAAAGAATTGGAAGACACAGAAGAATTTCATGAAACAACATATGAGCAAGAGCCTATGGTGATGAAAGAAGAAGTTCAGGCTGCT
>NW_006399901.1:7691943-7694313 GCF_000299155.1 Elephantulus edwardii | reverse complement strand
GCAGGAGAGGAAGGTCCTCTATGAGGTGGATTGATTCAGTGACTGGGATAATCGGGATGGGAGTGTCAGAGACAGTGCGATTGGCACAGGATAGAGCGGAGTTTAGGGCTGTTGTACATAGGGTCGCTATGAGTCGCAGGCAACTCGACGGCACATAACAACAACAACAATGTACATTTACAGAAAAATTAGATTTTCATTCATTGTTGCACATTTTACCCCCTCGCCTCCCCTCTTACTCCTCAATATTTAAAAAATATTCATTGTTGCACAATTACCTACCTCTTTTTTAATTCTTTTTAATTTTGCTCTATAGTTTCCTCACACTTTTCCAAGACTTTCTATTGTGATTCTAATTAGAGTGCTGGGCATCATGTACTTCTTTTCATCTCAGGCTAGTGAAGGCAGCACCTTTTATTGAAGAAACTACTTCATTGTATTTCCCATTGAATGGATCGTTTTTTCCATTGAATAGATTTGGCATCTGTCTTAGGCAGGGTCTGCTGGAGAAGCAAGCCAATGAAGTTTAAATATATATGTGGCTAGAGATTTATTTCAAAGAAATGGCCTCAGACTTACAGATCCCCAGGTCTGTAAGTCAGACCTAAAGATAGTTGTCTAAGAAGGCAGCACGTTGTCAGCAGGCAGGCAAGGTCTCAGGCTGCTGGCTTTGGAGGCTTGTAGACCTAGCAGGATGACATATCCAAAGGTAATTGATGGGAAGCAAGGTCACATGGTTGGCCTTGGAGGCTGCCAGCTTCAGAAGTTGATACACACAAAGGTCATTGTTGGGAAACAAAGTCCCAGATGACTGGCTTTGGATACTGACAAGTCTAAAGTCAGCAAGGACAACAGGCCACTGGTTCAAATCTAGAAATCGGGAGCTAGATGTAGATCTGACAAGAGCTATCTATTTTTACCAGAGTATAAACAAATACTTACAGACCACACCCACTTCTTGCCATAATCAGATAAGAAAACTAACAAATGCATTATGTTGGAGTCAGAATTTATTCAGAGCTAATGACCCTCCAGCAGGTTTTCAGAGACTGTAAATCATATGGGAGGAGACTGCCCATCTTTCTCCCTTGGAGCATCTAGTAGATTTGAACCTCATACCTGTGGGTTGGCAGCATAACTCCCTAACCACTAGGCCACTGGAGCTCCCTCTTAATTAGACAAGATTGATCATGTCTTTACAGATCCAATTATAATCTTTTTTTACTAACATCACAAAAGTCAGAATTTACAACACATAGAATAGGTATAATGTACCTATGAGGATCGTGGCATATTGTCGACACAGGTAATAAGCATTATTGCACCCTTGTTAAAAATAAGCTGACTATAGATTTATTGGTTTATTTCTGCATTCTCAACTCTTTTCCATCAGTGTATCATAACTGAATTGTGTACCCACCATAAAACATGTATGATGTATATAATGGTATAATGTGGAAACTATAAAATGATCCCCCATTATTTGACAAGCCAAGTAGTTGTAAAAGGATTAAGAGTGAAATGCAACACCCCTTAATCCCATCACAGGTAATCTAGGGTGTCTTTTGTAATACCTTTTATCTCCCTGGAGATAAAAAAGGAAGAACTCTATCATCAAGAAAGAAACGCCAGGGATAGAGTGGCTCTTTTGGACATGGACCCTTGCATGAGGGAGCTCTTTGACATCAGAGAAGGCCAAGACCCCTAGTGATCTCCTGGGAACACCTGGCATATATATATATTTATTTATTTATTTATTTATTTTTTAAATTTTGTGTGCGTGTACCGTCAAATCAGATCTGACTGGTACAGGAGGATATTGCGCCTCCTTCTCCGGCACAGCATCTGGTGGATTCGAACCGTGTTCCTCTGGGATTGCAGTGCAACTTCTTGCCACTAGGCCACCAAAGCTCCCAACACCTGGCCTATAGATGCTGAAGGAAACAAAGATTTTCCTCCACAACTGAGCTAAGGAGAGAGATGCCTTAGGGATGGCGTCCTGAATAGGCCTCTAGCTTCCTAAACTGTGATAAGGGAGCTTAGTCGTGGGGAATAACGCTGCCAGTGCATGGTTTGAATCAACCTGCTCTGCAGGAGAGGGATGAGCAGTCTCCTCCTATGTTATTTACTGCCTGTGAAAACCCACTGTAGTGTCAGCTATGGGTCACTTCCTTCTCTGTTGTACTCAACAACAATAAACGGTAATAGTACAGATTTCTGTTTGTTAAAGTCATCCACTTGTGGTATTGCTGTTATAGCAGTACTAGACGACCACCAACTACTCATATGCAAGTTCAAACTGAAGTTGAGGAAAATTAAATCAAGTCCATGGGAACCAAAATTTGACCTTCAGTCTATCCCACCCGAATT
>NW_006399901.1:7673078-7690114 GCF_000299155.1 Elephantulus edwardii | reverse complement strand
CATGTTTGGCAGAGTGGAGGGGCGGTGAAGGAGAGGAAGACCTTTGGTGAGATGGATCGATTCTGTGACTGGAGCGGTGGGAATAAGTGCATTTGAGATGGCTAGGTTGGCACAGGATAGAACAGCATTTAGAGCTCTCGTACATAGGGTCGCTATGAGTCGCAAGCGACTCGATGGTACATAACAACAACAGACGGCTTATTGTTAAGTACTGTTGAGTCAATTATGACTCATAGCGACCCTATGAACAATAGATCCTTTTTTTTCCAGTATCCATAAATGCACTTTATTACACAGACCTGGAAGACAGCGAGTCACCTCCAAGACTGCCTCCTGAACAATAGATCTTAACCATGACCTATCCTGTGCTATCCTTATCCTCTCTGATAATATTTAATCCCATTGCAGCAGCTATTGTGTTGGTCCATCTCATTGAGGGTCTTTCTCTCCTTCACTGACCCTCCACCTTTCCAAGCATGATATCTCTTCTAGCCTAGTAGTAAGAAGATGCACTGCAGTCCCAAAGGCATGAGGATGGACAGTCTCCTTCCAAGCAATTAAATGCCTCTGAAAACCCACTGGAGGGTCAATTATGGGTCGGTTCCAACTTGACAGCACACACAGCAACAACATGCCTAAAGTATGTGAGATGAATCTTCTCCATCCTTACCACTGAGGAGCACTCTGGCTTCACTTTCACTAAGCCATATCTTTTTGTTCCTTTGGCAATCCATGGGACACTCAGCATTCTTCGCCAGCACCACAGCTGAAAGGCATTGTATGCATAGTAGGTGACAAGACCATGGCTTGAATCAGGCACACATTAATCTTTAAACTGACATAATTGCTCTTCGGTAATTTGGAGAGGTCCTGCACGGTCAACTGTCCCAAGAAAATAGGGTTTTTGATTTCTTTATTTATTGAAATTTAATGAAATATTATAGAGAGCTTGAATTTCTATTCATTCATTGTTGCACAGTTTCCTCCTTGCCCACCCCTCCCCCCTAGTTTGCTTTTCTTTTTGAAAAGAAAGAAAATTCCTTCATTTTTATATAGTCCCCTCCCCCAGTCCACTTTACTGTGCAGCTCCTACTCTGGACTCTTGTCATGCAAACAATACCCAATCATAAACAGTTCTTGCCCTCATCTGTTTCATACATTATTTATCTCTTCTTTTCCTAGTTACCCTCCAAACCCAGTGTCGGTCCTGTTTTATAACACTGGCATTCTGCAGTGTTTATCTTTTGTGACTAAGATACTTCACTCAACATAATGTCCTCCATGGTCACACATTTTGTATATTTCATGAGCTCATGTTTTTCATGCTGCATTGTATTCCATTGTGTGAATATACCACAGCTTCTCTATCCATTTGTTTGTTGATGGACACTTGGGTTGTTTCCAACTCTTTGCTATTGTAAACAAAGCAGCAGTTAACATAGGTGTGCACTGCTTGGGTGGCAATTCTGGTTTCTTTGGGGTATATTCCTAGCAGTGGAATTGCTGGGTCAAATGATATTTCTATTTCCAACTTTTTGAGAAAGCACCATACTGCCTTCCATAGTGGTTGTGCCATTTTACACTCCCACAACCTCACCAGCATTTGTTGTTTGCGGTTTTTTTATTTCTCTGTGTGTGTGTGTACTGTCAAATCGGATCTGACTGGTACAGGTGGAGATGGTCCCTCCTCCAGCAGAGCATCTGGTGGATTCTGCTCACCTCTGGGATTGCAGTGCAGCTTCTTGCCACTAGGCCACCACAGCTCCCCGGTCTTTTGATTTCTTGACTGCTAGTACCTATGGTGTTGATTATTGATTGTAGGTCCAAGCAAGATTAAATCATTGACAACTTTAATCTCTTCTTTACCTATCATGATGTTTCCTTTTAGTCCAGTGGTGAGGATCTGATCTCCTGCAACAAGTGCTTCAAGTCCTCCTCACTTTCAGCAAGCAAGTATCATGAACATTATTGTTGAGTCTTCCCCTGATCCTGATGCTACGCACTTCTTCATAGAGTCCAACTTCTTGTATAATTTGCTCAGAATACAGATTGAATAGGTATGGAGAGAGGATACAACCCTGACACACCCCTTTCTTAATTTTAAACCATCTAGTGTTACTTTGCTCTGTTCACATATTAAGAAGAATGGGAATTCCAGAACTAGATACTAAGACAGTATATATGTGTATTCTTATGCAAATGCCACATGGTTTTGACTATAATCCATTTTAAGATAATTTGTGGATGATGTAAAGTCGAAGTTCATTTTCTACATGCAGATTGCCAGGGTCATTTGGTGAAATGACCTTCTTCTCCACTGAATTGCCCTTGCTCCTTGTCTAATATTTGTTGAATGCATCTTGTGGGTCTATTTCAGGTTGCTGTTCTGTTCCAATGCCTTCACTGATACCACACCAGACTCAGTCCTCCAAACGTACTCTTCTTCATTACTGTGTTGGCGCAGCTTCGCTATCTGGTACATTTGTAACAGAATTGCTTTCATAAACAGAAGTTTATTCTCTTACAGTTTAGGAGGCTATGAGTCCAAATAAAGGATGCTGCTCTGTTATTGTTGTTGTTGTTGTTTTGTGCCGTCAAGTCGCTTGAGACTCATTGCCACCCTATGGACAATAGCCCTGAAACCTGCTCTATCCTGTGCCAACTTTATTGTCTGTTCAGTCACTGAATCAGTTCATCTCATTCAGAGTCTTCCTCTCTTACCCTGTCCCTCCACCCATCCAAGCATGTTGTTCCTCTCCAAGGCCTGGTCCCTCCTTGCAACATGCCCAAAGTAACTCAGACGAAGCTTCAGAATCCTTGACTCCAAGGAGCATCCTGGTCTCACCCTCTCTAGGACAAACCTGTTTATTCTCTGAGCAGTCCATGTTATGTCCAATACTCTTTTCCAGAACCACAGCTCGAAGACATCAATCCTCCTTCTATCATTCCTAGTCATTATCCAGCTTTCTGAGGCATAGCAAGTAGTTGCAAAGACTATGGCCTGGATCAAGTGTACCTTAGTCTCTAGATTGATATCATTGTTTTGAGTACTCTGGCGAGATCCCTGACAGCATACTTTCCCAATACAATTTGTCTTTTAATTTCCTGTCTGCTGGTACCAAGAGTGTTGATTGTGGAGCCAAGCAGACTAAAGCTGTTAATCTCTTCACCTTCTATCATAATGCTGCCAGTCAGCCCAGTGGTGAGAATCTTTGTTTTCTTGATGTTGAGCTTCAATCCATATTGAAAGCTACAGTCCTTGACCTTCTGCAGCAAGCACTTCAGGTCCTCCTCAGTTTCAGCAAGGAGGGTTGTGTCATCTGCATAATGCAGATTGTTAATGAGTCTTCCTCCAATCCTGATGCCACATTTCTTGTCATTAAACTCAACCTCCTGGATGATCTGTTCTGCATATAGATTGAAAAGGGTATGGAGATGTGACACATCCCTAGCATATGCCCTTTCCAGTTTTGAACCATGCAGTGTTTCCATGCTCTGTTCTGATGACTGCCTCCTGTTCCAAGTATAGGTTTCACATAAGTACAACCAAATGTTCTGGGATTCCCATTCTTCTCAGAGTCAGCCACAGTTTGTTATGATCCACACAGTCAAATGCCTTTGCATAGTCAATGAAACACAGAAAGACATTCCTCTGGTATTCTCTGCTTTCTGCCAAGATCCATCTAACATTAGCTACAATATTCCTATTACCATGGCCTCTTCTAAACCCAGCCTGCACATCTGGCAGTTCTCTGTTGATGTGCTATTCCAGTCATTTTTTGATCATTTTCAGCAGAATCTTGCTTGAATGTGATGTGAATGATACTGTTTGATAATTTCCACATTCTGTCAGGTCACCTTTCTTGAGAGTGGGAATAAATATAGATCTCTTCCAGTCAGTAGGCCAGGTTTCTTGGCACAACTTAGTGAGCACATCCACGGCAGCATCTATTTGTTGAAATATGTCAATTGGTATGCCATCAACTCCTGGGGCCTTGTTTTTGCCAATTCTTTCAGGGCAGCTTGAACTTCTTCCTTCATCACCACAGACTGTTGCTCATATGTTGTTTCATTAATTCTTCTGTGTCAACCATTGCTTCCTGGATCATTTCATATTCTGCTCAAAGCATCCTTAAGTATTGCATCTTGCTGTTTGAATTTGTTCCTCAATTCCTTCAGCTTAAGAAATGCTGAGCAGGTTCAGCCCTTTTGATTTTCTGACTCTGGCTCTTAGAACATTTCATTGTAATACTTTACTTTGTCTTCCCACACTGCTGGCTCTAGAGGAAGGCTTTCTCTTTCTGTATCTACTGGTTCCATGGGTTTCTGAACATAGGAACCTGGGTCCACAGGGTATAATGGACTTCCAGTTCTTCCTTCCTGGTAGTAGCAAAGCTCCCCTCTTCTCTGCTTGTTTTTCTCTCCTTTTTATCTCTTATGAGACCAAAACTGATATAGGCCAGATCTCAGGATAACTTCTTCTGTTGGAGAGTTGAACAATGACTAAGGATGACAGAAAAAGAATCGATGCCTTTGAGTTGTGGTCCTGGAGAAAAGTCTTGAACATACTGTGGACCACCAAGAGAACAAACAGGTCTGGCCTGAAGAGGGTGTAACCAAGGTTCTCCTTAGAGACTAGGATTTTGAAGCTCTATCTCACATACTTTGGGTACATGGCCAGGAAGGACCAATCCTTGGAGAAGGACATCATGCGTGGAAGGTTAGAGGGACAGCACAAGAGAGGAAGACTCCATAAGAGGTGTATTGACACAGTAATGGGGCAGTGCTTGTAGGTGTGTCAGAGTCAGTGAGACTGGCTCAGGATAGGGCTTTAGAGCTGTTGTACACAGGGTCGCTGTGCGTCACAGGCAACTTGACAGCATGTAACAACAACAGAGGTGTGACATCCCGCCATAAACCCCTTACACCTGATTGGTCACATCTCAGATCCCATCATGGGGAATGACTCAATGATTATAGAACTGCCTGTAATCCTTCCTCATAAACATAAGAGTCAGGCTGTACAACACACAGGATAATCATAAAATATTGAGAATCAGAGTTGAGCCAAGTGGACACTCTTCTGGGGAGATACACTTCAATCCATAACTGTTTTCTATCCTGGATGTTTTGTCTTTTCATAGAAACTTCAGCATCAGTTTGTCACTATCCACAAAATAACTTGCTGGAATATTGACTGGGAAGCATTGAATTTATAGATTGAGTAGGGATTAATTGACATCTTTTTTTAAATTTCTTTTATATTGTTTTTTGTGTGTGTACTGTCAAATCAGATCTGACTGGTACAGGAGGAGATTGTTTCCTCCTTCAGCAGAGCACCTGGTGGATTCGAACCGCACACTTCTGGGATTGCAGTGCAGCTTCTTGCCACTAGTATAATTGACATCTTAGTAACAGTCTTTTTAGAGAGTGCTTGGTCAAATTCTCCCCTTCCATGGGAGATTCCCCACCAGTGCCCCTCACTGTCTGTCTGTGGAGGGTTGTGTTTGTGTGGTGCTCAGCAGGGCTGAAACCAGACATCAGATGCAGGGAAGAGTGCTCACGTTATTAAAGCCCTGGGGAAGTTCAGTTGATGCTGATGTGCTGCACCTAGGGTAGGGAGACAGGGCAGGGACTGTGAACCTAGGAGGTTAGTCTTTTAGTACATCTGTGTCCTGGGTTATCTTCATCTGTGCTCGAGTGGGGTCCTTAAGAGGATGTGGAACATGCCCCTCACACTCAGAGGGAATGCCACTAAAAATGACCCTAAGATTTGTGGTGTCCTCCATTCAGTGCGTACTCAAGAGGGCCCACCTTTGGGTGGAGAGCAGGGTCTTCACCTTGGACAGTGGGGGAAGGGAGGAGTTGCCAGGCTTCTCCACACATTGGGGTGAGGTAGGGTTGAGAGCACATTGGCCGGCCCGTCCATGGGGTGGGGAAGTGGGAGGTGACACCAACCCTAGGGAGCTAGCTCTGTCTCAGCTTTTCATGTGAAACAGGAAGGCTGAAGGGGCCTGAACCTGAGTATTTCCCTCCCACTATGACCAGCAAACTAAACCCAGTACCTTCGAGTTCATTCCAACTTGGAGTGACCCTGCATGTCAGAGTGGGTGTCCCCTAGGGTATCTGACGCTGTAATCTGTACAGAGATGGACCATCTCACTTTTCTACCTCAGAGCAGCTGGTAGGGTCAAACAGCTGACAGGCAGCAACCTAACACTTAACCACTGTGCTTCCAACTCCTGCCACCAACAGAAAACCCATAGACTTTTTGCTTAGGACAGAGCAGAACTTCCCCTTAGGATTTCCAAGGCTGTAAACCATTAGGAAGCAGGCTGCCTCTTCTCTCTCCTCTGGTGGATTCATACCACCAACCTTTCAATCAGCAGTAAAGCACTTAAATCTGTGCTGACTTGACTCTGGTTTTCTTGAGGGCGGCCCACTGTTAGCAGAGCATTACTTCCGATTGGTTCAATCCTTCCTTCCTTGTGGAGCCCCCACAGGCAGGGAGCTGTCATCTTGGCCCCAGGGAGCTTCTGCCTTCAGTTTGTCCACACTTGATCTCCACCTGCGTGTTCCCCCCAGGCCACGGCTCTGTCTACTGCCCTCTCCAGTTTTCTGGGAGGTGATTTGTCCTGTGGCCCCAGTTCTTCAATGAGCTGTTGATCTTTATTATTTTAGGTTTTCTCTCATCTTGGTCAGGGGAGGGATGAATTCCAACCTCTTTATGTGCTAGACCGGAAACTGCTGGTCTGTATTTTTAAATTCTGGTCAAGGTTGGGGGCAAAGGGCAAGGATCAGGAAGCAAACTCCGGAACCTGGCTCAGGGGGCTGGGGGGGGAAGGGCAGAGAGCAGAGGGGCCCACCCCTCTGCCTGAGGTATAGAGTGATTGTGCTCTGAGAAGCCCAGCGATTTCGGGGTGCCACCACACCCTCAGGGCTGGCAGCTAGGGTGCAAGAGATTGTGCCTGAGACCTCTTAGTGTCTGACACCATCTGACCCCCTGGCAGGGCTGTCGAGGTTGACTTGGACCCCACAGCCTGATCCTCCATCATGATCCTAGATTGACAATTTGTTCTCTTCTTGCAGCTTTTTCGCAAGATCAGGCAAAAGAAGCAGCGGCTGATGGCAGCTCAGAGGAGCCAGAGCCCATCCAAGGAGGCAGGGACACTTCTCCACAAGAAGACCCACCTGGGGTCACCAGCCACTGTGGGCCCCCAGCGCAGCATCTACTTCTTGAGTCCACAAGAGTTCCCTGCCCGACTGGGACCTGAGTTTTTCGACCAGCCGGGGATCACTCTGGCACAGGCATTCCTGGGACAGGTAATGAACCATACAGGTGCCCATATCTGGCTCTCAGTGTTGAGTGTACACGTGAGGCCAGCAGCTGGACACCCCGGCTGTGCCCTTGTCCCTCTGGCCTGCATGCAGCTGGATCCTACATGTATTGCTGGCCCTCCTGCATCTCCCTTGGGGCAAGTCTCTCTCCAGAACCAGAGCCAGTGCTGGCCTCACTGCTGTGAGCAGAGTCTCTGTCCACTCGTCCCCTTCTACCTCAGTGACAGTAATTGTGATTTTTCACTCGAGGGGGAGGCAAGGACTGCCCTGGACCATTGCACCTGGAGTCCAGGGCCCGTCCTGGTATTGTCTGCTGTGTGGGTGATGTGCTTGTGCGCTCAGTGTTCACAGTGCACATGTCCAGGGAGGCGTGGTCATCGTGTTTGTGCACATTTGTGGTGGTATGGCTGTCGTGTGTGGGCATTCATCGCAGCGTAGTCACTTGTCTACATTCCTGCGGCATTGCCTTGCATGCGTTTTGGTGTTCATGGCGGCTTGTACCACCAGCAGCAGAGTTTTTTCTGGCTCTGACTGGAATTCCGCTTGAATGTTCTGGTGTAGAAGCCCCAAGACTGGTGTTATGGCCCCCGTAGAGATGCCATGACTGACTTTTAGGTTGAAATAGCGAAGGAATGTTGGTTTCTGTCACTAATAGGAAAACTAACACTAGTAGTTGCATGTTAAGAGAGGTCCAGACCCTAACTGGAGTGCTGGTGGAATAGCAGAGAACCAGTTTGTCCCACAGGATCCTCTAGGCTACCGAGTCAGAAACTCCTTCTGAAGTCATAGTGGGTGTGATCACATGTGAAAGGCTATGTGGAGGACAGGAGCTGGCAGTGACCGACTGTCCGGAACACTAGTGTGCAGTGACTCATGCTCAGGGTGCAAGCAGGTGGTGACCAGTTGACCTGCCGAGGGTGGGAGCACATGATGTCCACAGCCCACACATCTTGCGTTGACATCACGTGAAGATGGAGCATGAGGATCACTCACTGCTGTGGCTTAGGACACTGATTGCAATCCCTGGAGTGTAAGAGCTTTCATCCCAGTTCTTCCCTGGGTTTACTGTTTTCTTTCATCCTTCTTTCCTCACCCTTCCTACCATCTGAGATTTATTCCTGGGCAAACGCTATCTTTTTTACTTTGGTTTGTTGGTTTGTTCCCAGGAGTGTGTACTTCAAGGAGTTACTGCTCCTCTTTTAAATTCAGTGCCATTTGTAGTTCATCCCAATTCAGAGCAAGTCTCCACCAGATTTCCCAGACTGTAAATATATATATATATTTTTTTAATACTGGTTTATTTACAAAGTTCACAAACATTGTTTTTCACATCAGGTCTTTCCCCTTTCCTTCACCTCCCCACCCTTCAAATTGTGTGACCCAATGATTAACCACCCTCACCCCTTGCACATCCTCACCCTTCTGCTCCTCCCGCCCTTCCTGGTATCCTCATACTCATTCTACAATAATGGTCTTATACAGTATTTGTCCTTATGGGACTGAGTTAGTTCACTCAACATAAAGCTCTCCAGTCCCTTCCAAGTTAGCTAATGATTTACAAAGTCATTGCACCTGTGTGCTGCGTAGTATTCCATTGTGTGAGTGTACCATAGTGTCTCAATCCATTCTGTTGTGGTTGGACATTTGTGCTGTTTCCACGTGGTGATGAATAACACTGCTATGAACATTGGTGTACAAGTCTCTGTTTGTACCTCAGGTTCTCATTCTTTTGGGTTATATTCCAAACAGTGGAATAGCTGGATCATAGGAATTTCTATGTTCCTCTTTCTGAGGAAACACCAAATTTCCTTCCAGAGTGGTTGTACCATTTTATAATCCCACCATTTTCCTGTCTTGCCACATCCTCTTCAACACTTATTACTTGCTGTCCTGTTAAACTTTGCCACTGCTGCTGAGGGGAGACGGTATCTCATTGTGGTTTTGTTTTGCATCTCTCTTATTACCAGTGATTTGAGCATTTCTTCATGTGTCTGTTGGCCATCCAAATTTTCCCATGGTTTTTTCCTCATTTCATAATTAGATTATCAGTCTTTTTCTTATAGAGACCCTGTAAGAATCTGTAAACTGTTGATAGGAGACCCTTGTCTGAAATGGTATTGCCAGATGTCTTTTCCCAATTAGTAGGTTTTCTTTTCACTATGCTGGGAAAAGTTTTTTGAATCTTTTGGAGGTCCCATTCATCAATTTTATGCTCTGTAGACTGAGCATTTCTGGCTGTATTTGGCAGTCTCTTTATATCATAGACTAGGCCATCTAAGCTTGGTTCAGTTTATCTCTGATGAACTTGATGGTTTTGGGATTTAGACCCAGGTCTCTGATCCATCTTGAGTTGATTTTTGTGTATGTAGTGAGATGTGGATCCTGTTTCAGCTTTCTGCGGAAAGTAGTCCAATTTTGCCAGCACCTTTTGTTGAAGAGGTGGTCATTTCCCCATTTGGTAGGTTTTATTTCCTTGTCAAATACGGGCTGGGTCCATTTCTGCGTTCTCAATTCTGTTCCATTGGACTATGTGCATGTCATTGTACAGTACTATGCTGTTTTGGTTACTACTGCTGTGTAGTAGGTTTTGAGGTCAGGGAGTACTGTGCCTCCCATTTCATTTTTTTTTCAGAAGTGCTTTGCTTATTCGGGGTCTCTTTTCTCTCCAGATAAACTTGACAACTTCCTTTTCAGTCTTCTTGAAAAATTAATTTGATACCTGTATTGGGATTGCATTGATTTCACATGCAAGCAAGATTCAACTGAAGATTATCCAAAATGACTGGAACAGCACATCAGCAGAGAACTGCCAGAAGTCCAGGCAGGGTTTAGAAGGGGTCATGGTACTGGGGATATTGTAGCTGATGTTAGATGGATCTTAGCTGAAAGCAGGGAGTACTAGAGGAATGTCTATCTGTGTTTCATTGACTATGCAAAGGCGTTTGACTGTGTGGACCATAACAAACTGTGGCTGACTCCGAGAAGAATGAGAGTCCCAGAACACTTGATCGTTCTAATGTGAAACCTATACTTGGACCAGGAGGCCGTCATCAGAACAGAGCAAGGCAACACTGCATGGTTCAAAATTGGGAAGGGCATACGCAAGGGATGTGTCCTATCTCCATACCTTTTCAACCTGTATGCAGAACAGATTATCCGGGAGGCTGGGCTCTATGAGGAGGAATGTGGGGTCAAGACTGGAGGACGATCTATCAAAAATCCGCGTTATGCAGATGACACAACCCTGCTTGCTGAAACTGAGGAGGGCCTGAAACACCTGCTGCAGAGGGTCAAGGACTGCAGCCTCCAATATGGATTGAGGCTCAATGTCAAGAAGACAAAGATTCTAACCACTGGGCCAATTGGCGGCATCAGGATGGATGGTGAAGAGATTGAGATTGTACACAGCTTTAGTTTGCTTGGCTCCACAGTCAACAGTCTTGGCACCAGCAGCCAGGAAATTAAAAGGCACATTGCCATGGGAAAGGCTGCTGTTAGGGACCGCTCCAAAGTACTGAAGAGCAATGGTGTCCCTCTGGAGACTAAGGTGCATCTGATACAGGCCATGGTCTTTGCAATCACTTGTTATGCATCAGAGAGTTGGACAATGACCAAGGAGGATAGAAGGAGAATTGATGCCTTTGTGCTGTGGTGCTGGAGAAGAGTATTGAGAATACCACGGACTGCTAGGAAAACAAACAGATTTGTCCTGGAAAGGGTTAAACCAGGTGGCTCCGTGGAGGCAAGGATTCTGAGGCTCCGTCTAACATACTTTGGACATGTAAGGAGAGACTGGTCCTTGGAGAAGAACATCATGCTTGGGAGGGTGGAGGGACAGCGCAGGAGGGGAAGGCCCTCTATGAGGTGGATTGATTCAGTGACTGGGATAATCGGGATGGGAGTGTCAGAGATAGTATGATTGGCACAGGACAGAGCAGAGTTTAGGGCTTTTGTACATAGGGTCGCTGTGAGTCGCAAGCGACTCGACAGCACATAACAACAACAACATTGGGATTGTGTTGAACATGTAGATTGCTTTTGGTAGAGTTGTCATTTTCACAATATTGGGTCCTCCTGTTGATGAACAGGACACATTTTCCCTTTAAGTCTTTTATTGTGTTTTGAAGAAATGTTCTGTAGCTTTCTTTGTATGGGTCTTTTGTGTCTCTTATTATAGTCACTCCCAAGTATCTCAGTTTGTGGTTGGCTATTGTAAATGGTATTTCTTTCTTGGTTTCCTTCTCTGTTACTGTAGAGGAATCCCACTGATTTTTTTTTTTATTTTTTATTTTATTATTTTTGTGTGAGTGTACCGTCAAATCAGATCTGACTGGTACAGGAGGAGACTGTCCCTCCTTCCCCGGCAGAGCATCTGGTGGATTTGAACCGTGCACCTCTGGGATTGTAGTTGCAGCTCCTTACCACTAGGCCACCAGAGCTCTCCTCCCACTGATTTTTTTAATATTGATCATATGTCCTGCCATTCTACTAAATTGGTCTACTAGCTCTTAACAGTTTTGTTTTTTTGTTGTTGTTGAGTCCTTGTGGTTTTCTGTGTACACGGTCATATCATCTTCATGTAGTGACAGTTATATCTTTGGCGATCTGGATGCCTTTTTTTTCCTTCTCTTGTCATATTGCCCCAGCAAGTACTTCCAATACAATATTGAATAGAAATGGTGACAGTGGGCATCCCTGGCTGGTCCCTGTTCTCAAGGAAAATTCTTTTAGTCTTTCTCCATTAAGAATGATATTGGCTCTTGGTTTTGCATATATACTGTTTACTATTTTGAGAAAATCCTCGTCTATTCTGATTTTTCTGAGGGTTTTTCTCAGAAAGGGGTGTTGGATTTTGTCAAATGCCTTTTCTGTATCAATTGCTAAGATCATATGGTTTTTGTTATTTGCTTTGTTAATGTGGTGAATTACATTGATTGTTTTTCTTATGTTGAATCATCCTTGCATACCTGTTCTGAATCCCACTTGGTCATGATGAACTTTTTTTTATGTGCTTTTGGATTCTTCTCGCTAGGGTTTTGGTAAGGATTTTTGCATCAATATTCATGAGAGATATTGGTCTGTAGTGGGTTTTTTTGGTAATGTCTTTGCCTGGTTTCAGAATTAGGGTTGTGCTTGTGTGTTCCTTCTTTTATTTTTTTGAAATAATTTAATTGGTGATAGATCTTCCCTGAATGTTTGGTAGGATTTAGCTGTGAAGCCATCTGGTCTAGGACTTTTCTTATGCTGAAGTCTTTCTATGACCTGTTGAATTTCTTCTTTTGTGATGGGCCAGATTGTATATCTTAATGGGAGCACACTGCCTCCTCATTCTCCCTTGGAGGGACTGCTGGATTAAAACCTCCCATGTTAACAGCTCAGCATGTAACTCACTATGACTTTCCATTGTTTGGCAGAAAGCTGAGCACTAGAGGTCAGCGTTAGCCAGACCATCTAGTTCTGGTCTCAGATTTGTGGGATGTAGGTCCCCTAGTTCCTGGACGAATTGTTTCCACACATCTTTGCTTTTATTCACTCCTCTTTGCTTTACATGGGGAGAAGTGGATGTACAGAAACTGTTGGTTCCCAGAGGAGAGACGTCAACTTTCACCTCCATCTCCCCTTTCTCCTCTTTTTGGCCACTGCTTCCAGATTGCTCCCCCTTGGGTCCTTCCTTGTTTCTTCCCAGCTGTGGTACGAGCACAGGGTTCTTGGGCTGCAGCACAAGACCATGGATTGGGCTGACCTGGTCTAAGGGGGAGGTGGGCACAGGCTACAATCATGCTACACAGCCAGGGACAGGCCATTTGGCTTTGGTTCCCAGGCACACTTGGCACTCACTCCCCAAGAGATCCCTTCCCCTGCATGAGGTCTGGGCTGCTTTCCAAGGTGCCCTCCTGTTTCAGAGCCCCTGCCTTCCAGCCAGAGCCCCCAGCTAGACTTGAAACCTGTCAGTCCCCAGGGACCTGCATCTCCCTGCCAGGTCCAGATGTGGTCAGAGGGAGTGGCTGCCTGGGCGACCCTCAGCCGCCTGCATTGACCGGAAGCACTGCTTTGCTCTCCCCCACCCGCCTGCACTGACCGGAAGCACCACAGGGCAGCTGGCTCTCCCTCAGAAAGGCCCTTTGAAAGGCTCGGGAGCCTGGGCAGCCATCCAGAGCTGGCCGGCGGAAGCACGTGGGGGTCCTTTGTGGCGGCCTGGATGGCTGTGGGGTGGGGCTCCAAGTGGCTTGTCAGGACACAGTACTGCCTCTCCGTGGCCCACACCCAGCCTCTTACTAAGCATTGAGCATCCTAGTGGGAGCATGGCCTACAGGTGCTGGTTTACCGAGGGGCTGAAACCTTTGGCAGAGCTGGTGGTCAAGGAACAGACAGCTGGTAGCTCAGACCAGGAAGCAAAAGCCATGGGGGCACCTGGCATGGGATCCAGGACTGTGAGGGTGTGGGTGGGGTTGGGGTACAGCCCTCCTTGGCCCAAGCAGTCAGTGTGGCTGGCAGGTACTGGTGAGGCGGCTGGACGATGGCACAGAGCTGCGAGGCCGCATCGTGGAGACTGAGGCGTACCTGGGCCCTGAGGACGAGGCAGCTCACTCAAGAGGTGGCCGGCAGACAACCCGGAACCGTGGAATGTTCATGAAGCCAGGCACCCTGTACGTGTACATCATCTATGGCATGTACTTCTGCCTCAATGTCTCCAGTCAGGGTGAGCAGGGTGGGAGGGGCAGGGCCCAGGGGAGGGATGGGTGAGGGCTGCATGAGCAGGGTGTCAGGTACAGAAACCAGGCTGGGTGGGGATCAGGTGGAGTGGGTGATGCATAGGCCCCAGACAAGGCTGAATTGGTAAGTGAGCAAGCACTTGGCCAGGTGGGTCTATGGCACTGACCAGGGACAGGAGGGATGGATCTAGGGTTAAGACCAAACAGATGCCGTGGACTCTGGTGTCACTTGGCTTCAGGTGGACCAAGGAGGAGAGGAGAGAGAACCCACAGCAGGTGGCGCGCCAGACCACTTTCTTACAGGGCCCAGGTGACCACAGGGGACACTGTGTCTGGAGATCTAATTTTGTTAAAAGCTATGGAGTAGGGGGAGCTCTGGTGGCCTAGTGGCAAGGAGCTGCAACTACAATACGAGGCGCACGGTTCGAATCCACCAGATGCTCTGCCGGGGAAGGAGGGACAATCTCCTCCTGTACCAGTCAGATCTGATTTGACGGTACACTCACACAAAAATTTAAAAAAAAAAAAAGCTGTGGCGTTAGCAGATGCCAGGTACAGGGATCCTCTGAACTCCCTCGGGGTCCTTAATGGTCATACTTGGGGAGGAAGAAGCTGGAAGGGTCTGTGCCCCTGGCTAACAAAGTTCATTATGTGGGGGGGCTGAAATGCCATCACATCGCAGGTCCCATATCAGGTATGGTGACTCTGGTTGCCCAGCACTAGAGCAGAAGACCCTGGATTGGGCCCCATCTGAGCTACATGGACAAGCCTAACATGACTGAGCAAAGCAGAGGTCAGATGGTGGAAGCCCACCCACACCCTGCGTTGGCCCATATGTGAACTCAGGGGACCCAACTGAGAACAGTGAGGACCTCTGGCAGCGGGTTTCTGTGGCAGAAGATTAGGTTGTTGAGGTAAGGATTCACTTCCCGGTCTCAGAACTAAGCTGCTCCAAAAAGTCCAGGCCTGGGGGTGGCAGGATCCTGGGTCATTCCAATAGGAAGTGGCAGAGCACAGGGGCTGGGTTCAAAGAGGAAGGTCCACAGATCAGCTCACAGGAAGGATATCAAGGTGATAGGCTTCCTTTACTACTGGGATGTGAACACAGATGCTCTGAGGGAAGGGACCAGAGTGGGAAGGTGGGGTGGGCAGGCCAGTTGCTTCTTCACCCCTGACGTAGAAAGATGGGCATGTCTTGGAGGTTGGGGTCACATGGGGGGCAGGGTGAGTGGAACAGGATTTTTTATTCTCAGAATCTCACATTTAAAAATTGACCAGTTGAGAGTAGTCTTGAGCTTACAGGCTGGACTGGATGTTTAAGTGCTGTTTCAACCAGTCTGGTTCCCAGGTGCCATCAAGGCAGCAGTGGGTCTAAGGGCTCCCAAAGGCTAGCTGTCTCAAGCTCCGTTCTGGCCTTCCATCTGAGAGTGAGGAGTGGGCAGTACACGGGTTGGTCCAAGCCAGGTGGGTGAGTGATACACATCCAGTCTAGCCAGTGGGAGTATACAGGTTGGTCTGTGTAGTGTGTCTGTAGGGAGGGCTTGTTGGTGATCATCACACTTGTTTGATCTGTGGGAACTCGGAGGCCTTTCCCACCTCCCTGAGCAGAGAATCTGGATAGATGTTCCCTAGGTCTCTGAATCAGCCAAAGTGGGTGGAAGGGGGACATCTGAGGTTGGCCATATGAATACCCTACCTTGCGTTACAGCTGTTCCCAGTCTCTTGCACAAATGGGGCCAGCTTCCCACGTGTCCAGGTGGACTGAGCCTGGTTGGTGGGCTGGGTCCCCAAAGCTGTGGTTATGAATGGGCTCTGGGACTTTGTGGTGGTGGCTGTTGAGCCCAGGACAGTAGGTGTAGGAGTGAACAGAAGATCTGTACCCCGAGGTATCATTTGTGTGTGGGGTCAGGGTGGCTTCCTGCCTAACTAGTCCATTTGTCCTGCAGGAGAGGGGGCATGTGTCCTGCTTCGAGCACTGGAGCCCCTTGGGGGTCTGGAGAGCATGCGACAGCTGAGAACCACCCTAGGGAAAGGCACCTCTGGCCGGGCCCTCAAGGATCGGGAGCTCTGCAATGGACCCTCCAAGCTGTGCCAGGCGCTGGCCATCGACAAGACCTTCGACCAGCGGGACCTGGCCACGGACGGGGCAGTGTGGATGGAGCACGGCCCCCCGGGACCTGAGCCAGCTGTGGTGGCTGCAGCCCGGGTGGGCATTGGCCGTGCAGGAGAATGGACCCAGAAGCCCCTGCGTTTCTACATGCGGGGCAGCCCCTTTGTCAGCGTGGTGGACAAGACAGCTGAGCAGATGCAGACATGAGTGGCAGACTTTTAACTGTCTATAAACCAAATAAATTCTTTTGTTTCTAGAACAGTGGTGTCCTGGCCTGAGGCCTTCACTGTCAAGAGACTCAAACCAGTGATGCTTATGTGCAGGAGGGTGGCGTTCCATGTGTGGGGTCTCTGTGCACCAGACCCAGCCTGAATACCCTCTCAGTGCTCCTGTGGGGACCAGGGACCACCCTTCCACATGTCATGCTGTGGCTGACACCGATGATACTCAGGCCTTGGCACCCCATGTGAAGGCGCTCAGATGGGGGACAGATGCAGGAAGAGAAGGGGTTTGAGGGATGCACCACATCCCCCACCCGAGTGCTGCCTCACTGCAGCAAAGCCTGGAAGACAGCAATGACAGGGTCCTCGTGGGTGGTCACCACCAGCACACTTCGGAACTTGTCGAAGAGCATGAGCAGCTGGGAACGCCGTGTGTTCTCATTGTACATGATCTCCTCCAGGTGGTGGCGGCCCCGGAAGTAGTGCAAGAGCCTAGGGGGAAGGGGAGCTCTGGTGGCCTAGTGGCAAGAAGCTGCACTGCAATCCCAGAGGAACATGGTTCGAATCCACCAGATGCTCTGCCGGAGAAGGAGGCGCAATATCCTCCTGTACCAGTCAGATCTGATTTGACGGTACACGCACACAAAATAATAA
>NW_006399901.1:7631245-7671943 GCF_000299155.1 Elephantulus edwardii | reverse complement strand
AGGGTGGAGGGACAGCGCAGGAGGGGAAGGCCCTCTATGAGGTGGATTGATTCAGTGACTGGGGTAATCGGGATGAGTTTGTCGGAGACAATGAGACATGCACAGGACAGAACAGAGTTTAGGGCTGCTGTACATAGGGTCGCTATGAGTTGCAAGCGACTCAACGGCACATAACAACAACAACAACAACTATGGGCTTTGATTGGAAGCAGGAGTGGCATCGACTTCCTAAACAACATACCTCTGAAAATCTGAACTTTGATAACTGACAATAGTTATAGAAAGACTTCAGGCCTTTTGTTTATAGGGTCACTATGAGTTGTGTTCGACTCGACGGCAATCAACAACATGGACTATGTTGGCGATAGCGATAATTGTCACATAACTGACCAAAGCCTCAGTAGACTTCAAACAGGCAGCAATGTGTAGTCCTCACAGGCTCACTGGATGTGGCCCCCCAGACCCACTCTGGATCCCCCCTCTCAGCCACAGTCAGAAGCTCCTGGCCCCAGCCTGATGTCAGCAGAGGACCACTCAGACTCACCGTCGGCCACGGCAGACACCTCGTCCTGCAGCGCTAGGATCAGCTTAGCCTCGCGGGTCAGGTACTGGCAGCGTCGCTCCTCGTGCTGAAGCACCACAGCTATCCGCCGGGACAGAGTGTGCAGGCAGCTGATGACTGATGGGTCTGCGTTGGCCTGTGGGGGTGCATGATTGAGCACGCTCACTCTCGTGTCAGGGAGCACAGGGAGGCAGGTAGTACACTCATGGGTAGAGCTGAGCTCTACAAGAGCCCATGCAGCAGAACCTCACTTTCTCCCCAGTGGCCATGAGGGGCACTTTTCTGCATTGCCAGAGATGGTCCTCAGACATGATGGCAGGACCTGGCCCCTGGAGTCCAATGGCATTGAGGGAAGGTAGTGGGACTGGCTATACCTAATCCTATTGTGTAATTCACTGCCAGGACAGTGGTGCAGCACTTCATGGGATCCAGAGGGAATGCCACAGGGCAGCGTCACTGTGCTAGGATACATGGGAAGGCATGGGAAGACTTCCACTGGGGCCCTGGACAGGTTGTCCAGAGAAGTGCTGAGGGCACAGACCTGTCCACAACCCCACAATGTCATTCTGGGTCCCAGAATCCTCGTTTGATAAAAAGGAATGGCTACTGTAAGGTGGAATCTGGTTAAATGTGTACAGTGCTCAGAGCAGTAATGTCAGGCTATGTCTGGACGTGCTCTGGCCAAACAGTGGCTATGCTGTGACTGTCCCTAGCTATGCTATAGCTGTCTTACAGCTGTGTCATGGCCAAGCCTGGACGTGCTGTGACCTTGCCTGGCTTTGCCTGGCTGTGCTGTGGCCATACCTGGCCATACTGCTGTGACCCCACTGACCATACTATAGCCATGTGTAGCAGTGCAGTCACACTTGGTCATGCTGGTCTACAAGATGTGGAATTGAACCAACAGGCCACATCCAGCAGGACACACTGTTCCAGCTGACCCCTGGAACACTTGCCCCTTGAGGCTGGGACACAAGAATGACAGGCTGAGGCTCACGTCCCTGTCCCACGAGCTGAGTGCTTGGAGGAAGTATGTGGATTCTGCCCTTAGCCTCTGAGGACTATCAGGGGCTGGGCAGGTCTGGGAAGGTGCTGCCGATACAGATAGTGGGCAACCATGACTTAGCGTTTCAGAAGTCAACAGGACTGATGAATCATTCTTTGGGGGTGGGGGGTGGAGGAGGCAGAGGACGGGTGGTTTCACTGATTGGGGCCTTGGGTGCTGCCTCCTCTGCTTATCCAGCGAGCAGGCCTGGCCTTAACCTGAGCTCAGCCCACACATCTCCCACCTTGACAGCATCCCACTTGCTAGCTGTGAAGGGGATGAGTGTGCTCCTACCCTAGGCAATGGCCTCACAGCTGCATGCAGGAGGTCCCCTCAGCAGCCTCTCTACTAAAGGTCATGCATTGGGGGTCTGGCTGAGCTAGGTGCATACAATCATCTCAAGACAAAATATGCAGGAGAGAGATCCTGGGTAGAAAAGCTCTCCCCAGAGAACAGGGTAGAAGGTCCCGGTCAACCAGAAGAGCAGGTACCACCACCTGCTTGTGCATAAACACAGTGAGTGCCCAAGGACAGCAGCCCTTTGAGTCTGGGATCACAAGCCTCACCAGACACCACAGAGCAGGGAGCTGCCAACATCCCTCAGGCAGAGAGTAGGTCTGAGTGGATGAGGCTGCTCAAGGCTGGCTGGGAGGACAGCCCCACGCTGGGTGGACTGGGCCCACTGCAGTCAGACGGGCTGAGGCGAAGTGTTTTGGGAGCTGGGAGCTAATAGCTTATGCCTGTGTCAAATGTGAATTGGGCAGTGACACAAAAAAAGTCCTTATTTCACAGCTCCTAGGTCTGCAGGAGGGAGCTCTGGTGGCCAAATGGTAAGGAGCTGCATTGCCAATCCAAAGGCACATGGTTTGAATCCACCAGCTGCTCTGTGTGAGAAAGACGGGTAATCTCCTCCCTTGCAAATAACTGCCTCTGAAAACCCACAATAGGGTCAGCTATGAGTTGGTTCTTACTTGACAGTACGTAACAAGGTCTGAAGGAGTTGGGTGGACACAGGTCTGGGTTTGCCTGAGCAGTAACAGGTGAGAAAGGGCCTTGGGGACCGTGCACTCCACAGGGGTATACACACTTTATGAATATTGAGAAGGCCGAACCATCTCATCTTCCCTGAGATGACTGGTATCATTATGCGTGTCCTACCCCGCCAGGCACAGGCTATCCTGGTGAAGTGACTGGTCTAAGGGTCCATCCTTCTCTGCCTCCCCCACCCCCCACAGCCTCTGCATCAACCACTCACCCTCAGTGCGAACACCACATTAAAAAGGATCATGGTGGGTGTCTCTCTCTTTGGCGATGGGTCTGTTTTGGACACCTGTAAGAGACATAATTCCACACATTAAAGCCACGGCTTCCAAGAGGAGCTATTTAGAGGTTTGTACTCAAGGCCCAGGGAAGTATCTGAAGCTGGAGCAGAGGAAAGAGAGCCCCTGAGAGCCAGGGCTGCACGCACAGGCAAAGTCAGGCATCCGTTATGGCCAGTGCAAGGCCCCAGGGAGATGTGACTAGCCCCAGAGGGGCTGAAATGGATGGAGTGCTCTCTGTTCATCCCCACTGTCCTGTGTCCACCTGTGTCCTCAACACCCGGAGACGGTGGTGGCAGTCAGCCTCTGAGAACCAGCCTTTCTCTTGGCCTGCTCCAGCCTCTCCTGTCTTTTCCATGAGCTCACACCTGTGTCACCACCAGACAGCACTGGCACTCTAGGGCCCAGAGGGGGCCAAAGGCCACTCCTGCAGCTATAGGCAGGCAGCCAATTTCTCCCCTTTCCCCTCAGGAGACAAGCCATATCTGTGAGGGTTGCAGAGGCTGGAACAGGACCTCCCTCACAGGGTCACAAAGAACAGGAGCGAGAGCTAGATCCAGTGCCTCACAGATGTCTCTGCATTTCTAACTCCCTCAATAGTGGGAGGCACAAGCTACACAATTCTTGGATTTTGCAAATGGAGCAAAACAATTTCACACGGAAAACCACTGCTGGGTCCTGTAACCTAGACTCTGGTGACAACGGGTAAATGTCCTCTGGGGCACACAGAGGAGTCTGGTCTGCACATCGCATAGACACTGCAGGGTGTGGCAGACAGGCCTCACTCCCTCTCTTAGCTGCTCTGGAAGCAGAGGTTAAAAACTGCCCTTTAGGAAGGTCAGTCAGTAGAGAATGGGAATATGAACAGCTACAAATGCTTAGGGCAGAAACTGCAGCACCCAGAAGCGAGGCGCCCTTTCTCCTTCTCCCTGTACCCCCAGAGTCTGAAAGGATTCACAGCATAAGGCTATAGCTACAAAGACCAGTCCCCGGAGCTGTCCCTGCCCAGAGAGAACTACACCTGCCTGGATGGGTCGTACCTGCCCCAGAGCGTGCTGCAGAAGTGTCGGATGCCCAACAAAACGTACGTTGTCAATCTTCAGTTCAAACTTCTGGCCACACATTTCAGACTTGGTTGCCAAAATAGTTGCTAGAATAACATCTGAAAATCTTAAAATTGGGGAGGAAGGTTGAGAGGAAGGTTAATACACAAGTGGCTACCCATGCCCATGCCCAGAAGGCTTCAATAAAGGGCTGCTGTGTCCCCTGCAGATCAGAAGATCTATCAGTCATCCCTGAGCCGATTCCCGCGATCAGGGTCAAATTACCAGAATTACAATGGGAAGCGCAAGCAGAAGGGCCACATGCGGGCATCCTTAAGTGCTCTAGGGGTTCAAGAGGGAAACAAGTGGGGGGCTGGATCAAGACCTGGCCTTCTCTTGGGATAAGATGGGGCCTCACTCAGCATGGGGCATGTTCTGAGGGCAGCCTCACAACCTGGCCTCTTTAGACCTTTCCTCAAGGCCAATGCTCAGACTTTCTAATTTCTGTGAAGAGGGCAACTGTTAAAGGTGCACAACCTCCAGACTCACCACTGTCATAGCTATCTTTAAATGAATTGGCAGCACATGATAAATGAAGAAGAGATTGAGGTCGTTGACGATTTCAGCTTGCTCAGATCCACAATCAATACTCTGGCACTAGCAGTCAACAAATCAAAAGACAAACTGCTCTGGGGAAAGCTGCTTTCAGGGGCCTCTCCAAAGTGCTAAAGAGCAATGATGTCAGTCTAGAGACTAAGGTGTACCTGATTCAGGCCATGGTCTTCACAATTACTTGCTATGCATCAGACAACAGGACAATGACCAGAGTTAACAGAAGAATGGATGCCTTAGGGAGCTCTGGTGGCCTAGTGGCAAGAAGCTGCACTGCAATCCCAGAGGTGTGTGGTTCTAATCCACCAGATGCTCTGCTGGAGAAGGAGGAACAGTTTCCTCCTGTACCAGTCAGATCTGATTTGACGGTGCACACACAAAATAATAATAAAATAAAATTTTTTTAAAAAAATGATGCCTTTGGCAAGCTCTGGTGGCCTAGTGGCAAGAAGGTGTACTGCAATCCCAGAAGTGCAAGGTTCAAATCCACCAGATGTTCTGCTGGAGAAGGAGAAACAGTCTCCTCCTGTACCAGTCAGATCTTATTTGACGGTACACACACACACACTAATAAAAAAAATATAAAATTTTTAAAAAAAAATTAAAAAAAAAAAGAGCCTAGGGGGAGTGGGCAGGCAGCCTCAGCCAGCCCTGCCCACACTGCCAGGCCCTGCGAACACCCCAGGAAGCCCTGTTTGTCACTCAGATCATGTTCACCCAGGGAGTCGCATACTCCCTCATGGTGGTCCCAGTTTGCCTCAGGAAGTCTCCAGGGTGGAGAGCTCACCAGCCCAGGCCCAGCCTGCCCACCCGCCGCAGGGAGTCATGGCCTCCAGTGGGGGAGGGCCCTACCTGGCGAACATGCGCAGGTCCTCAGGGTTCTGGGCAGCGGGCACGCTGAGGATGGCCTCACGCTCGTGCTCAGACAGGCTGGCCAGCAGGTTCTCCGTCATCCTCCTGTTGAGAGGTGAGTCCCCACCAGGGAGCAGCTCTGCACTCGAGTTGTCCATACTGGGGCTGGTGAGGGTCATGTCGTCGCTGCTGGCTGCAGGGTACAGGCCAGAGAGCTCTCGGTCCCTAGCTTGAGAATGCTACAGCCCCTCAAAGCCCCGTCAGTGCCCTGAGTGGGCCTGAACCTTGCCTCTGAAATGTACTGCTGCCCCTCTGGGGATAGGTGAGGGTATGTGCATGTGTGACACAGGAGTGTGGACATGCGTGTGTGTGAGTGAACACAAGTGTGAATACATGTGCATGCGTGGGTACACCTGAGTGCACAAGAGTGAACACACATTATACACACAAGTATGAGCGTGCACACGCGCGCGCGTGCCCACGTGATTATGACCATGCATGTGTGCATACACAGGTATCAGCACCTGTGCCTGGCTGCACACGTGTGCATACGTGCCGCCACAAGCCCGTGCCCAGCGTCACCCACCCCTTGCCAGACAAATGCCCAGGGAACCTCTCTCTCACTTGGGGAGCCAAAGCTGAGGGCATTGGGTGTGCTGAGGCTGCGGCCCCCAACGCGAGCAGGCAGCGGAGGGTCGTCCTCGCGGGGCCCAGCCTCCTCCTCTCGGGGTGCGGCCATCAGGCAGACGTAGGTGTGCAGCTGGACAAGGAGGCGGCGCTGCAGCATCCACACCACCATCTGGATGAGCTGCGTCTGTGGGGGGTGAGGGCGCGCCCACACGCCTAGTCATGCTGACTGCGGGCAGCACAGAGCAGCCCCCAGCAGTCTGTTCCAGGGCTTTCACTTAGAACAGGAGCCTTGGCTGCCACCAGCTCAGCAAGGCAAACTCTCCTTTCAGAGGGAGGGAGAGGAAAAGTGAGAAGGCACCCATCCAGCACAGATCACCCTGGCTACTCCCAATCTTCCTCTCAGCTGACCTCCAACTCCTGCTCTATAAACTACCCCTAGCCCACAGGGACCCCCTCTTACCAGCATAAAAGCCTGCCCCAGTGGGTGCCAGGAGTGGACTGGGGACCCCTGGGGTTGGTGCTGACCTCCCCAAATGACAGAGCCCCCTTGCTAGAGTGAAAGCACACCCCCCCCCCCATGTGGATGGAGCTGTGCAGCATGAGATCCACTTTCAAATTGTCCCTGGAAGCCAAGGGAACTGGACTGACCCCAGGAGAGGCCCGGAACCAGATGACTGGAGGACAGCCAATCCCACGGCCTCTGAGTGCACTTGACTCCTGACATGCCTATAAGATACAGCAGGACTGCCTATATAGTGTCTAAGCCAAATGCTTCACAGGAGCTGACCTCTTTCACCTGAGGAGTGGCCAGTGGCTTTGTAAAGTACCTAAATCAAAATAAAACTAGGAAGACAAAAGGGTTCTTGAAGCACGCAGTGGGATCACCGCAGGGTGCAGGGAGGCAGGGTGGCTGCACCCTGGTCTTGTAAAGGGCATAGCCTGAAAGACACACTGAAACTGCCTGCAGACTGAAAGCTTCTGCAGAAAGAGCTGCCACTTTCCATCCAGGAGGGGCAAGGCCAAGCCACGCAGGACTTCTCTCAGGCAGTCTGATTCAGCCTGGAAACTGAGCCAAGAAAGGCCTGGTTTGCAACCCTGTCACATCAGCGTCCCGGCTGAGACCCCCTTGCTCAGTGGAGGGGGGACAAGGCCTGGCTGATCTGACCCTTACTAACAAGCACTTTACTTCTGAGAATACCAATTGCCTGCCCGCAACACCTGCCCCATGCATGGCTCTGAGAAGGCTGCACCTCAAGCCTGAGGCCTCCAGGGGGGTCTCCCTGGCTACACAGCACCCAAGCCCTGGACAAGGTCCCAGGCCTGTCCTACCCAGGAGGTCCTCTTGGTGCCAAGTGGATTTGGGGGCCAGCTGCCCTGACAATCAGACTTTCCAATCTGCAACCACCAGGCCCAGGTTCCAGACACAAAGACAGCTTTCAATCCTTGGTCTGTGGAGACCCCAGGAGCCTAGCACAGCTCTGTCCTCTGCCAAGCTGGGCCACCAAGTCTGTCCTGTGAGCTCCACCGCTGTGGAGTCACCCTGGTGACTCCCCAGGAAGTGGACAGGGCAGCGCTATCACTCTGTGTGGTGGCAGGAAATCATGGAAGGTCAGCCCAGAAACAAAGGTCATAGTGCTGAGGGTCCCCAGGGTCAGGACCAACAGTGGGCACAGTGGCTGCCTGCCCACATCTGGGCCCTCAGGAGCCCTGCAACTCACCTCTGGCACAGGGGGAGCCAGGGGGCTCCTGAATTCTGATAAGGAGACAGGCAAGGAGAACTTGGCCAGAACAGACGGCAGGTCATGCGACGGGAACTGTCTGGAGAACTGCTCAGCCAGTGGGGAGTACCTGGGCAGTGGATGAGGAGGGCTCAGCTGAGACCCCACACGGCACCATACTTCATGGTGAGCTTTCTACAGAACCGTGTTTACACGGCTGAGGTCGGACACAGTAAGGAGTCATAGAGCCGAGGGGGGACACTGCACTCCGCTGCGACAAGGCCCTGGCAGAGCTCGGAGCCCCATCCTGCTCCTGTGCCCACCACTCACCTCATATGCAAAGCAGTCACAGGAGACGGAGCAGGAACCATGGAAGCCCTGGCCCCTCAGTGTGCTCCTGTGCCCGGGGCCCCTCAGCTCTCTTGCCCTGATTCATGCCCTCCACGGCCCCTCAAGTCCACTCCTACCCCCAGGATCCACAGCCCCTCTGGCCTTCTGCCCACCCCTGCACCTGTAGCTCCACACCAACCAAAGCCCCTCTGCCCTTTTGTGCACTCACAGCCCTAGAGCCCCTACGTCCACCCTTGTGCCCATGGCTCCTCAAGGCCCCAGTGGACACAGCCACATGCCTCCAAGGCCCCTCCATCTACCCCAGGGCCCGTGACCCGGCAAGACGGGGCACTCACAAGCACACGCTGGCGCTGGGCGACAGCATGTAGATGTTATTCTCACACAGCGGGTAGACAATGATGGCCTTGCCCCAGTACACCAGGTGGGCTGCGAGCTGGAACACCTGTGGGGGTGTGCAGGGGGCAGTTGGAAGGGGGTCCCACATGGTCACCTGACTCCTCAGCCAGTCTCACCACACCTGGATTGAAATTCACTCTGGCCCTTCACCCTGGAACACGGGCATCCACCAGGACCCCACATGGGGAGGGGATCTCCGTGTCTGAGAAGCCCCTGCAGATGATCAGAGCCAATTGATAGTGTCAACAGGGGCACTGACCTGCCCACCCCTAGTTTCCCCTATGGCTCAGAGTTTACCTGGGCTGAGTGGGACCACCTGCATGGTCTGTGCCAGAGTCCCCCAACATCTCAAGAGTTCTCACAGGGCACAAATGAACCCCTATCCTATAGCCACCAGGGCCAGAGTCCAGGCCTCTGTGCTGGCAATACCAGCAACAAATACAGATGGAAGCTACAGGAAGTGAAGACTGTGAGAGGCTGACAGGAAGTGAGAGACATCAAAGCTCTAGTGACCATGGCTCCCACAGCAATGAGGCTCCCACAGCAGGGCACAGGGATTCCACAACAAAGTCCCCACAGAGCAGCTGTTCCGTCCACAGCTGAAATGTTAACTGCTGGAGTGTCCCAAGGCGAGTCCAACACAGGCCTTGCCTGTCACCACATCCCCATACGTCACAACCTGAGAATGCATGGTAGATGCTGGGGAATGGGCTAAGGTGTGGACAGAGGAGGGGGAGTTGTACGAACAACACCCACCTCTTGTCATGTTACAGTGACAGTGACTCTGAGGGCTGAACTGTCACCCATGGTTTCTGAGGCAGGGATCTTTATAGAGCAGAGCAGACTGCCTTGTCTTTCTCTCTGGGAGTGACTAGAAATGACGGTATTTCAGCCAGTGGTCAAGTGCTTTAACCATAGTGCCCCTAGGCTTTGCTGGAGAAACTTTATCGTTTTCCTGCTGTGAAAGGACCAAGGTGCTGGGGCTCTCACATCTTAGAGAGGTGGCTCAGCAAGGATAGCCAAGGGAGGCAGAGGGCCCAGCCCTCTAGGGCTGCCCTTCCCCAACCTGCCTGGGCTCAAGATGCCACGCTGGCAGTGACCTGGGTCTCAGGGCTGCAGCTCTGCTGCCCCCTCGTGGCCATGTGGTGTGCACTGGCCCCGACATTCCTGTCACTGAATCCCATGAACTAGGGCCCATTACCCAGTCAGCCACCTCTGTCACCAAAGCTCGGAACCAAGAGCTTTGAATGCAAGGTCAGTGGCCTGTCACTGGAACTGTCCCCTTAGCAGGCCCTGTCCATCGCCTCTCATTCCAGTACTTTCTGTCACCCCAGATGCTCTAGCATCTGATCACAGACATGGTGCAGTGGTCAAGATGATGAGGTAGAGGTCTGAGCTTATAGACTTCTGCCCCATAAAGTGAGGCCACATGGTATGAGGCCCTATGACCACTCCTACCTTGGAGTGCTCCTGCTGACATGTGCCCCAGCCCAGCGGGGTCCCTCCCTCGGTCCTTGGTCAGCACCACCCGGCACAGATCAGACCAGCCCTCCAGTCCTGCTCCTGACCTGTCTAACCTGAACAGAACCTAAGCCCAAGTAACAACTGTCCGCTGTGGGAGGCCTGGTGATACCTGCAGCAATGCCAGGTCGGCGTCCTGAGCCAGCTGCTGCAGGTTTTTCACGGCCGTGGTGGTCTTGATCACACGCACCAGAGCCGGGGAGCAGTCGACAGGCAGCTCAGCCAGCAGGGACTTCTCATCACTGAGCAGTAGCAGGGCGTGGTAGGGGCTGCAGGCAGGGAGCAGAGGAATGGGACTGTGACTGGGCCCATGGGGGAGACGGTCCAAAGGATGGGAAGGGGATACATCCTTGTGATTGGGACCATGGGGAAGATGGGTCTAGGGGACAGGAAAGGAATATGGCAGTTTCACCAGGCCACAAGGGAGACAAATCTGGGGGATAGGAAGGGGACACTTACCGGATGGCCTTGAGACTCTTCTCAATAGCCTCAGGTGGGATGAGAGTAGTGGCCACATAGTGGATCTTGTGGGGCAGGCAGAAACTCACCTCCAGCCAGTTGTTGATGTGCAGCTGCACCACACCTGAGGAGCAGAGGCTGTGGGGACATGGCACACTGTGGGCACAGCGACACAACAGGGAGACTGTAGGGCACAGCCCCATACCTGAGGACCAGAGGCTGGGACCATGGCACACTGTGGGCACCACGCCACAACAGGTAGAGACTGTAAAGACATGGCCCCACACTCGGGGGGCTGGAGGCTGTGGGAACCTGATGCCACCACACTCAGGATGGGGACTGTGGGGACACGGTGCCACTCTCAGGAAGCAGAGGTTGTGGGGACATGGAACCACATTTGGGGGGTGGAGGCTGTGGGACACTGCGCACTGTGGGGGGGGGTGCAGAGGCTGTCGGACACCACATACTGTGAGTGCGGCGCCACACTCAGGGACAGAAGATTTCCTTTGAAGGTTCACTACCCTCCAAACCTGAAACAAAACTCATTCCTGTGGCTCAACTTGCAGCCTAGCAACAGACTGGCCTACAAGGTGACCAGGAAGGGCAGAAAGGGGCTTACTCCTTTGAATGACCAACCACAGAAGATGAATAGGCAGCATTTGCCCAGGGAGAAAGCTCAGGTCAGAAGGGGTAGGATGGCAGGATGAATGGAAAGGAGAACCACAGAAAGATGTGACAAGAGTGTGGTTACATTGTAGGGGCTGTGTGGTTCAATGAAAAAAAGATGTGCTTTGTAAACTGTACTCAAATCACAACAAAACAAAAGAGGTCTATGTACGCAACCAGGCAGGCAAATGGGCAGGTGGGCATATGGCTGGGGAGACCCCTGTGTCCCCTAGGGGGCGCTCTGCCCCAGCTGGGAGTCACAAATTTTCCCAAGTCATTTATTTGCCCCAAAGATGAAAGAAGTCACAGTTTTCTCTTTTAAGAAAAAAGTTAAACTAATAAAATTTAATAATAATAATAAAAAAAGAAAGTTGTTCTGCCCCTCCCCTTCTCAGTTTCAAGCTAACCTGCAGTCTAATTCTAGATGAGGCATGTGGACCATCACTCAGAATAAAGCCACTCTCTCAGTGAGGGATTCTGAGACAAGCACCAGGAGGCACAGGGACCCTTAGGATCCCTGAAGGGCTCAGCTGCCTGGGTGAAAGGGGACTGTAACTGGAGCTATCATGCAGCTGGGCAGTGACAAGACACGTCCACACCAAGAAGACAATGAAATACTGTCAAAGATGGGTGGAAAACCGTAAGACAAAAGACAGATGTCTCCCTTGCAAAGACCTACACATCCGCATAGACAGGTAGACAGGTCTGGAGGGCAGCCCGTAAGACCACAAATACAAGTTAGAAGCCATCTCAGTTGACCAGGACCGAGGCTAAGCTGAACCACCCATGGTGTCTTTTCCCAAAGCTGCTGCTCCAAGATACTCAAACCCCTAAGTCCCTCAATTTCAGCTTTCCTGACAGACCTTAGCCCCATGTCATCTCCCATGTGCCACTTTCACATCCTCACACTGAAGAGTAAGTTGGGCTAGACATGCTCGGTCCAGTTCTGCACTTACACATGACAAAGGTGTTGGCACTGAGGATGGCAGTGGGCTGCTCACACAAGAGCCTGGCCTTACAGAAGACCACCACACGGGGCGGCCCACTGTGTCACCTGCCGCAGGCGTGGAGGCCCACCACACAGGGCGGTCCACAGTGTCATTTATAGCTGTGGAGGACCACCACACGGGGAGGCCCACCATGTCACTTATAGCTGTGGAGGACCACCACACCAGGCAACTTGTCATCTTACCTATTGTGGGTTTGGAGGACCACCACACAGCACAGCCCACCATGTCACTCGTAGGTATGGAGGACTGCCACACAGCGCAGCCCACTTGTCTCATCTACTGTACACGTGGAGGACCACCCCTTCATGCGGCCTGCCACGTCACCTGTTGTAGGTACGGAGGACCACCACTTGGCACAGCCCACTGCCTCACCTGTCGTATGCTTCCTTAAGGTCCCTGGCCAGCTTGCACTTGGGCAGGATGTGATGGAACGGGGACTGATGAGGACCTTCATTTGCTGCGAGAACCACAGAGAGATTTACAGTCTTCGACTCAAGAAAGCTTTCTAGGCCAGGGCAGGAAATACTGGAAAAGAACTGCGACTTCAAATCAGCCATCAGGCCATTCTCCCTGATTCGTCATAACAGCTTTGCATCTAGGTGAATCAAAACCAGAAGGGAGCTGATGTGTTTGACATCTCTGGAACATGCAGACTACACGTCACTGGCCCCCACCCTCAGCAGGACTCCCAACAACTTCTGCAGCTGCCAGGCCCACATCCTCTCTGCTGTGGATTTCTCATTCCCCTCCCGACATAAATGTACACTATTGCTGAGTACCGTCAAGTGTGAACCAACTCATAGCTGGCCCACCAGCGCGTTTTCAGAGGCAGTTAAAACGCCCAGGAGGAAACTGCATGCCTTTCTCCCACAGAGCAGCTAGTGGAGTAGAACTGCATGCTTTTGGGATTGCAGCACAGCTTCTTAGCATTAGGACACCAGAGTTTCCTTGAATTTACATTAGACAATCTAGTTTCATGACCAAAAGTCACTTAGTGCATCCTAAACAGAGTGAGGATAGGACTAAGGAACAAAATTTTTAAAAACTTTTATACAAAACGTCCAGGTTCATTGTTCCAATAGAGACTGTTAGAACCCCTGACTCTGCTAAGGCCCTTAGTCATCCTTCCCCCAAAAGAAAACTTTCATCCAAACAGAAATGGGTCTGTAAGGTGAGTAACAGCACCAGAGAAACACTCTGGAATGGCCAACCACTTAAGACCTGCCCGATGGCACAGCCCAGATGCAGGAAAGAATATCCATTAAAGATGGATAGAAACAAGAATCATAGGAAAGAAACTGAAAGAGTGTCATTACATTGTGGAAATGGTAATTAATACCTTAAAATAAAATGTGCATGAATGGTTGAATTAGTGAATGGGAAATTGATTTAACTTTCAGATTTTCATTCAAATCATAACAAGTATTTTAATTACCTTTTCCATGACTCTCTAACACAAATAATGTACTTAATTACATGAATTGTTTTTCCTCCCTGTGATCTCAAGACTCAAAAGAGAATGTTAAAAACAGAATAAAACAAAGACATATTGCGATGGGAAAGTCTGCTGTTAGGGACCTCTCTAAAGTACTGAAGAGCAACGGTGTGTCTCTGGAGACTAAGGTGCATCTGATACAGGCCACGGTCTTTGCTATCACTTGTTATGCGTCAGAGAGCTGGACAATGACCAGGGAGAACAGAAGGAGAATTGATGCCTTTGAGCTTTGGTGTTGGAGAAGAGAATTGAGGGTACCATGGACTGCTAGGAAAACAAACAGATTCATCCTGGAGAGGATTAAACCGGCTGCTCACTGGAGGCAAGGATTCTGAAGCTTCGTCTGACATACTTTGGTCATGTTATAAGGAGAGACCTGTCCTTGGAGAAGGACATCATGCTTGGGAGGGTGGAGGGACAGCGCAGGAGGGGAAGGCCCTCTATGAGGTGGATTGATTCAGTGACTGGGGTAATCGGGATGAGTTTGTCGGAGACAATGAGACATGCACAGGACAGAACAGAGTTTAGGGCTGCTGTACATAGGGTCGCTATGAGTTGCAAGCGACTCAACGGCACATAACAACAACAACAACAACTATGGGCTTTGATTGGAAGCAGGAGTGGCATCGACTTCCTAAACAACATACCTCTGAAAATCTGAACTTTGATAACTGACAATAGTTATAGAAAGACTTCAGGCCTTTTGTTTATAGGGTCACTATGAGTTGTGTTCGACTCGACGGCAATCAACAACATGGACTATGTTGGCGATAGCGATAATTGTCACATAACTGACCAAAGCCTCAGTAGACTTCAAACAGGCAGCAATGTGTAGTCCTCACAGGCTCACTGGATGTGGCCCCCCAGACCCACTCTGGATCCCCCCTCTCAGCCACAGTCAGAAGCTCCTGGCCCCAGCCTGATGTCAGCAGAGGACCACTCAGACTCACCGTCGGCCACGGCAGACACCTCGTCCTGCAGCGCTAGGATCAGCTTAGCCTCGCGGGTCAGGTACTGGCAGCGTCGCTCCTCGTGCTGAAGCACCACAGCTATCCGCCGGGACAGAGTGTGCAGGCAGCTGATGACTGATGGGTCTGCGTTGGCCTGTGGGGGTGCATGATTGAGCACGCTCACTCTCGTGTCAGGGAGCACAGGGAGGCAGGTAGTACACTCATGGGTAGAGCTGAGCTCTACAAGAGCCCATGCAGCAGAACCTCACTTTCTCCCCAGTGGCCATGAGGGGCACTTTTCTGCATTGCCAGAGATGGTCCTCAGACATGATGGCAGGACCTGGCCCCTGGAGTCCAATGGCATTGAGGGAAGGTAGTGGGACTGGCTATACCTAATCCTATTGTGTAATTCACTGCCAGGACAGTGGTGCAGCACTTCATGGGATCCAGAGGGAATGCCACAGGGCAGCGTCACTGTGCTAGGATACATGGGAAGGCATGGGAAGACTTCCACTGGGGCCCTGGACAGGTTGTCCAGAGAAGTGCTGAGGGCACAGACCTGTCCACAACCCCACAATGTCATTCTGGGTCCCAGAATCCTCGTTTGATAAAAAGGAATGGCTACTGTAAGGTGGAATCTGGTTAAATGTGTACAGTGCTCAGAGCAGTAATGTCAGGCTATGTCTGGACGTGCTCTGGCCAAACAGTGGCTATGCTGTGACTGTCCCTAGCTATGCTATAGCTGTCTTACAGCTGTGTCATGGCCAAGCCTGGACGTGCTGTGACCTTGCCTGGCTTTGCCTGGCTGTGCTGTGGCCATACCTGGCCATACTGCTGTGACCCCACTGACCATACTATAGCCATGTGTAGCAGTGCAGTCACACTTGGTCATGCTGGTCTACAAGATGTGGAATTGAACCAACAGGCCACATCCAGCAGGACACACTGTTCCAGCTGACCCCTGGAACACTTGCCCCTTGAGGCTGGGACACAAGAATGACAGGCTGAGGCTCACGTCCCTGTCCCACGAGCTGAGTGCTTGGAGGAAGTATGTGGATTCTGCCCTTAGCCTCTGAGGACTATCAGGGGCTGGGCAGGTCTGGGAAGGTGCTGCCGATACAGATAGTGGGCAACCATGACTTAGCGTTTCAGAAGTCAACAGGACTGATGAATCATTCTTTGGGGGTGGGGGGTGGAGGAGGCAGAGGACGGGTGGTTTCACTGATTGGGGCCTTGGGTGCTGCCTCCTCTGCTTATCCAGCGAGCAGGCCTGGCCTTAACCTGAGCTCAGCCCACACATCTCCCACCTTGACAGCATCCCACTTGCTAGCTGTGAAGGGGATGAGTGTGCTCCTACCCTAGGCAATGGCCTCACAGCTGCATGCAGGAGGTCCCCTCAGCAGCCTCTCTACTAAAGGTCATGCATTGGGGGTCTGGCTGAGCTAGGTGCATACAATCATCTCAAGACAAAATATGCAGGAGAGAGATCCTGGGTAGAAAAGCTCTCCCCAGAGAACAGGGTAGAAGGTCCCGGTCAACCAGAAGAGCAGGTACCACCACCTGCTTGTGCATAAACACAGTGAGTGCCCAAGGACAGCAGCCCTTTGAGTCTGGGATCACAAGCCTCACCAGACACCACAGAGCAGGGAGCTGCCAACATCCCTCAGGCAGAGAGTAGGTCTGAGTGGATGAGGCTGCTCAAGGCTGGCTGGGAGGACAGCCCCACGCTGGGTGGACTGGGCCCACTGCAGTCAGACGGGCTGAGGCGAAGTGTTTTGGGAGCTGGGAGCTAATAGCTTATGCCTGTGTCAAATGTGAATTGGGCAGTGACACAAAAAAAGTCCTTATTTCACAGCTCCTAGGTCTGCAGGAGGGAGCTCTGGTGGCCAAATGGTAAGGAGCTGCATTGCCAATCCAAAGGCACATGGTTTGAATCCACCAGCTGCTCTGTGTGAGAAAGACGGGTAATCTCCTCCCTTGCAAATAACTGCCTCTGAAAACCCACAATAGGGTCAGCTATGAGTTGGTTCTTACTTGACAGTACGTAACAAGGTCTGAAGGAGTTGGGTGGACACAGGTCTGGGTTTGCCTGAGCAGTAACAGGTGAGAAAGGGCCTTGGGGACCGTGCACTCCACAGGGGTATACACACTTTATGAATATTGAGAAGGCCGAACCATCTCATCTTCCCTGAGATGACTGGTATCATTATGCGTGTCCTACCCCGCCAGGCACAGGCTATCCTGGTGAAGTGACTGGTCTAAGGGTCCATCCTTCTCTGCCTCCCCCACCCCCCACAGCCTCTGCATCAACCACTCACCCTCAGTGCGAACACCACATTAAAAAGGATCATGGTGGGTGTCTCTCTCTTTGGCGATGGGTCTGTTTTGGACACCTGTAAGAGACATAATTCCACACATTAAAGCCACGGCTTCCAAGAGGAGCTATTTAGAGGTTTGTACTCAAGGCCCAGGGAAGTATCTGAAGCTGGAGCAGAGGAAAGAGAGCCCCTGAGAGCCAGGGCTGCACGCACAGGCAAAGTCAGGCATCCGTTATGGCCAGTGCAAGGCCCCAGGGAGATGTGACTAGCCCCAGAGGGGCTGAAATGGATGGAGTGCTCTCTGTTCATCCCCACTGTCCTGTGTCCACCTGTGTCCTCAACACCCGGAGACGGTGGTGGCAGTCAGCCTCTGAGAACCAGCCTTTCTCTTGGCCTGCTCCAGCCTCTCCTGTCTTTTCCATGAGCTCACACCTGTGTCACCACCAGACAGCACTGGCACTCTAGGGCCCAGAGGGGGCCAAAGGCCACTCCTGCAGCTATAGGCAGGCAGCCAATTTCTCCCCTTTCCCCTCAGGAGACAAGCCATATCTGTGAGGGTTGCAGAGGCTGGAACAGGACCTCCCTCACAGGGTCACAAAGAACAGGAGCGAGAGCTAGATCCAGTGCCTCACAGATGTCTCTGCATTTCTAACTCCCTCAATAGTGGGAGGCACAAGCTACACAATTCTTGGATTTTGCAAATGGAGCAAAACAATTTCACACGGAAAACCACTGCTGGGTCCTGTAACCTAGACTCTGGTGACAACGGGTAAATGTCCTCTGGGGCACACAGAGGAGTCTGGTCTGCACATCGCATAGACACTGCAGGGTGTGGCAGACAGGCCTCACTCCCTCTCTTAGCTGCTCTGGAAGCAGAGGTTAAAAACTGCCCTTTAGGAAGGTCAGTCAGTAGAGAATGGGAATATGAACAGCTACAAATGCTTAGGGCAGAAACTGCAGCACCCAGAAGCGAGGCGCCCTTTCTCCTTCTCCCTGTACCCCCAGAGTCTGAAAGGATTCACAGCATAAGGCTATAGCTACAAAGACCAGTCCCCGGAGCTGTCCCTGCCCAGAGAGAACTACACCTGCCTGGATGGGTCGTACCTGCCCCAGAGCGTGCTGCAGAAGTGTCGGATGCCCAACAAAACGTACGTTGTCAATCTTCAGTTCAAACTTCTGGCCACACATTTCAGACTTGGTTGCCAAAATAGTTGCTAGAATAACATCTGAAAATCTTAAAATTGGGGAGGAAGGTTGAGAGGAAGGTTAATACACAAGTGGCTACCCATGCCCATGCCCAGAAGGCTTCAATAAAGGGCTGCTGTGTCCCCTGCAGATCAGAAGATCTATCAGTCATCCCTGAGCCGATTCCCGCGATCAGGGTCAAATTACCAGAATTACAATGGGAAGCGCAAGCAGAAGGGCCACATGCGGGCATCCTTAAGTGCTCTAGGGGTTCAAGAGGGAAACAAGTGGGGGGCTGGATCAAGACCTGGCCTTCTCTTGGGATAAGATGGGGCCTCACTCAGCATGGGGCATGTTCTGAGGGCAGCCTCACAACCTGGCCTCTTTAGACCTTTCCTCAAGGCCAATGCTCAGACTTTCTAATTTCTGTGAAGAGGGCAACTGTTAAAGGTGCACAACCTCCAGACTCACCACTGTCATAGCTATCTTTAAATGAATTGGCAGCACATGATAAATGAAGAAGAGATTGAGGTCGTTGACGATTTCAGCTTGCTCAGATCCACAATCAATACTCTGGCACTAGCAGTCAACAAATCAAAAGACAAACTGCTCTGGGGAAAGCTGCTTTCAGGGGCCTCTCCAAAGTGCTAAAGAGCAATGATGTCAGTCTAGAGACTAAGGTGTACCTGATTCAGGCCATGGTCTTCACAATTACTTGCTATGCATCAGACAACAGGACAATGACCAGAGTTAACAGAAGAATGGATGCCTTAGGGAGCTCTGGTGGCCTAGTGGCAAGAAGCTGCACTGCAATCCCAGAGGTGTGTGGTTCTAATCCACCAGATGCTCTGCTGGAGAAGGAGGAACAGTTTCCTCCTGTACCAGTCAGATCTGATTTGACGGTGCACACACAAAATAATAATAAAATAAAATTTTTTTAAAAAAATGATGCCTTTGGCAAGCTCTGGTGGCCTAGTGGCAAGAAGGTGTACTGCAATCCCAGAAGTGCAAGGTTCAAATCCACCAGATGTTCTGCTGGAGAAGGAGAAACAGTCTCCTCCTGTACCAGTCAGATCTTATTTGACGGTACACACACACACAAAATAATAAAATTTTTTAAAAAAATAAATAAATTTAAAAAAAGATGCCTTTAAGTTGTGGTGCTGGAGAAGAGTGTTGAACATACTATGGATTGCCAGCAGAACAAACAGGTTTATCCTGGAGAGGGTGAAACCAGTCTACTCCTTGGAGGCAAGGATTTTAAAGCTCTGTCTCACATACTTTGGGCATGTGGCCAGGAGAGACCAGTCCCTGGCAAGGGACATTATGCTTTGAAGGGTGGAGGGAAAGCGCAAGAGAGGAAGACCCCAGATGAGATGGTCTGACACAGTAACTGGGGTAACGGTGACAGCTGGAGACAGTGAAACTGGCTCATGATATGGCAACGTTCAGGGTTATTATGCACAGCATCACCGTGAGCCACAGGTGACTCTATAGCACATAACAACAACAACACTGGCACAAGGAAAAACATAACTTGGCACCACAGAGAAGGGGAAATGGTTGTAGTGTGGAGTGTGGACAGTCTGTGGAGCCCAGCGCACCAGACCTAGTCAAGGTGTGCCTGTGAAGGTTCACCTCCCACCTGAGAGAGGCGTGGATGGGTGCCGACCACAGCACAGGCCAGAGATGGGAAGACCGAGGGCCTGTCTCTCCTCCCACAGACCGCATTTCTAACACGCTGGCCGGAAAACCACTCTAAAGGACCACCTACCACCCTCAGACAGAAGACCCCACAGTTTCTAAACCAGACACTGGAGGACGCTCCTGGAAGACCCCACTGCTGGGGAGGGGATCTAGCAATGTGCTAATACCAGAGACTTCTACTTCATGACAATGGGGCTCCATTTCACCTCAAACGGTTATGGCAAGTGAAGTGGAAGAGAAGGGTTTAGAAAGCCCTCATCAATTGGAAAAGCGACCTCCTGGACCCAAAGGGAGGCTCAGCACTGCCAAGACCTGGGGCTGTGATGGTCCTGGGGTGGGGGTGGGGCCTCTGCTAGGATTCTTGGGTCCTCCAACTATCTGGGTGTTCATGGCAGCCCCAGAAGACACCAACTACCAGAAGACACTGGGCCTCTAATGGTGTGGTGGCAATGGGAGCACGGCCAGGTGCTCTACCCTGCCTCTTGGGTCACTGGCATCACTGCAGTGATGAAACCACCGTCTAAGACCAGTCACACAAACTTCAAACGCCTTCGAGAAAATTCCTCTAGGTGGCTCCCTCTTGCCAGGGCAGGGGAGGGAATGTAGGGTGTTGAAGCATTCTGCCCTGTAAACTAACCCAGTGACAGCACTCCACCCCACTGCCCAGAGACTTGGAGGACAGAGATAACAGAGAAGGCACCCCACCCATTCCAGAAAGCTCATGCTTCTGTGATAGCCAAAACTCTCCACCAAACTGTGGATGCAAAGATGAGGGACAGTGAAGCCCCACCCTCAGCCACCATCCAGCCTGGTGGTGTCAGAGTGTGGGACAAGATCTGAGCTCCTTAGAGACAAGCAGGAGTGGCCAGTTAGAAAAACCCACTTTCAAGTGTCCTGCCATAAACAAGGACGTGATCTACCCTGGGGCGACGGGACAGGGGAAAAGCGTGGCCTCTGGTGTCTGCATTAAGAGCAGATACACAGCCACGAGCTTTAGGAAGAATTCAGCACCCATGAGACAGGTTCAGGGACTGGGCAGCCAGAGCAGGGTGGTTGGGGCTGTTCCTTGGCTAAGCAAGGTCAGCTCTCCAGAAAAATCCACATCACTGCTTCATAGCTGACAAAATAGGACCTAAAAATGCTTGAAGTTTTGTATTCTGTACATGGCATCTGTGACAGAACACCAAGCAAAATGCAAAGCTATGTCACAGGGTAAAGGTACAACAGTTCTCCACAGACAAGTGACAGCAGTGGTGGGAATGCTTCCAAAATGTCACTGTAACTTTCCTGCAAACATATCACGACACAATAAATTTGCTGGTGTGAGAACTAAAGATCCCTGCAACAACTGGGAAATTCAAGAAAACTACTCAGGAAAAGCCCAGTTGCTGATCAGCCAAGCCTCCCCCTTCCTGCTGAGACTCCAGAGCCTGCTTCCCAAGGCAGCCTGGGGACCCTCCACCTGGCCCCGTGTTGGGGTACCCAAGAAACCATCTGCACAGCAACTCAGTCACCTCCAATTTCCAGAGAAAGAGCACCTGTCAGAGGAGGCACCCAGGGCGGGTGACATGGGGATGGATGGATGGGGGTGTCCCATCTCATTCTCAACTTCCCAACAAACGCCAAGGAGAATGCCTTGTGAGGTTCTATGGGCCTCTGAGAAATGGGTGGAGAGGGCTGGGGAGCGAAGGCCTGGTATTGCATGCCTGTCCTTCGGGCTGCTGCCAACTTGGCCTCTTGGGAGGAGGCACATAAACTTTTAATATCAATTTCATATTCTTCACACTATAGATTTGCTGTATAACGCAGGGCATGGAGAGAGTAGAGAGCCAGGGGCTGGTGGTGAGGTCCAAGCCAGAGCTGTGTGCTTCAATAGTTCATTTGCTGACATTGAAGAGATCAGGGATTAAGCACAATTAAGGGATGAGAAGGAAGAAAAATCAAGACAGAAAGACAGTGGGAGATCTTGGTCTTACCCTGCAACCAATTTCCCATCAGTTAGAGGACATGGCTCGCTGGAATGGGAACATGAGCATCAAGATGAAGCAGAAACACATTGCTTTTAAAAAGGGTTAACAGGTTACAAGGTGTTTCATGATAGGGCATTAAGTCTGGTGGAAGCATCATCACTGAGCAGAAGAGCTGACCCTCACGCCGAGTGACTTGCCAGGCACCAACGAGGGTGTAAAGACTTCTCCTACCTTGAGCACTTACCAGGTGGTTTTCTTGGCAGAGCTCTGCTTCACACACACACAAAGGCTGGCGGGAATGGTAGTCACTTTTCAGCACTGAGTGTAGCTGGAAGGCTGAGTTCAACACCCAGCTCCGCATGTATTAGCTGGACACATGTATCTGATCCTTCCAAGGCAGGTTTATCATCATCATCCCTCTGATCACCGTACAGTACCATATAAACACCACCAGCCCTGGAACCTGTGTCTGCTTGAGCCCCATCAGAACCTCTGCACAGCTCCACTGGACAGAGTCAAGCAGAGCTGTACATGTGAGCGGACAGGGCAGAACCGGGAAGTGTCAGAGGTCATGAGCTGCCCACTGCACCCTAACCAGGACTAGCTCACACAGAGACACACACAAGGCAGACACTTGGCTCTATGTCCTACAACTGCTGTTGCTGTGTAGCCAAGAACCCACCCACAGTTGACCCTTCTGGGGGTTTTCAGAGGCAATTAATCTGCATGGGAGGATATTGTCTATCCTCCCACGGGGCAGCTAGTGGATTCAAACCATGTGCCTTTGGGATTACAGCACGGCTTTTTACCACTAGGCTACTAGAGCTCCTATAAGCAGACATGTCAAAGTGAAACTCCAACTACCTGAGAGGGACACTGGGTGGAATCTGGTAGGAGTACACTGGGCTTCCAAGTGCTGGGGTGAGCCCTATAAGAGAGGCTGTCACAAGGTGTTCCACAACCTGCGGCATTTACCCACCAAGGTATCGACCTACCAAAGGGACATGATCCTAAGACCACCCATTGTTGGAGACAGCCGAGATCAGGCCCAGACTGGATGGAACCCTGAGCAGCTCATGCTGTTCTAACCAGCCAAGCATGAGGGCAGAGACTGGGGGGTGGAAGAAGTCTAAGGCATGGGGAGATGCTGTGTGTCCATGCGCAATATGATGACCCGGGCCCAGAAAGTAAACCTCTATGCTAGGAGTGGACTGCCCTGAGGACCTGGAGGAGCCCAGGTGAAACTCCACATCCCGCCTAGGGTCCAACGGTACCCTCTGCCCTCAAGCTGGACCACGGCTCCAAGAGAGACTGAGCTTCCCCCGGTGCTTCATACAGGAAGCTCTAGGCTGCGGGTAGAAACAGTTTCAGCTCGGAAAGTCTGTTAGTGGTAAAGCAGTTAAAGCAGCATGAGTTCCAAGCATGTGACACAAAAAGAAGTCAAGGGTTCTTTAAGCTACCAGCACACCTTCTCCGAGACAATGGTCCAATACAACTGAGTACCTGGAGGAGGAGGGCGAAAGACAGCTCAGTGATGGAGGGGGTGTGCTCACAGCAGGACGGGACATGCTAATGCCAGCCCTCCTCAGAGACACCAGGCTTCCTCTCCTACTTCTCCTGATGGCCTCTCTGTCCCTTCCAGCATGGGGGACCCATGGCACAATCACAGAGCCCCTACCAATCAATCAACAGGAACACCACACTTTTCTGAACTTGAACATCAAGTCTTAGAGACAAGCACCATCGCCACCACTCCTGACTGAATCCTAAAGGCAGGGGGGAGGTGAAGAGTGACAGTTCCTGTACTCTGAAACACACCCTGGCCATTCACTTTATTAAACGGACACACTCTCTAATTCAGTGCCATCCAACAGAACTTTCCAAAGTGGTGTAAGTGTTCTGATCAGTGCCAGCCAGTCCATAACCATTTGTGGCTCCCCTGTAGCTAGCTGGCTGAGGAGCAGGTATATTTTCCTTCCCTTATTAATTTTAGGTGACCACACTGGGAGCTCTAGACAGCACAGCACTATGGGTTTACAGCTCTGAGGAAGGTCTCTGAAATCACTGAGAGGACGACCAGCATTGTTGTGTTCTGGCAGAAGGCGATATTCTGTGGATCCAAAGGAAAACAGCCTTGCGAGTGATAAGGAAACCCCAGAAAATGACTTCATGCACCTCCACTGTACTGGTCATGCCAGGCAACAGCCCCATAAATAGCATATACATTCTGAAAAGCATAAACATTCTGGAGGAGGAGAGAATGCTTAAAAAAATAATTTTAAAGTATACAGCTATGGCTGGCACACTGCCTGTGGGGAACAGGGGAGCAACGGGGGAGCATGTTAACAGCAAAGGCCCCAGCCAGAGTCTGAGCTCCTTTCTCCCTGAGACAGCAGAGGCTGAGTCCTTTACCCCACGTGGGGACCCAGGACAAGCCATCAGTATCTTGCTGCTTCACCTGGACTTGTGTGACAACCTACTAAGCTTTAAGATGAACACAAAAAGGCAGAAGAGGCCCTTTCCAATCTTCCCAACCTGATAACTTTCCCCAGACACATCAGATATCCTAAATCCAAGAAAAAGTAAGACCTTCCTTTCATCTGTGCCTTCAAAGACCGGCAAGGCTTAAACTAGCCCTGGGCCTCAGCTCCATGGGCCACAGCAGCTGAGCCTGGCCAGGCTGTGTGCACACAAGCCCCAGAGTCAGCCTCGGAGTCAATTCCAGGACACCTGCATGAGGCACAGTGTCTGAGGACAACATTGCAGTCAGCTTCACTCCATGTCCTCAGAGGGCATTAAATGCTCCGCATGACACCAGCCACAGCTGGACCATGTGCAGTCAGGCAGTGAGGCAGAGGCCAGTCATGTGACCCTCCCGCGCAATGCTACCTGAAAGTATCGAATGAATGCTTGGAAAAATAACACCGGCTTTTTAGGAACCAAAGCATCAGATGGAGAAGATGGGGGCCTTTGCCAAGGGTTGGGGGCAGGAGTGCCCCAATTCTGAGTCAGCAGAACCCTTACCTGGAATCCCCATCCTGATCCTCAGAGTGGTCACCAGCGCTATTAACAGCATATCTACTGCGCGGCTTACCTGAGTGAGAGGTAAAGAAAAGACCAGGTAAGAGAACGATTCATCCACATGCTAGACCCCCTGAAAGGGATGGCTTCCCAGAGGTTATGGTGACATGTTTTTGCTACTTTGTTAAACTTTATAAAACAGGATTGCATGTATTTGCTGGTGGGTTTTGCTTTGTTTCCCCCTCCCCCCAACCTTGTTAGATATTTAACACCCCAGTCTGGAGCTGCTGCATCCTGGAAAATCACGAGTCATGATGACTCATCATCTTTGGGACACTGTGGAAGCTATATGCAACCCAAGTCGGAAAACCTACATTTCAACTAGAAAGTCTATCATTTAATTGAGAGGATGATATTTCAAAGAAAGCATAGAAAGTCTTCAAGAAAAATTTTTCTTTTTTTATTATTCTTTGATTCTTATATCAAAATGACATAAACTGTGCCCCAAAAGAAAAGACTTTAAAAATAAAATAAAAATAGGACTCCATGTGGCCTGGTGTATACACACATACACAGACACACACCTTTTCAGTACAATGGCAGCTATGTTGGAGAAATCAACTAGGTTGGGCAAAAGAATGAAATTTGTTCATATATTAATAGTTTTCTCATATATAAAGGATAATTTACAAAGGTAATTTTAAAAAGTTTTAAAACTCTAAAAATGATCTTAAGAGCTCTAAAATGAAACAAATATTTTTTAAAAAAATGAACTGGGGCAGGAAGCTGTGACAGCCTAGTGGCAAAGAAGCTGCACTGCAATCCTGAAGGCGCACTGTTCGAAACCACCAGATGCTTTGCTGGAGAAGGAGGGTCAGTCTCCTCCTGTGCCAGCTGAATCCAGTTCAATGGTACACAACAAGAAAAATAAATTAATAACTTAAAAAAAATGAACTGGGGAAAGGAGAGGATGGAAAAATGTGCAATGATGAATGAGTGAATATCTAACTTTTCTGTTAACTTTCATTAAAATAATAATTAAAGGTAAAAAAATTATTTTAAAAAAGAACTTTAAAATGTTAACAAGGAAGACAGAAGCCTAGAAGGAATATCACATTCTTGAAAAGAAAGATTCTTGTCTTTCCCAGATAGTTAGTATGTGCAAAACTATCTGGAATAAAAATGTCAACACAGGGCAGGGTGGGGTGAGGGTGAAAATGCCAACAAGTTGGAGACTAAGACTGAAAGCATTGGAAAGTAAGCACAGCCAGCTAGGAGGGTGGTGAGAAACATGACTCTGAAAATAGGAAAACATATTCATACGCATTTCCTAAGTGAAAATACATACACATTCACAATATGACAAGAGAAGGGAAAGCAGGGACACAATAGAAACCTGAACGCTGATGCTCATTGGAGCACTTTTCACAATAGTCAAAGGATAGAAACAATCAACCCAAGATGAAGGAATAAATAAAATGTGCTGTGTATATATGTACACAATGGACCATTTAAAAACATTTTTTACATTGTTGCACATTTCCCCCCTCCCCCTCCCCCAGCCCACTCTATAATGCACCCCTTGTTCCAGATTGTTGTCCTACATAAAACGCCTAATCATATATTAGTTTTGGACAGTTCGTCCCCTCATCTGTTCTAATGCAGTGTTCATTATCTAGCCACTCTTTTCCCATTCTCTCCCCAACCTCCTCATGTCTGTCCTATTTTATAACAGCAGCATTGCGCAGTGTTTGTCCTTCTGTGGCCGAGATACTTCGCTCAGCATAATGTCCTCCAGGGTTTCCCCATGTTGTGTAGTGTTTTATGAGTTCATTTTTTTTTCAATGCTGTGTTAATACTCCATTGTGTGAATGTACCATAGGTTTATCCATTCGTTTGTTGATGGGCACCTGGGCTGCTTCCATCTCCTTGCTATTGTGAATAACATAGACGTAAACATGAGCATGCAGACATCTGTTTGAGCTATGGCTCTGGTTTCTTTAGGGTATACTCTCAATAGTGGAATTGTTGGGTCAAATTGTACTTCTATTTCCAACTTTTTGAGAAATGGCTGTACCATTTTACATTCCCACCAGCAGTAAGAGTTCCAATCTCTTCACAACCTCACCAGCATTTGCTGTTTACTATACAACGGAGCTAAAGAGAAATGACATTCAGACAATGCAACACCATGACAAACCTTGAAAACATTACACTGAATAAAGTCAGTCAGTTACAAAAGGATGAATATTAAATAGTCTCATTTAAATAAATCCACAGCCCTAAAAAAATGAAATCTGTATTAAACACCTATCAGTTTAAAAAAATAATAATAAATAAAATAAATAAATAAATCCACAGAAACCAAAGCTTATACATGATTAAAATTTTCAAAGGCAGGGAAGGGAGGAGGGAGAAAGAAAAGAGTTTTTAGTCTGGATAGCATTGATTTTGTGTTAAAAATGGTGGAAAATTTTTCGGGAAAAGGGAGCAATAATGGTGGTACAATATGAAAAATGTGTAATCAATGTTATTAAGCTGTAAATGTATATGGTATGTTACACAATTTTTGCTGTAAATATTTTCATCACAATAAGCCAAAAAACCCCAACATTTGTGATACATGTTTTTCACCTGACATTAGCAAAGATCAAAAAAGCTAATGCATTAAAAATTACTCATTATCTTTTAGGGGAGCTCTGGTGGCCTACTGGCAAGAAGCTGCACTGCAATCCCAGAGGTGCATGGTTCGAATCTACCAGATGCTCTGCCGAGAAAGGAGGGACAATCTCCTCCAGTACCAGTAAGATCTGATTTGATGGTACACAGACACACACACACACACACAAATAATAATAAAATAAAATAAGTTGATTAAAAAAAATTACTCATTATCTTTTGACACAGATGATAGAACCTTGCTGGCTGAAAGTGAGGACTTAAAACAGTGCAGAAAATCAAAGACTACGGCCTTCAATACGGATTATATCTCAACATTAGTGGACAACAATCCTCACCACTGGATCGATATGCAACATCATGATAGAGAAAAGACTGCACTGTCAACACTTCATCTTACCTGGAGCCACAATTAACATACTTGGTACCAGCAGTCAGGAGATGAGGAGACCTCCGACAAGTCTGCTGCCAGGGACCTCTCTAAATTTCTGTGATGATGTCAGTTTGCAGACTAAGGTGTGCCTGGTTCAGACCACAGTCTTTTCAATCACTTACTATGCATCTGACAGCTGGACAACGACTACAAATGACAGAATTTGGGAGCTCTGCTGGCCTAGTGGCAAAAAACTGCACTGCAATCCCAGAGAAACACGGTTCGAATCCACCAGACGCTCTGCCAGAGAAGGAGGCGCAATATCCTCCTGTACCAGTCAGATCTGATTTGACGGTACACGCACACAAAATAATAATAATAATAATAATAAAGACAGAATTTATGCCTTTGAATTTCAGTGTTGGAGAAGCATGCTGAATATCCCATGGCCAAACAGAGATGTCTTGGGAAAAGTGCAGCAAGAATGCTCCTTAGAGGCAAGGATGGTGAAACTTCTTATCACATATTTTGGGCATGTGGACAGAAGAGGCAATTCTTTGGAAAAGGACATCATGTTTAAAAAGGTGACAGTCAGTGAAAGAGAGAAAGACACTGGACAGGATGGACTGACAGATAAAATGACTGCAACAACGGGCTCAAAAGTGTCAGAAATGATGAGGATGGCAAAGGATAGAACAGGGTTCAGATCTGTTGTTCATAGAGTCATTCTCAGCTGCATTGCACCTAACAACATTATCTTTTAGACCCAACCCTCTCACTTCTGAAAACTGGTTCAACAGATAATCTGCAAAATAACACACTAACAGCAAGGAGTAGTTTGTATTTATAAAAGAGATTGGCAACAACTTAAACAATCACCAACTAAGAATTGGAAGAAGAAAAAACAGCACAGTCATCTCATGGAATTTACTCATTGAAAAGCATGAGGCTGTACATTTTAATTTTATATTCAACATGTAAAGTGTGAACAAAATAACAGGAAGAAAAACTACAGGAGTCAAACATATGTATAAGTGTGCTACCACTTAGGTCAAGAAAACCCCAATATGTGTTCATATTTGCATAGAAGGTTCTGAAAAAAATGCATGTGAAAATTTTAACGAGGAATTTTGTTGCTGGGCAGAGGCAGGACATCAAATATAGAAAAGAACTTTTTATAATCTAAACTCCTCTGTACCCTTAAAAATATTGTACTATTTTAGCATGTTTAAAGAAGGTCAATGTGAAACAACTCTAAAACTAAAACGTAGGGGAGCTCTGGTGGCCTAGTGGCAAGAAGATGCACTGAAATCCCAGAGGTGCAAGGTTCAAATCCTCCTGCACCGGTCAGATCTGCTTTGCCGGTACATGCATACAAAATAACAATAATAGGGAGCTCTGGTGTCCTAGTGGCAAGGAGCTGCAACTACAATCCCAGAGGCACACGGTTCGAATCCACCAGATGCTCTGCCGGGAAAAGGAGGGACAATCTCCTCCTGTACCAGTCAGATCTGATTTGACGGTACACTCACGCAAAAAAAAAAAAAGGAAAAAAAAGACAAAATAACAATAATAAATTAATAAATAAAATAAAAGGTAAATGTAAAATAACTTTAAATTTAAAATCAAGAGGAGGTGAATGTAAAACAATTTTAAATTAAAAAATCAAAAGTTCTCCAAATGTCCTGAATGGTACAGGGAGAGTATGCAGTGGTATGAGACTAAGGTTGACCTACACTATATTAAACTAGAAGGGACTGATGCAAGGCAGACTGAAGGGAAAAAGGGAAGCTGCAGACTCGCATCTCAGGGGAAAATCTTGTATTTTAAGGGAGCTCTAGTGATGTAGTGAGTTGCATTGATAATTCAAAAATTCCTAGTTTACTATGGACGGATATGTATTTGTATGTATCTACAGGAGTAGTAAATAACAAAAGGTCTGTCTCTGGAGAAAGAGCCTAACTGGAGGAAGGAAGTCAGAAAGAACTTCAGATGTGGGGGTAACTGTTACGTCTGGGCAAAGGGGGCCAAACAGAAGAATGAAGAATTCAGAACTCAAATGCTGATGGCCTTATCTGCTGCTAAGAAGGGCAAATGGCCTTGCTTGTCTGGCTGAGCTAGCAGGTGGCTCTTAAATCAGAGTGGAATGTCCCTCCCTAAAGACTGTTTATAAAAATACTCCCCAGTAAATTCACAGTGTGACTTCCCATTCTGCCTCTCCAGGATGAGGAACTCACCCGGGAGCTCCCCTTCCCCCGTTTAATAAGGCTACATTAAGCTTTCTCTCATTCTCTCTGATTTCTTCTTTAAGTCCACTAACCTAACAGTAACTTTACATTTTCTCCCAAGATGAATAGATACATATAAAATTTACATATTAAAAAATTTAACTCATTTAAACTGGAAAATGGATCAAATGTTAGTAATAATTGTTTAGACACAGCGAGTTGAGTGGGAGGGGTTTGGTATGAGGTGGTTTTTTCATGATAGATGAGCAAGACACCGCGGCGCACAGACCTGAAGCGAGGGGCCACAGGGAGGAAACGCGCCGCTCGCGGGTCACCACGCGCATGCGCAGCAGCGCCTGCTCCCCAGCGCCCACTTACTTGTCTGGGACGCGGGGTGCTCCTGGCTTCGCTGGAAGGGATATCTGAACAGCAGCTTATTGCCCCGGCTCCCGGAGCTCACCAGAATCACGCTGATGGGGCTGGTGTTGTCACCCATGCTGCCAGGAGTGGGGGGGTAAGGGGAGGTGTCAGGGAACACGTGAGTGAGGGGATGTCCAGAGAAGGGACCGGGATACAGGGACCTCGGGGGCGGGGAAGTCCGAGGACAGAGGCCTGCCTGGGACGGGCAGAAGACAGCAGGCAAGAAATCTGGGAAGCTAGACTGACATAACCCCGAGACCGCCGACACCCTGGCGCGCTCCTGCGCACGCGCCGTGCCTACGCTCCTGCTCGCGATACTTGCAATGACAGGAGCTCTGACTTCGCTCAGAAGAGCCTCGGCGCGGCAGTGCGCAGGCGTCTTTTGCGCGCACCTTCTCGCTCACAGGGCTCAGAACCTCTGTGGTTACCCATGGAAAACGTCTCTGTAGGTTCAACACAGCTTTTCTTACTGTTTTCTTCATTATAAAAGTAGTACTTGCTTTGGGCAGAAAGTTCACATAAAAGTCAGAAAAAACCCACCCCAAACCACTAAGTATTTAAAAGACTTAAATATAGCAGCCAAAACTCTAAGAAGAGAAGATAAATTAATCAAGGAAACATGCAGAAACTTACCACTGATTGGTGATTACCAGGGATGAAGATGAATCACTTCACAGATAGGTGTTGTGCACTGTTGAGGAGGAACCAACCCATCCTAGCTGACACTCCAGCGGATTCTCAGAGGGTCAACTATATGTTGGATTTTCAGAGGCAGTAAATCTCATGAGAGGAAATAATGGCCCATTCTTAAGCAGATGAGGTGGTGGATTCGAACCGCGTGTCTTTGACTTGGCAGCACAATTCCTTGTCACCAATCTGGCACCATGATGGATGGAGAAGAGATTGAAGTTGTTAACAGTTACAGCTTGTCGGCTCCACAATCAACACTTTTGGCACCAGCAGTCAGGAAATCAAAAGGCGAATTGCATTAGGTAAAACTACTGTCAGGAACCTTTCCAGAGTACTGAGAAGCAACGATGTAAATCTAGAGACTAAGTTGAGCCTGATCCAGTCCATGGTCTTCGCAATTACTTGCTATGCGTTAGAGAGCTGGATAATGATTAAGGATAGCAGAAGAATTGAAGCCTTTGAGCTGTGGTGCTGGAGAAGAGTCTTGAACATACCATGGACTGCCAAGAAAATAAATAGGTCTGTCTTTGAGAGGATGAAACCAAGTTTCTCCTTGGAGGCTAGGATTTTGAAGCTCCGTCACATACTTTGGGCGTGTGGCCAGGAGAAACTGATCCTTGGAGAAGGACATCATGCTCAGAAGGATAGAGGGACCACTCAGGAGACGACTCCAGAGGAGATGGATTGATACAATAACTACTAGGGCAATGGGGATAGGTGTATCGGAGTCATTCTGTCAATATTATGTTCCAGCCATTTTTAAAAATATCTTCAACTCCTGTACCAGTCAGATCTGATTTCATGGTATACGTAAAAATAATATAATAAACATTTTTTAAAAAAGAAAAAAAATATCTTCAACAGATATTACTTATTGATAATATTGTTTGATAACAATTTCATATTCTGTTGGATTACCCTTTTGGGGAATGGGAACAGATATGGATCTCTTCCAGTCAGTTGGCCAGCGAGCTGTCCTCCAAATTTCTTGGTATAGACTAATGAAGTATTCAGGGCTGCATCTATTTGCTGAAACACCTCACATAGTATTCTGTCAATTTACAGAGCGAGCAGTTTAAATTCATCAACTTCTCTCAGGAGAAAGGTGGACAGTTTCCTCCCATGCATTTTACTGCCCCTGAAAACTCTCTGGAGGGTCAGGTCAGACTTGGTAGTAGATAACAATAACAATAAATTTTTGCCAGTGTTTCCAGTGCAGCTTGGACCTCTTCCTCCAGTATAACTGTTTCTTGATCATATACTACTTTCTGAAGGGGTTAAGTGTCAAGTAATTCTTTTTTTGTACAGTGACTCTGTGTACTCTATCTTCCTTTTATAGTTTTTGCTATTAGGTACTGTCGAGTCGAGTACAACCCACAGCGGCCCTATGAACAACAAATCAGAATCCTGTCCTACAATGTATCCTGACACATTAGAGCCCATTGTGGCAGCCACTGTGTGAGTCCACATCACTGAAAGTCTTTCTTTGATTTATGACCCATTTCCACCTCTCCAAGCATCCTGTCCCCTTCTAAGGAATAGCCCCTTCTAGCTGCATGTCTGAAGTATGTGAGGTGAAGCCTTGTCATCTTTGCCTTCAAAGAGCACTCTGGCTGCACCCTTTCCAAGACATATTAGTTTGTTCTTTTGACAGTTCATGGGATGTTCAGTGGTCTTCTCCAACACCACAGCTCAAAGGCTTCAATTCTTCTTCTGTCATCCTTATTCATGGTCCAGGTTTCAGATGCATAGCAAGTGATCAGAAAGACCATGGCCTGGATCAAGTGCACCTTAGTCCTTAAACTGACATCATTATTCCTCAATAACTTAGAGAGGTCCCTAATTTCAGACTTTCCCAGTGAATATGTCTCCTAATTTTCTGACTGCTGGTACCAAGGGCGTTAATTGTGCATCCAAGTAAGATGGAGTATCATGATTCTGATTATCAGTCCAGCAGTAAGAATCTTGGTTTTTTTGACATTGAGATGCAATCCATATTGAACACTGTATTCTTTGATCTTCTGCAACAAGTGCTTCCATTTTCAATATTCAATATTTTGCCTTCAGTATTGCAACTCAGTTCTTTAATTTTCCCTCTTATTTCTGTCAGCTTGAGAAATGTTGATTGCATTCTCTTTTGGTTTTCAAACTCCAGACCTTTGCACATTCCATTATAACACTTCACTTTGCCTTCTTGAGATGCCCTTTGGAACCTTCTGTTTAGCTCTCTTACTTAATCACTCTTCTCCATTATTTTGGTTTTGCTACATTGGAGAGGTCTCTTCTGACACCTATTTAGATATTTTCTTTCTTTCTTATATTTTTAATGATCTTTTACTTCTCCATAGATTGAACCCTTGATGTCACCACACAACTTGTCTAGTCTTTGGTTATTAGTGTTCATTATATAAAATCTAGTTTTGATGTAGTAGTAAAATTCAGATACGATAAATTTAAGGTAATATTTTGCCTCTCATAAACTTAGTTTCATTTACTTCAATTTCAATTTTAACATACATGTGAGTAATTGATCTTTCCTCAGTCAATCCCTAGTCTTGTTTTGACTTCTAATCTTGAGCTTCCCCATTGCCCTTCCATAGATGCAGTAAATCTGGTTCTAGTGTGTTCCATCAAATGAAAGCCGCATGTGTAATTGTTTTTCGACAAAGGTATTCTCAGTGAATACATCTTTGGTTGTACAAAATTATATCATATAGGGCGCTCTGGTGGCCTAGTGGAAAGAAGCTGGACTGCAGTCCCAGAGGTACCCGGTTCCAATCCACCAGATGCTCTGCTGGAGATGGAGGGTCAATCTCCTCTTGGACCAGTCAGATTTTATTTGATGGTACACACACAAAAAATAATAAAATTTTTAAAAAATCTTATCATCCAATCTTCTGCCTCATTTCTCTCACCAAAGCCATATTTTCCAAACACTAGGTTTTCTTCTTTATTTTCTTTTTTAACTATTTTATTGTGATTTTAACAAAAGTTTACAGAAAAGGTGGATTTTCTTTCATTTACTATTGCACATTTTCTCCCTACTTCTCCAGTTCACATTTAAAAAAAAAACTCATTCATTGTTTCATAATTTCCTCCTTCCCCACCCCCCGACCCCCGGCCTAGTTCACTTTGCTAAGCAACTCTTATTCTGGACTATTATTCAGATTATACCTACTCATATATTCCTTTTAAATATTTCTTTCATCTCTTCCAATGTAGTATTCATTATCTATCTCCTCTTTTTATAAGTTTTCCCCAACCTCTATGTCAGTCCTGTTTTACAGCAATGGTGTTATGCAGTATTTGTCCTTTTGTGACTGAGATATTTTACCCATGAAGGGTCATCCATGTTGTGTAATATTTTATGAGTTCCTTGTTTTTCAGTGCAGTGTAGTATTCCGCTGTGTGAACATGCCATATTTTTTCTTTCCATTCATTTCTGATAGGCATTTGAGTTGCTTCCATCTTTTTACTATTGTGAATAATGTAGCAATAAACATGGGTGTGTGTATATCTGTTTGAGTGGCAGCACTGGTTTCTTTAAATATTCCTTGTAATGGATACTAAGGTTCACCTGATCCGTGCCATGATCCTTGCAATTACTTGCTATGCATCATAGAGCTGGATAGTGATGAAGGATGACAGAAGAATTTATGCCTTGGAGTTGTGGTGCTGGATGGAGAAGAGTCTTGAACATACCATGGACTGCCAAGAAAACAAATAGATCTTGGAGAGGGTGAAGCCAGGTTTCTCCTTGGAGGCTAGGATTTTAAGGCTCCATCTCACATATTTATGGCATGTGGCCATAAGAAGGACATCATGCTCAGAAGGGTAAAGACACAGCCCAGGAGAGGAAGATCCTGGATGAGATGGATCGTTACAGTAATTAGGGCAATGGGGGTAAATGTGTTGGAATCAGTAAGACTTGCTCAGGACAGGGCAGACTCCAGTGGTGCTGTACATAGGATTGCTGAGTTTCAGGTGACTTGAAAGCGCATAACAACAACAACAGTAGTAGAACTGCTGTGTCAAATGGTATGTCTGTTACCAAGTTTTAAAAGTTTTTTTTATTATACTTATTTATTTCAGTATTTAACTTTTGTTGTTGTTGTTGTTGTTGTTATGTACCATCAAATTAGATCCAACTGGCACAGGAGGAAGTTGTCCCTCCTTCTCCATCAAGCTCCACACCACTTTCCACAGTGGTTGCACCATTTTACACTCCCGCTAACAGTGAGTAAGAGTCCCATTCTCTCCACAACTTTGCCAGTATTTGTTGTTTGCTGCTCTGTTGAATTTTGCTATTGTTACTGGAGTGACTGGTTATCTCCTAGTTGTTTTTATTTGCATCTCTCTGAGAGCTAGGGATTTTGAACATTTCATGTGTTTGATTGTCATCTGAGTGTCTTCTTTGGTGAAGTGTCTATTCCTATCCTGTGCCCATTTTGCAATTGGATTGTTTACCTTTTACTAGTTGAGGTGCTGAAGTATTCTATAAATTTTAGATATGAGTCCCTTATTAGATATGTCATTACCAAATAGTTTTTCCTATTCTTTGGCTTTCTTTTTTACCCTGATGGAGTCTTTTTTATGTACATAAGGATTTGATTCTGAGAAGATCGCATCCATCTATTTTATTTCTCCTGAATGTAGATTATTCAGGATGGTTGGGAGACTGTTCATGTTTGTGGATTAAGGCTTCTAGAGTTCTTTCAAGCTTTTCTCTGTTCTCCAAGCAGTCCATGGTATATTCAATACTCTTCTCCAGCACCACAGCTCAAAGATATCAATTCTCCTTCTATCATCCATAGTCATTGTCCAGCTTTCTGATGCATAGCACATAATTACGAAGACTATGGCCTGGATCAGGTGCACCTTAGTCTCTAGACTGACATCATTGCTCTTCAGTACTCTGGAGCGGTCCCTGACAGCCAACTTTCCCAATACAATTAATCCTTTTGATTTCCTGGCTGCTGGTACCAAGAGTGTTGATTGTGAGCCAAGCAAACTAAAACTGTGAACAATCTCAATCTCCTCTCCATCTATCATGATGCTGCCAATTAGCCCAGTGGTGAGAATCTTTGTTTTCTTGATGTTGAGTTTCAATCCATACATAAGGCTGCTGTCCTTGACCTTCTGCAGCAAGTGCTTAAGGTCCTCAGCTTCAGCAAGCAAGGTTGTATCATCTGCATAATGCAAGTTATTGATGAGTCTTTCTCCAGTCCTGATGCCACATTCCTCCTCATAGAGCCCAGCCTCCTGGATGATATGTTCTATACGTAGGTTGAAAAGGGATGGAGATGTGAAATGATGGGAGGGAGTTTAACTTCTGAACTTTTAGAAAAGGTCTGTCCTAAAGTTGTCATTTAAACTGTAGCCTGGATGAATACAAAGACCTGGAGGAGGCATCTTTCAGTATTCTTTATTGCAGACACTCAGTTCTAGTTAGTATAAACTTCAGAGTTAAAAGCAGAAAGTGTTACCTCTGTGAGACGCTCAATAAATGTGGGATAAGGGCCATAGGCTGTGAATCTAAACTAAATGTAAGCAGGAAAGGAAATTTAAAAAATTGTATTCATTGGATGATAGATGAACCAACCAGTGACCATCAAGTGACTTCTGACTCAGGGGAACTCTATATGTGTCCGTAGGGTTTCCCAAGCAGAAGGTTTTGAGACTGAGAAGTGTTTTTCTTCTTCAGTAGCACTTTGCTTATCTGAGGTCTCTTTTCTTTCCATGTAAAGTTGGTGATTATTTATTCCATCTCTGAAGAATGATTGTGGGGGTCCTTCTCCAGGAGCCCCTTCACAATGACAAAAGGGGTTTGTGTATGTTTTCATCTGTTAAGTAAAATTTTACAAATTTATTTCTTTTTATTCAATCATTCAGACTTCTCTCTGCTTTCACTCAAACCTCTCAACCCATACTTTAAACCCACTGGTGCAACCTTGATAACGTTGTTTTCTCACCTGCTTTTTTTTCAAAGTAAAAGAAGTCTTGGAAACTAACATTTCTGGGCCTTTCCACAGGCTGGAGCTGGAGCTTCTAGTCCAGTTGGGCTTTATCAGTCCTGCCACCTGGGCTAGTGGAACCTCTACCATCTGGCTAAAGGAGGGCAGGGTGGGGCTCCCAGGGCAGGGTGGGGCTTCCAGCCAGCTATCTGGGAGACCAGCTCACCACCTCCACCCATTCCCCTGTACCTCGAGTCCACCAGGGGCAGCAGATGACAAGAGTGTAAGAATCACTTTGGTGATAAAAGTTCTTGAAAAGCAAGTAACTGAGGCAGGGTAGGGGTCATCTTTGGGGAGAAGACTGGGATAACAAAGTCTGTATCATGATGACTCATTAAGGTTCATTTTGTTATGAAAACACAAATCCATTAGCCCTAGGAGGACAGAGTGGACCTGCCAACAAGGTTCCCAAAGGCTGTAAATCTTCCTCCTCGTCTTATTCCCTTTCAGTTAGCAGCCAAATGCTTTAACGATGAGGTCACCAAGGGCTCCTTCACTGTGAAAAGGGGTCTGTGTATCTAAACTGTCATTTGAGTAAAGGTTTACAAACAAGTTACTTTTTCATTCAATCACTTTGAAATATACTTTGTTCAAGCACCTTCATGTCGATACCCACAATGTAAGTACACTTTACCCACTTCTCCCTGAATTCTAATTTCCATTAATCCTTGTGAATTTCTCTGTGTCTGCTCATTCTACTGTGATTTTGTGTTGACTGCACCCTTATTGTATATTCCCTTTCCTTTTGTTCGTCTTAATATATGTATAAGATGTATAGGACATGTGGCTCCTCCACAAATCCCACTCCTGAAGTGGCATTGCCAATCCTGAAGTGGCAGGCTGCTGGAAGGCAGAATCTCCTGTAAAGCCCAGCCCAGAGGGAAGAGCAGGTGTGGAAACCCAGGAGTGCGGGTGGGAAAGGGCAGGAGGATCGTGTAGACAGCCTGCTTCTCCTCAGTCTCTGGGAGATCTGCCTAGTAGCTCGCCACAGCAAGGAAAGCTCATCTGGGAAATGCCAAGTACCTTAGGTGAGCACCACAGAGGTGGATACACCTCACACAGGTGAGCGCCTCACACAGGTGAGCGGCCCCTAGGATCTCACTGCTGTCAAGCTGGTTCCAACTCCTAGTGGCCCTCCAAGAAGTGTCTGAGGCTTTATAACTTTTTTAAATAAAAACCATCAAAAATGTTTTGTTTTCATTTTTTCCCGTTGTTGCACATGTTCCTCACAAACTCCCTTCCCTCCCCCTCCCCCACCCCTCCTCACAATACATCCCCTGTTCCAGATTGTTGTCATACATTGAGACTATAACTTCTGCAAGAGGAAACTGCCCACATTTCTCCTGCAAAGCAGCTGGTGGGTTCAAACCACTGACCTTTTGCTTAGCAATGTTACACTTAATACATTATGCTACCAGATCTCCTTATTTATACATAAGAGATAAGTAATATATACATATCTTTAAAAGGTGTTAAATGTATATATTAAAAAGATACATTAATATATGTTTTTTTACATTGTAGTTTCAGTGAAAGTTTGCAGAGCAAATTTGTTTTCCATTCATTTTGTTCTGTGACTCTGATGTCAGTCCCCACAATATAGCAGCACTTTCCCCACATTCTTCCTCTGATGCTTGTTTCCAGTTACCTTCTCACCTTCTGAGCTTTATCCCTGGGAAAATGGTGCCCTTTTGGTCTTATGTGGTTGATTAGTCTAAAGAGTGACTGACTCTGTAGTGTTATCATTCACCTTAGAAGTCTATTGTTTGGCTGAAAGCTGAGTCATGATGGTGAGTTTCATTTTAGGCTCAAAAGGCGAGTCAGGGCCATAGTCTCAGGGGTTCTACTAGTTCCCAGTTTTTGTTTGGTTTATTTTTGTTTATTATTTGAGTCAAAGTCTACAAAACAAATTGTTTCCCCACTCAACTATTCTTACACATTTTGTTTATAACTTTAACAGCAATCCTCAAGTTGTAGGAACATCTTCCTCATTTCTCCTTGTGAGTCTTGTTTTCACTCATCCTTCTACTTTACCACTTCCTGCCTTCTAGACTTTGTCACTAGTCAAATGTTGCCCTTCTGAACTTAGAAGGTTCTAAGGAGTGAATACCTCGCTGGTGTCCCCTTGAAGGCCTGTCTATTATTTGGCTGAAAGGTGAATTACAGGGAGTGAGTTTTATTCAAAGGATGGCTAAGAGTCTAAAGGTGTAAGTCTTCATAAGAGCAGGTTGCTTCATCTACCTGTAGTGTAACTGCTGGTAGATTTGATCTGCTGACCTTTGGATACACACATCAAGGTTCCCTCTTTAACCCTGAGGAAATGAAAAAAAGCACATATGTCATAATTGAGAGAATTGCTAACAGACAAAACACTGGCAAAACTGTGGGCAGCACAACTTCCCCTGGCTCATTGATGAGAAAGCAAAACCAGCAACCACCCAGAAAACAGCTTGGCAGTCTCTGATAAAGCTCAATATGTACCTATAGTATGACCCAGCACTCCTCCTAGGAGTGGAGTTATCCTCAAGAAGTGAAAATATACCCACCTAAGAACTTAAGCACAGTATTGGTAGCAGCTTTGTTGGAAATGTTGTTGTTGTTGTTGTGTGTCTTAGAGTTGGAACCAACCCGTAGCTGACCCTCTGGCAGATTTTCAGAGGCAGTAAATCATACAGGAAGAGATATCCATCTTTCTCTCTCAGTGCAGAAGGTGGATTCAAACCACATGCCTTTGGGATTGCACCATAGCTTCTTACCACTAGACCACCAGAGCTCCTCATTTTCTTATTTGTAATAATAGCTACAAATATATACAACCCACATGTTCTTCTATAGGTGACTAGGTAAACAACTGTGGTATACACACACTTTGGGATCCACAAGGCATTGAGAAAGTCTGCTGTCAGGGACCTCTCCAAAGTCTTGAAGAGCAATGATGTCCATTTAAAGACTAATATGTGTCTGATTCAAACCATGGTCTTTCCAGTCACATCCTATACATCTAAGAGCTGGACAATAAATGGCAGAAGAAGAATCGAAGCCTTTGAGTTGTGGTGTTGGGGAAGAGGACTGACTACCCTGTAAACTGCCCAAAGGACAAACAGGTCTTGGAAAAGGTACAGAGTGCTCCATAGAGGCAAGGATGGCAAGAGTTAGTTTCACATACTTTGGGCATGTTGCTAGAAGAGGCTGTTCCTTGGAAAGGGACATCATGCTTGGAAAAGTCAGAAAAAGAGGAAGACTCTCACACACCCATGTTTGTTGCAGCTTTGTTCACGGTACCAAAGAGTTGGAAACAACCCAAATGTCCATCAATAAATGAATGGATAGAAAAGCTGTGGTATATTCACACAATGGAATACTATGCTGCACTGAAAAACAAGGAGCTCATGAAATATTATAAAAAATGGGTGTCCCTGGAGGACATTATACTGAGTGAAATATCTCAGTCACAAAAAGACAAA